>NW_008338996.1:2078910-2119652 GCF_000622305.1 Nannospalax galili | reverse complement strand
TTTTGAAATAGATGTATGGAATGTGTTACTGAATATGTTAAAGCTGTAATGAAATGTTTCTTCTAATCATGTGGTTATTAAATTAAAAAATTTAAAAAAAAAAAAAAGAAAATAAACTAGATCCCTGTCCTCAGCACTGTAACAGAAAGACAGGAGGGGCTCAAGGTCAGTCCAGAGTGATGTTGACTATGGGGAAGACAATTTGAGTGGCACTGGGGGCAGCAAATCAGGAGCCCTCTGGGGTGCTGAAAATACTGTTTCTTGTTACTGGTGATGGTCGTGGGGTTTTGTGGGTTTTTTTTTTTTATATATATATAATTCACCAAACTATTCACATATGTGTATAGTATGTATCTTATATTTTCCTTTAAAAAGTTTCTAAAGTCTGGCCAGGGTAGAAGTATGCCTTTAATCCCACCACTCGGAGGCAGAAGCAGGCATATCTCTGTGAGTTTGAGGCAAGCCTGGTCTACATAATGAGTTCCAGGTCAGCTGGGGGTACAGGAAGACCTGTCTCAAAAGAAAGAGTTTTAAAAGTCAAATCATCCATGATTAAGTTAAATCACTAAAAGTTAAGTAAATCATGGTATGCCTACTCAGTAGAGTAGTACAAAGCCATAAAAAAGAGAGAATACTTTGTGCACACATGTAACTCCATGATACATTGTTAAATAAAAACACTAGACTAACGTTATATGATAGGCTGTCACATAAAAGAGGAGAAAGGATATAAATGGGAAAAGGAGAGATGTTGATAAAAGGGTACAACAGTTCAATTAGACTCTGGGCCTCTATTTCTTCATCTCTAACACAGGAATAATAAAATCAATCTCATAGGTTTCTATGAGAAGACAGTAGATGCATTTAACTGTATCAAAATGTAAAACTGGTAGGAGTGCTGGTGCATGTCTTTAATCCCGGCACTTAGGAGGCAGATGCAGGCAGACCTCTGTAAGTTCAAGGCTAGCCTGATCTACATAAGAGTTCTAGGTCAGCCAGGGCTCAAGGAGACCCTGTCTCAAATCCTTAGATATACAGCATCACACTTCTAACCAGTCAATGAATCAAAGAGAAAGCCTCAAGGGAAATTAGAAGACATTGTGAATGAAACAAAAATGAAAACAATGTATTAAAATTGGCTGGATGCAGTCAAATCAATGCTGAGGCAGGAATCTATACTGCCAAATGCTTTAGTAAAGAAAGGCCTCAAATCAACAATCCAGGCCTTCACCCCAAAAGCCTGAAAAGGAGCAAAGAAAACCCAAAGCAAAATAACGGATAAGAGCAGAAATCAGTGAAATGGAGAAAAACAACAGACAATACTCAACTTTAAAATCTAGTCCTTTCAAATTATCAATGAAACTGATTAACCTCTAGTAAGAAGCAAAGGAAAAAGAAAACAGAAATGACCAACATAACAAAGGAGGGAGGGGAGGAGAGAGCTCAGTGTAGAACACCCTGGCTAACATGCACAAGATCCCAGGTTCAATCCCCAGCCCTCAAAGAAAACAAAATAAAATAAAAAAGAGTCAATCAGCACAGATCCCATGATAGTAAAGGCTAATACATATGCATACACCTCTCTGCATACACATGAGCTAATGGATAAAACAGTACTGTGCCTGAAAAGCCAAACTCACCAAAGAAAAAAGGATACCTGAACAGCTATGCATCTATCTTAAAACTTAAATTTGTACTCAGAAGTCTTACAGGGGTTGAGGACATAACTCAGCTGGTTGGGTACTTTGCCTAGCATGCCTGGGGTTCAATCCCCAGCATGGCATCCAGGCATGGTAGTTCAGGGCTTTAATCCCAGCACTCAGGATGTGGAGGCAGGAGGATCAGGAGTACAAGGTCATTCTTGGCAACATAGTGAGTTCTAGGCCGGCCCAACATGCAACCTGCTTCAAAATGAGAGCGGGGGTGTGGGGGGTGGGTAAAGGCCTTATAAAGCAGGAAATACAGATGCTGGTGATTTCGGTAGCAATTTCTACCAAATATTTAAAGGAAAAATAACACCAATTTTATCCAGCCTCCTCCAGAAAACAAATGACTAGGGACCTTTCCACCTCATTTTATGACAATGACATTACTCTGATATCACATAGAAACCAGACTATCCCCTTCATTAATGCAAACACAAAAACTTTCAACTAAATTTAGAAAATTGGATGTAGAGGTTACTATACCATGAGTGAGGCTGACCCCAGCAAGGCAATGGTAATTCCCAGTCACCATGTTCATCCATGGTACCCACCTTATAACAAACCAAAGAGTAAAAACTAGTGTGATCATATCAATACATATAGAAAAAGCATTTAACAAAACCCAAATGCCATTGGCAGGATCGTGGGGACTCAGCAAAGTAGGAATTAAAAATAAACCTCATTAACCTGCTAAGGGTAACTACAAAAAAACATGCATTTCATTAAGGAAGAAAAATTGAGCACCACTCCTCTAACATCAGGAATAAAGAAAGGACACCTATTCTCCTCTCCCAATTGCTATTCGACATTGTATTTGAAGTCCTGGACAGTACAATAAGGCATGAAAAAATAAAAAAGAGAAGGCATTCACATTAGAAAGAATAAAATCCAAGGAATCTACAGTTTCTAGTACTCGAAATTAATTTTGGCAACGTCAACATGCAAATATCCATCATATTTCAACACAGCAACAGAGAAATGGAAACTGAACTTTTTTAAAGTACCAGATACAACAGCTCCAAAAACTGAATCCTCTAAGTATAAACTAGTAGAACATAAATGTACGCTTAAAAATACAAAAACCCTGGTCTACATAGTGAGTTCCAGGACAACTGGGGCTATAGAGAGACCCTATCTCAAAAAGACAAAAAAAAAGCTGATGACACCTGTAAGGCTTATATAAGTAAAGTGATGAAACAAGTTCATGGATTAGAAAACTCAGTTTACTAAAGATACCAATAAATTTACTAAATTTACTTATAAATTTAACACAAATTCAATTAAACTCCTAGCACAATTTTTTTTATAAACAGACAAGTTGGTATAAATTTACTTGAAACAGCAAAGAGCGAGCTAGATGGATTAAAACAATTTTGAAAAAGAAGGCAGCAAAACAAAATGAAATACCGAAATAGATTCATCCAAATATGGCCACTTGAGTTCTGTCAGAGAAGTGAAGGCAATTCAAAGGAGAAAGGAGGCCAGCGAGATGGTGCAGTGGATGAAGGCGCCTCCCACCAAGCCTGACTACCTGAGTTCAATGCCCAGAACCCACATGGTGGAAGCAAAGAACTTACTCCTGCAAGTTGTCCTCTGACTGTCACTCATGTGGGGGTGACAAGAACTACTCACACATACACACATGTAATCAATCAATCAATGTATGTTTAAAAAAAAAGAAAGGACAGTCTTCATTTTCAAAAATGATGTTGAAACAACTGGGCATCATTTGATCAAATAATTCATCTTGACCTAAACTTCACACCTTAAACAGTTCATTTAAATTAGCTCACAGATATAAATATAACATATAAAGTAGACATTTTTAAGAAAAACACATAAGAGAAAACTGTTGGGCTCCAGAGCAAGGCAGGTGGTTCCTTAGAATAATGAGGACATGATCCATAATAGGAAAAGAAATCAATAAACTGGACTTCATGAAAATTTAAAACTTGCTCTGAAAAACAGTGTTAAAAGACCAGCTACATGCCGGGAGAAAATATTTGCATATAACATATCTACATACGAACTGTATCCAGAATAGCTCTCAAAATGTAACTGTAAGAAAACAACCAAAAATCCCATTTTTCAAAAGATTTGAACAGAAAGTTCACAGCAGAAAATATACAGATAGTATAGGCATAAGAAAAGACCTCAACATCTTTAGCTCTTAGAGAAACACAAAACCTCAGTGAGCCATCACTGTGCATCTATTACAACAGCCAAAACTATTTAATTGACAATAGCAAATGCAAGTGAAAATGTGGAGCAACTGGAACTCTCACTGTTGCGGGACACAAAATGGAACAGCCACACTAACTGGTAGTTAGCACTCTCTAATCAAAAGCCTACACTTGGACCCAAAAACTGGAATTTCAGTCCTAGATATTCATCGTAAAGAAACGAAACACTATGCTCACACAGAAACCTATACACAGAGGTTAACTTTATTTTTAATCATCAAAAGCTGGGAAGAACTCAGATGTCCTTCAAGAAGTAAATAGATAAACAGTGTACATCAATAACCTGGAAGGGCACCCATCAGCTATGAGACACACAACATGAGCGAATTTCAACGACATGCCAAAATAAAGAAGCCCATCTCAAAATATTATGTAACATATTCTTCCACTTACATGACATTCTGGGAAAAGCAAAACTATAGGGATAGAGAAAACAGAGCACTAGCTCTCAGAGGTTTATGGCAAAGAGAGGGTTTTCCCACAGCAACACAAGGACATTTTTGTTATTATGGAACTGACTGTGGTGATGGTTACGGGAGCCTAGACCTGTGCACATACACACCAAAAAAAAACTATGCTCATATCTATCTTGATTACTGTTAGTTATAAAAATAGTCAAAATTTACCATACACTTAAAATTGGTAAACTTTATGTGCACATATCTCAATGAAGTTAATCAAAAAGACAATAGGGCCAGATGTGGGGCACACACCTTTAATCCCAGCACTCAGGAGGCAGAGGCAGGCAGATCATTTTGAGTTTGAGGCCAGCCTGGTCTACATAGTGAGACCCTATCTCAAAACAAAGCAAAACAAAAAAGATAACGGAAATATAGCCAAATATGAATAGCTACACCTGGATGCTTCACATGTATACAGTCATCAGGCACTTCAGCAGTTTAAAAATAACACTAATACCACAGTGCATTCTTTTTCTAAAGATCTGTTTATTTACTGTGTGTGTCTATGTGAGTGTATATATACATACAGGTACAGGTGCATGCAGAGACCAGAAGAAGGCATCAGGTGTCCTCCTCTATCACTCTCTGTTCCTCAAAGGCAGGGTCTCTCCCTGAACCAGAGCCTGTGTTCTCAGCTAGGCTGGAAGCCAGCAAGTCCCAGTGATGCTCCTGTCTGTACCCACCTTGGAGCCTGGATTACAGACATATACAGGACACCTAGCTTGTTGTGTGGGTGCAATGATGCAAACTCCATGTCCTCCAAGTTACACAGTAAGCACTCTTAATTACTGAGCCATCTCCCTAACCCACATATTGTATTCTTTTTAAAAGATCTAGTTTTAAGGATTGAATAAAATGAAAATGATAAGCATATTCTATGCTCAGTGTATTTTCATGCTGTCTATCCTGGCCCTCTTGTTAATACTTAAGATTTCAATTTTGAAGCTAATAAGAATAGCACAAGAAACAATTGGAAGGTTCATTAAAGCTCCTTTTAAATGTTTTAAGGAAACAGCACATAAAACATTCATTCAAACAAAAGTCTATCCCACCAGATGCTTCCTATAAAGAGAAGCCTATTCTATTACTCAGCTACCAATAAAATATTTATGGCAGTTGCTTAGAATGCCACATTGTATACAATACTAAAATTCTTAACAACACTTGAAAGAATATTTGTCCTATTTATAAAGGAGTTTAAAAAACACAAGGGAAAGGCGAATGTACCTTCAGAAGGTCACATGAACATCAGAAAGGCCCAAAAAGAGTGAAGTGCAAGCACCATCTCTGCCCGTCAGCTTGGCCAAATGGCCAGTCCGTTTTCTGCTTAATATCACTCCCTCAAAGTTTCCTCTGACTAGACTAGTAACCCTTCTAAATGTTTCCACACACCCTCTATTTCTTGTATCAATGGTCACTCTGCATTGCATAGTGATCATTCTCCTTTCAACATACTTCGCCTCTGAGAGCTGAGGAAATAGCTCCATCTTGTGCATTCTTGTCTGAAAAACAAGAGGCAACTACTAAAGAGCCAAATGGATGGATGGATAGATGGGATGGATGGATGGATGGATGGGATGGATGGAAGGGATGGATAGAAGGATAACAGATGGGTGGATGATGAATGGATGGATGAATGCATGGAATGGAATAGACAGAATCAGGTGGATGGATAGATAGATAGGATAGATAGATGGATGCAAGGAAGGAATGGAATGGATGGATGATGGATGGAATAGGATAGACAGGATGAGATGGATGGATGGATGGATGGATGGATGGGTGGATGGATGGGTGGATGGATGGGTGGATGGACGGAATAGGGTGGATGGATGGGTGGATGGATGGAATAGGGTGGATGGATGGATGGCTGTATGGATAGAATGGATGATGAATGGGATGGATAGAGTGGAATGAAGGGTGGATGGATGGATGGATGGATGGATGGGTGGATGGACGGAATAGGGTGGATGGATGGGTGGTTGTATGGATAGAATGGATGATGAATGGAATGGATAGAGTGGAATGAAGGATGGATGGATGGATGGATGGATGGATGGATGGATGGATGGAATAGGGTGGATGGATGGGTGGTTGTATGGATAGAATGGATGATGAATGGGATGGATCGAGTGGAATGAAGGATGGATGGATGGATGGACGAAAGGGAATAGACAGAATGGGATGGATGGCTAGATAGACGGAAGGGATGGATGGATGGATGGAATAGGATGGCTATAATGGGATGGATGGATGGATGGATGGACGGATGGATAGAGGATGGGCTGGATGGATAGGATGGATGGACAGACACACTTTAAAACATCTCTCTAAGGCAACATGATATAGAGAAAGCCCCATAAGCTTCAGACAGATGTGTCCACATCACTCTCCTGTTTAAACCATTCACTGTTTTTTCCCTATCACTCTTAGAATCAAATATGTCACAAAGTGCTGTATGATTTGACTCCTGCCTACCTCTCCAGCCTCAACAGGCATCATCTTCCCTGTTCACAACAGCCTACATCACTGGCCTCCCTTCTGGTCCTGAACCCTCAAAGCTCTTCTTGCTGCACTCAGTATCATTCTGTCCATCTGGGCTTCAGTGTCACCACCCACCCATCCAATCTCAAGTGGTCCCCACCTTGACCACCCATCAAGTCACTCTCTAAAAAAGGGCTAGACCTCTTTGCAGTCTGGACTCATCTTACCTATTTTTATGTTTCTTATTTACTGTTGTGCTTATTACAGGAATTTAATCTACTTCTATGGTCCAGGAGTTAATCTTTCATCAGTTTCATCAGAAATTTAAGCACAATGTCTACAACAAGCAGACAATAAACAAACATTTAATCAAATAAATAAATGAATGCACAAACTCAATCTAGACTACCTTACTAGTTGTATGACTTTAGGTTTATTCTGTATGTGTTTATTCTATCTTCACCTCTAAAAGTAGGATTATAAAATACTTATCTCATAGTCCTATTGTAAGGATTAAAGAAATGAGACAATATTTGGTACAGTGCCTAGCATAAGAATTTAAACTACACTGGGAGTAGGGAGATGCTCAGTCGGTAAAATGCTTGTTGTAACAAGCGTGAAGACCTGAGTCATTCCCCAGACCTCACGTAAAGCCAGGTGCAGCAGCATCCATCTGTCATCCCAGCACTCCTACGGTAGGATGGGAGGTGGAAACAGGAGAACCTCCAGAAGCTCAAGGGTCAGCTAGCCTGGCAGAAACCACGACAAAACAGAAGGGATGCTGTCTCAGACGAGGTGAAAGGCAATGTCTGACACTGAGGTTGTCCTTTGACCTTCACATGTGTACCACAGCATGCATATACCCATAGCCATGAACATGTATGCAACCTCGTGCCACCACACACACACACACACACACACAATTTAACAACAACAACAAAAAAAAAAAAAGGAAGCCAGGCGTGGTGGCGCATGCCTTTAATCCCAGCACTCAGGAGGCAGAGGCAGGTGGATCTCTGTGAGTTCAAGGCCAGCCTGGTCTACATAGAGAGCTCCAGGACAGCTGGGGCTACAGGGAGACCCTATCTCAAAAAAAGACCGAAAAAAAAAAAAAGGATTTAAACCACATTAATGTTTTCCTGATGCATATTTTTCCCTCTGAGAAACAAAATCAAGAGAAAGGAAAACTTGATGTGGAGACACAGAAATTGCTTACCACACAACAGGAGTAAACACTCCAAAATTTCAAAACCCACAAAATACGGCTTAGAAATATAAGGCTCAAAAGTCAGCTAATGCAAGGGCTACATTTGCCTCATTCCAGCCCTTGGGCGCCTCAAGTTCCTGTTGCTGGGAAGTACAGCCATCTGAAATGGAAAGGTCCCGGCTCGACTGGGAAGCAGGGAGTTCTGTAACCAAAAAGGAAAAGACTTTGCAGGATCTGCCTGTCAGAGTTCTGGCTTCCTTCACTCTCCATCAAAAGCCTTGCCTTGCAAAAAGCTCCATTCAAAGGAGAAGAAAATCATAAAAAAGAACCAGGTCCACCTCAGCAGACACCTAAGCCAGGTGCCTTCCTCTGACTACCCGTTTCCTGACTTGCAGGAGCCAGACCTCCAAAGCCAAAGCTCACCCTAACACGTCATCCTTCTTCCAGGACCAGGGGTCTAGGGTCAGCAGAAGCCCACTCAATCCCTACTCCTGCTGCTTATAAGCCGTGTGACCTTGGGAAGAGTAGTTAACATCCTTTGAGTCACTATTGGCACAACTATTAAATAAAGATAACAATAAATTATTTTTATTTATTTTATTTTATTTTTAGTTTAGTTTAAAAATAAAATAAAATCAATTACCTCACAGGGGTGTTGTGACAACGAAATGAGCTAAGTAAGCACCTGGCAGAGCCTGGCACTTAGCAATCAGTAAACAGGGCAGAGCTTTTAAAAGAGAGTCATTTCTCATGTAAGCTTTCCGACTTTTCGTTAAAAGGGTTTTTGGTTAACCCTTTTTTTTTTTTTTTTTTTTTTTTTTTTTTTTTTTGCCCTCTTTGCATGTACAAAAACTGTCAGATCTCACCCAGACATAACAAAGTCCATGTACTCTTGCCTCCCAAACTCCATCTCTACTGAGTAATACTGAGTGGAAGGCTGCTCTACCAACAGCAGCCAAGTGAGTCAGAGAAATGAGCAGGACACTCTGGAATTGGCTTCTCATGCTGGTAACTCTCCCTGGAGTTTTCAAACCACCAAGAACACTGTTACTAGGCAAGTATCTGTTTATTCACAAACAAAACTGCAGTAATAATATAATTTTAAAACTGAACCACTGCTGGGCTGGTAGTTCATGCCTATAATCCCAGCACTCAGGAGGCTGAGGCAGGAGGATTACAGCAAGTCAAAGTGAGCAACATGTGAGTTCAAGGCTAGCCAGAACTACAGAGCAAGACTGGCCCAAAAAACAAACAAACTGAATCAACACTGTGCGGAACATCACCTTATCAATCAATTCTTTGCATGTTTTTCAGCCTTTGCTCATGAGTAAACATTTACAGCAGTATAACACAGATGAGTTTGAGGATTCCATTGCTTTCACTTAATATTATACCTCAAGTGCTTTCACTGCTGTTGCAGAATTATACGCATAATTATCCCTTAAAAAGACTGCACTGGGGAGATGGCTTAGTCAGTGAAGTGCTTGCCGTGCAAACACTGGACCCACGTTAGATCCCCAGTTCCCATGTAAAAACGCCAGAGGCAGTAGCATAAGCCTGCGATCCTAGCATTTGAGAGGCAGAGACAGGAGGACCCCTATGACTTCTTAGCCAGCTGATATAGCAGAATCTGTGAGCTCCAGGTTCTGTCTCAGAAAACAAGGTGGAAAGAGATTGAGGAAAACACTCACTATGAATCTCTGGCCTCCACATGCATATACATGTGAACACACACGAACACATACAACACACAAAAATTGCACTAAATTTTGCTGAACTGAGAATCAATTACTCAGCATTCCTCTACTGAGCATTTGTGAGTTCAGTGCTATGGTGGAAAGTGTGCAGGCTTTACAATCTGAAAGTTAAGGTATGAACTCAAACCAAGCGCGCAGGCAAGTCATTTAATCTTTGCAACCTCTGCTTCCTCATTTGCCAAATAACCCCAACACAAGCTTGCTGCAAGGCATCAAAGAGATGACAAATGTAAAATATAATTTCCCTTGTTCCCAATTTTTCACAATTACATACAATGTGACAACAAACACCTTCACGAACAGAGATTTTTTTTTTTTATCTTCCTTCCAATGGGTTGGTTATTTAGAACAAATTTTCTCAAAATGGATTACTGGACTCAAGAGCAATTTTATTTTTATGACTATGAAAATCTCTTTCCAAATGGCCTTCAAAAAGATTGTAAAAATTTACACTGCCCAGCCAGCCATCTGGCCAGGTTTTTGGAGGGCATGGCCAGGACATGCAGAGGTATGGAAACTCAGAAGGCTCAATCTAGTAAGCAGAGATCATGCTATTCCACAAATCCCTGTGCTCAGCAGACATAAGCCAACTTGACTCTAAGTGCTGGATGCTGCAAAGGCTCATACTGCACAGACAGCTTCACTGGGTGGCTGCCACCCTCACTCTGCCAGCTCCAAGCCTGGTCTCGGCCACTCCCACCCATCTGCAGCTCACCAGGTCCTTATTCCTGTGTCTTGCTCCAAACTCCCCCGGGGACTCCCATCTGACCCTCACCTTGCCCTCCCTCCATTTCCTCTCCTTGACTCTGGCTCTGACTTGCTCCATCTCATTCCAAGCTATCTCCTTCTAGATGTGCTGTCTCCAGCCACTTTATTAACAAGTACCACAGCAGTCACCTTTCTGCTGAGGCCTAAGGTACCAGGCACTGTCCTCACCACAAGCCTATGAGCTATAATAGTAGTTATATGCCATGTTTCCAGTTTACAGATGAAGCTATAAAACCCAGCGATTCGAGATGTCATGCAGTCATTCAATCAACCCATGCTTGTTAAGAGCACACCATCTTGTCAGGTTCAGTGTTGAGCACTACACAGAAGTGATGCATGTAAGCAAGTATTTAAAAAACAGACATGATGACAAACAGTTGTAAGATTCTTGACTTAGGGCTAGAGAGATGGCTCAGCGGTTAAGAACACTGACTGTTCTTGTAGAAGACCCGGGTTTGAATCCCAGCACCCACATGGCAGCTAACTCCAATTCCAGGGGATCTGACAGCCTCTTCTGTCCTCCACGGGCATTGCACAACATGGGTGCACTTAATTACCTACATGCAGGCAATACACGAATACGCATAAAATAAAAATAATAAATAAAATATTTTTAAAACTTAAAAAGATCTTGACTTAAAAGACAGGGTATTGTATGCTTGCTAGAAGACAGAATAAAATTAGGGACAAGCTCTCTACCAAGGTTACATTAAAATTGAGACATATGAGCCAAGCATGGTGGTGCACGCCTTTAATCCCAGCACTTGGGAGGCAGAGGCAACTGGATCTCTGTGAGTTCGAGGTTAGCCTGGTCTATACAGCGAGTTCCTGGCCAGCTGGGGCTACAGGGAGACCCTGTCTCAAAAATAAAATTAAATTAAAAACAAAAAAACTGAGACATGAAGGTCCAGACATCTAAGGAAAGGGAGAGACAGTGCCCCAGACAGAGGGTGGCGCATCCGTGAAGGCCCTGACACAGGAAGGAGCTGGGTGTGGTGAAGAGCAGACTGTGTGGCAGAGCATAGTGTCCTACAGAGGAACATGTTGGGCACCAAGTGACAGGGAGCTGCCATCACATGGGTAGGAGCTTGTGGGCCAAGGCAAAAGTTAGGGATCTTATTCCAAGGTCAAGGAAACATAAAGGACCATCAGAAAACAGAAGCTGATGGGCAGAACTTGGGGGGCAGTGGCTAGAGAGAACCTCAGCTTACAACAGATACCAGGGTTTCCAGAGACCCCATCACAGGTCGGGCATCACACTCCAGACTGCAGCTCAGAAAATGCTATGAAACTCTGAAAGACTCTATTAGCTCCACTTCATGCAGGAAGTTCTGGAAGGTATCATCTGGAAGGTTCCCATAAGATATCAGTCAGCCAGTGGTCAAGCCAGACCCTAAAACCAAATTTTCATCTCTCCCAAGCCTCCCCCCACCCCGAAAAAAGAATTAAATAACTATAAAATGGTATATGTACAAAGATATTTGTCATAGCTTTGTATGTAACAGGGAAAATGAGAACCCTGAAATGTCTAGCAAGAAGCAATCATGGTCCAACCCACACATTTGGATACAAGCCTCTAGGAATTGTTACAGGCCCCAACCGATGCTTCATTAAGTACCGGCTGAGATGGAAAGTTACTCGTTCCATTCCCTGTTAAGAGCCAGAGCTAAAACTCTTCTATCAACTGATGAAGAGAGCTACCACTCTGGACACACCGCACCAGATTCTCAGTCTTCCTCACTCAGCCACATCATGTTTTAAAAAGGAGAGAATTTCAGTGTCCAGCCCAGGTCCCAGTAGGTGGGCCTTCACAAAACACTGTCTCCACCAAGCCCCCTCTGGCCAAGGACTCCACTACATTAACAACCAGAAAGGTTTAAAAAAAAACAGGCTTCCCAGGAAGACCAAACTTCTTTACCAGCTTCCTACCATAAAGCCTTCCGTATAACTGATCCTATGCTCAGTTAATGCAGATATACAGACCCAAAGAAAGGCACATGGTTTTCACATCAGTGAGTACTTGCGCAACACAGAGAAAGTACTAGAAAGAAGTTGTGCCAGAAGGCCTGGGTTCACATGTGTCAAATGAAGGCAAGTGACATGATGTCTGGCAGTCCCCCAGCTCTGAAGCTCTAACCCCAGTCTCCACATCTCACTTCCATACTTGGACTCCACTCTGCATTTGTCTCTTCCGTGCCCTGAGGTCTAGTCCTCCTCCTTCTAGCCCAGACCTCCCTTCACCTCCTCACCTTGCCACCAGCCTTGCTCCCCAACACCTTACAACACAGACTTGGATAATCTTTTGAAAGCACAATTTCTGGTCATTTCCTTCCCCATCCATCACTGGTTCCCTTTCATCTTCAAGACAAAATCAGCAGTGCAACAACAGTCAAGAACCAGGTAGACCTGACCCATGCCTATTTCAAGATTCATTTCCTTGAGATAGCTTCATTCTAGCCAAAACATTCCCATGGGTCCCTGAATGCATTATACCCTGCTAAGCTCCCTCAATGCTGCACATGAGTCCCTGGACCTACTGCTCTCTAAGCCCCTTCCACTTGCCCTGTCCCTACTTGTCTCTGATGTCCAAGGAAGCAACTGCAGACAGCCCTGTATTTACCTCACTGCATCACGGCACTGCCTTCCTATCCATCTTCCCAATCAGACCATGAGTCTCATGACAGGGAAACATACTTGGGCTGAATCCACTGCAGATTCTCTAGCCCCTGGCAGACAGCCTGACATGTAAAAATGTTTATTGAGCTGGGTGTAGTGGCTTACGTCTTTAATCCCAGCACTCTGTAGGCAGAGGCGGGTAGATCTCTCTGAGTTCCAAGCCAGCCTGGTCTACAAAGTAAGTTCCAGCCAAACGGGGCTACTGGAAGACCCTGTCTCAAAAGAACAGCAACAAAAAATGTTTACTGAGCAGACAACTGAGCAAAACCACAAAGGGGCCTCTGTCTTACTAAACCTTTGCTAAATGCAACTGCTGATGCTCAGACAGTGGTCACCCAAGATTAGAACAAGGGAATCAGGAGTTTTCCCCTTTAAATCCAAAGTATTCTGGCCCTTTAACATGCACCTAAACCCAGCCTTACATGCCAAGTGCATTTCCTAAAAGCATCTCCCAGAAAGCTCAGACAACCACCGCAGAGATGGATGGCCTGGGCCACAAAACGAAGCTCAGGCCAAATGAAAAATTTCAGCGACTTCTAAAGACCTGAAAGGGAGACTTTGACAACAGTGTGGTCATTTCAATTTCAGCTGCAGAATTCGCTCTCCAAAATGCTACAGTAAAAAATATTAATGCCATAAAACCCTAACCGCAGCCAAAGGACCACAGTCATAAAGAAAAAACATAAATCCTAAAACATATTGGCATAGAAGGCTCTCCCTCACCTTCAAGAAAAATGAGATTTAGGCCATCAAGAGCAGTCTGAACAAGAGACACTCCAATCACATGACAAAGCAGAGAGAACTGGTCATACCACCACAGGAGGAGGGCACACACAGCTTGTACCTGGTGCTATGCACGTGCCTTCATATTTGTCCTAATGGCCCATTTTACAGGGGAGGAAAATACAGAGAGGTTAAGTGACTGGCCCAAAATCACCAGCAAAAGTGGATCAACAGTCAAGTCTGTCTGGAAAAGCTGTGGCCCTAGGAATAGTCCTCTGAGAAGCCTTTGCACATCACATCCCCAAACCTCAGCACCACTATATATAACAAAGAGAGCTGGGTTCAGGATTCCTTCCAGTTCAAAGGCAGGTGTAAAACCAAAATTCTACAATGCTGCTAAATTTCCCCATCTAGAAATAAAATTTAAAGCTGTGCTCTTCAAAAATAAATAACAACTCTTGATCTTGCAAAGCTGCTTTAGCATTAAAATGTCTATAAAGAACTTCATACTTAAAGTGACCAGCTCAGAGCAAGAGCTCAGTAAACAGTAGCTATTATTACTCTTAAGATAAAACAGAAATAACCATTTAACAGTAGAGCATATTTTAATTATACACAATGTGGAATAATCAAATCTCATTCGGTTCAGGCCCCAGACCCCACAGCATACATCACATTGTACAGCTAAAACTATAACAATTCAAAGCTCAAAAATTACTTGTTTCCATTAGAGATCTGACAAGTCATTTCTTCAGTTGGTCACTGGTGGTTTGCAGAGAACTATTAGCAGTAATGAGTATTCTAAATTAAATCCAGAGACAGCACCGCTCTGTTCTGTAAAGACAACTGGGAAGAGAGAAACGTAATTGTGGAGCGTCCTTCTCCTGTGCCCTCCGTCTTCTCTCTGAAATATATCGCCCGTGTCGTGCAAGGTATGGATTCTATTTGGCTACAGATGAAGAAGGCCTAATTCTTCCCATGATAAATGAGAGCATTGAGCAGGCAACTTGTTAAAGAGAACTGGAATTGGGAAAATCACCTTATTTTCCTGTTACTTGACAACGAACTCCCACCCACTAACAAATGAAAGACACAATGCTGGAAGACATTAAGCATCAAGGCCGAATCTATCACCAAGTAATCCATCCTCAGACCAGTCCAACAAGTAGTGGGTACAGGCTACTTGCATTCCTTTCGCCAGCCACAGAGTCTATAAGACACAAGTAGAGGGGCAGAGAGAGCAGCAGAAACAATAATGACTCTGGAAAAGCTAAAAACCTGAATTCAGGGGCTGGGGAGATGGTTCAGTGGGTTAGAGCACCTGCTATGCCTTCATGAGAGGCCCCAAGTTCAAATCCCCCAGCATCCACATAAAAAAAGCTGGGTGCAGCCACAGAGCACTGAGGGGCAGAGACAGGAAGATGCCGAGATCTTGCTGGTCAGTCAGCCTAGCTGGAAACACAAGGATCTGGTTCAGTGAGACCCAGTCCCAGGGGAATGAGATGGAGAGTGACAGAGGAAGATACTCGACACACTCCTCTGACCTTCACAAAGATACACACAGATACACACTTGCACATACATGCATACACCACATACACACACAACACCCCATAAAATATACACATAGCACAGTTCAAACAATAAAAAATGAAAAATAAAAATGAGTTTTAAAAAAACACTGATTTTTTTTTAAAGTGAATTTGAATCCTAGCTCTGCTTCTTATGTACTTATTATATGACTATAAATGAGTCTCTCCTACTCTAACAGCTCCTTATCTATAAAGTGGGACCAGGATAAAACACTGCATGAGTTGTAGCAAGGATTACCCAGGATCTATAAACAATGCACCTTTGTTATTGTCAGCTCCCCTTCACTGTGCAATAAGGCAAAGCCCTCATCTTCAGGACACCAGAAACAAACCAGTTACTTGTCAAAATCTATCAGAGGCCTCTGTGTAAAAGGCTGGTTGTGTGTACATGAAACAGCCTCGTGGACAAGGCCCTATGCCATGAAGGCCCCTGCCATGTGGCACTCTGCCTGTCCCCACCTCTCCCCTATTTCTGGCATTACTTGGCTTAGACAGTTCTCAAGAAAACAGCTGTCTCCTGGGCCTGGCTGCACGGTGACAGTAGACATGATTTGTTAGGGACAATAATTTGTTATGTCCACTTACATTTTCAAAGTCCTTCATGTTCCGGGCTCTGGTGGGAGAAACCTTTTCTTCGGACACACATGGGAGCACTAGAAAAAAGCAGAACAGATACAAAGAAGGGTAATGGCATGCAGGCTGCCCAATATTCCTACTATGGACAGAGCCCAGAGAAAAGCAAGCCAGAACAGCATCCACAGTACACCCTGCTGGCACTTCCTGCCTGTTGGGATTTACTGATTTGCATGCAGGGAATGTTCTCAATCACTGACTCACCAATATTGAAAATTTATCCAAATTGTCCCCAACATAACCAAATAAAGTGTATCAAAGGAACAAACCTAGAAAATACACAGGGCATGTGGCCAAGCGGACTGTCCTGACACAGACCTCCTCCTCCTCCTCACATGTCAGTGAGGACCAAGTCTGACTGACATGACAGCAGTTGGCAAACTTTCTTAAAATACCAATCACATTTCAGGCTTTACAGGCCATACACAAAGCCCAAAATCTGTCACAGCTTCTCAACTCCTCTGCTGCCACACGAAAACAGCCTCATAAACAACTCGGCATGCAGAGGCTTTGTATGTTTCAAAACAGTTGACTTCCAAAAGCAGGCAGACGGGAAGCTCCAACCGTGCTGTGGAGCAAGCACAAAGTCTGCCAGTCCCCATCCCTCCAGAGCTTCCCTAATTCATCAAACATTTACCACACCTGCTCTGCACCAAGCATCAGCCTGTGTGCTGGGGAAACAATGGTGAAGGGGACAGCAATTCTGCACCTGAGCTTCCCAGACAAGTGGGCAAAGTGGAGGTAAACAAACTGTCCTGACACTGAGCAGAGAGTCTGGTGCTCTGTGGGTACTAGTAAGTGTGTGCTAAGTGACTGAACGATACACTGTACTGAGAGGCTGCTTCCTGCCAGGGCTTTCTGGATCTGTCTACTCTAAGAAACAAATGAGCCGAGATTCCAGAGGAAGCAGACAATCAGGCCATCATACAATGCTAACAGGTGAGTTACCATACAGAAAAATAAAGTGGAAAATGCCAGAAGCAAGGTGGGGGTTGTGGCTTTAAGTGCAATGATTAAGGAAGAGCTCACTGAAAAGGCCGCGTTTAGGCTTGAGCAGCAGCCAGTGCAGGGACTTGAGGTAGGAGCATGCCCAGTGGGTCTGAGGTGCGGCTGGAGGACTCAGCAAGAGCACATTCAGGCTTCCACAGGCTCCCTCTGGCTGCCTTGCAGAGAACAGACAGACTGTAAAAGGCTCCACACAGAAACAAGGAGAGCAGCTGAGAGAAGATGGGCTGATCCAGACCAAAGTCCTCACAGTTAGGCCAGGATGAGTATAAGTGGGTGAGAACCAGTTTAATTCCAGATACTTTAAAAGACATCAACAGGAAGAAATGGAATGAAATGCTTATGTTCAGAGGGAAAGTGTGGCTAAGGAGCCCAGGAAGAGCCAAAGAAGGTGGTGAGCTTTGAGCTGAGCTCTCAATGCAGCAGGCAGAGAACAGCAGAGCCCAGGCACAGTAAGGGGCAGGCATGGGCAGAGGCAGGCTGTGCGGAGCTCTGTGCGCCTGGCTGGGGAACAGTGTTTTCCTGTCCTCGATTGCTGCTCTGACACCTGTGTCAGGGATGCTTGTCCCCCTCCTTCCCTACCTCAGTCTTACTCCAAGTCTCTGCTCCAATGATCAGTTCCTTGGGAAGCTCTGACCTGACTCCCTCTCATTTGCACCCCCTCACAATGCCTTATGCTTCACTCCTAACCCTGGTCACATGATTTATCAGAATAACTTCTGTCTATCTGTTCTCAGCTTGGCTGTCACGGTGTTCCAAGGTGAATCCCAAAGCTCAGCCTAGAGTCTGGCATGAAACACAGGTGCACCGTGGGCTGAACTCCGGGGTCTGCCTCACAGCTCTCCACTCCAGTAAGAACAGAAACCAGGCTTACCAGATTTTCTGTTTCAAGTAAAAGTTAACAGGTCCCAAAGGAAAATCTGAGGGTGGCCTATAAGGTACAGAATTCCCCAGAAATAAACTTTGTGATTCTCATCCTGTATACTTCAAAAGCTTCTTTTTGCACACATCTCATCACTTCAGAGGAGAGGAAAAAACACAAGTCAAAATATCTTGAAGATATTTCAACAAGGCAAATTATTAGAACTACCCACACAGGACAGGATAGGTTTCTTTCAGAAATGAAAATTATGAAGAATGCAAGACACAGACTGCAGGCTCCACACAGTCCAGCTTAAATACAATGCGCCGCAAATGTCCTCAGCAATGGCTCCTGAGGTATATGCGGCTACTTCATGAGCAGGAGGCCTGAAAGAGCAGCTCGGCCTCAGCCAGCAGCCTGCCAAGCAGACCACGGCACACTCAAATCCAGACACTGCTCCCCGGGGCCTCAGGCACTCGGCAGTGGAAACCAACAGAAGCCCAGTTCCAGGGCTGGTCACTAATTCAATGTCCAGCTGCCACATTGCTGCTCAGTTCAGTGGACACTGCTTGTAGCAGAAAGTGAAACTCAAGCCAGAGGACATGGATTCCTGTGGTTCATGTTTATGAAAGACAGTGGAGGGAAAATCAGCACACACATGTGTCCCCACCATGTGCCAAGCCAGGCAGGCTCTGGGCCAGAGAGGGTGAATGCCCAAGTGCAAGCCTCAGATGCTCACGGTCTGGACCTACTTCCCTTCTCTTAAGAGAAAGGCTGGCTTGGGTACTTACCTCCATTTCCCGAGCCAGCAGCACTGATACCATCCAGGTCACCTGGCTGAACAGGGAGAAGGCCACTAGGAGAGAACACAGTAGATGAGAGATGAGCTGGCACCTGAACAGCAGAGACACCGTTATGACCACCTGGACTGCATGTGACAGTCATCAGGCTGTGGACACCTGGCCAAGCTACCTGGGAAGCAGGAAGGACCAAGCTTAAGAATTCAGGTTTTAGGGTTGGAAAGATGGCTCAGTGGTTAAGAGCACATACTGTTCTTACAGAGGACCGGAGTTTGTTTCCCAGTGGCTGGGAAACGCATCCAGTGGCTCACAACCACCTGTTACTTCAGCTCCAGGGGGATCTGACACGTCTGGCCTCCATGGACACCTGCATTCACAAGCACATACACAGACACACACATATACACATATACACACAATTAAAAATAAATCTTTAAAAACAAAAAAACAGAAAAGAAAAGAATTCAGCCTTTGAGCAGGGCATGGTGGTATACACCTTTAGTCCCAGCACTGGGAGGCAAAGGCAGGTGAATCTCCTTGAGTTCCAGGCCAGCCTGGCCTACACAGTGAATTCCAGGCCAGCCGAGGCTACACAATAAGACCCTGTCCAAAAAAAGAAAAAAAGAATTTAGGCTTTTTTCAGGCCGGAGCTGAGCTCTAGCTTTAGTGTCAGTTCACTGGGGTCAGTCACCGATTTGTTCATATGTAAAAGTATATGCAAGTATAAAAGTGCTGTGCCAGGCACAAAACACTTGGGTTTCTGTACATACTATACAGAGACACCTGTAAAATCCAAACAGAATCTGTTGTTTTATCACCATCAACAAAGTTAAACTTCTAGAAATCAGCACATTATGTGCTACGTTCTGCATGCGCTTCTCCAAGTCTCATGTCCTTCGGTCACAACAGAACAGCAGAGTCTATTCACAGTAGTTCCTCCATGTCACAGAGCAACTAGCAAATAAACAAGGCACACGGTGCCCAGCAAGGTGCCTGGCATATATGGGTGCTCCGCAAATGAGAGCAGAGTAGCTCTGTCACCCTGTGGCCCACAGTGCTTTACAGTTTATAAAATATTTACACTCTTTCACAGCCTCCAGTGGCCTGAGGGTACGTGCATTTGTCAAAGGCTGATGCATGGGCAGTTTCAGTGTCCCAACCACAGTCACACGGCAGTGAGGTAGAGAATCAAGTCCAGAATCCAAGTCTTTTCCATCTAAACTCCTGGAATGCCTCCCTGTCCCAACCTGCATACTAAGATCAAACGGAAGCTCTGCCCTGCTCCAAAGCAACCCGTTCCTCCTGCCTCGAAATATGCATTCTGATGCTCAGACAACCCCTGATCAACAAACTTTCAAACTGGAACAGACCTTCAAGATCAGGAACAAGCAAAAACTAAAAATATCACAAAAAGCCAACATCAAGAAAATGATTACTCAAAAGAGGTCTGCTCTAAAGATAACTGAAAAAAACCTAAGTAGAACATCCCCAATCATGAGAAAATACACATAAAATCACTCCAAATCTTTTTTAGAAACTTGGTGAGCTATGAATACCAAAAATACCACGTGTAAAAGAATGCGACATTTTCCTCCATCTTAATTTTCTATCATTTTCAACTTCTCCCAATAAGCATTACTAAAAGAACAAAGTCCATTCTCTAAACTGAATTTCTTTAGTTAAAATCAGGGGCTGAAGAGATGGCTCAGAGGTGAAGAGCACTGGCTACTCTTGCAGAAGACCCAGGTTCGAATCCCAGCACCCACATGGTGGTTAACAACCATCCATAACTCCAGTTCCAGGGGATTTGATGCCCTCTTCTGACCTCTGTGGACATTACACAACACTTAAGTACATGCAGGCAATACACTCATACACATAAAATAAAAATAATTTTTTTATTAAAATCAAATTCAAGCACCACTTTCTATATGGGTGCTAATTTTTTAAACAGTGCCTTCAATTTTCTTTTCCCTTTCTTTCTCTTTCCTTCCTTCCTTCTCTAATGAAAAGCAGTTCCCAAAAGTAAAAGTAGAAAACCCATTAACCTTTTTTCAATCCCCCCTCTCACTAAGGCCAGGCAGGGACGAGGGTGGAGATGGAGAGGGCTGAATGACTCCAAGCAAGGGGCTTCCAGGGCTTCACATAGCACATGGCCATCGCTCTTAGCCAAATGGATGGATGGGCATTCTTAAAATGCACCATCCCAAGCACCCACCATGTGCTGGGAGAGATAGGCTCTGGGCCCAGGGGAATGGGCGCTTCTCTACCCCAACCTTCTGACTTGTTTTATTGCCACCCTGGAGGAGACATCACTTTCTGTGCTTCTACCTGCCCGCAACAACTGTCCTTTTCCACTAGAAGACCCAAAGAGGGCTGGCAGGGTCACCAGAGCCAGGGCTGAAAATGGACGTCACACTAAGAAAACGGTCACATCAATGAGTGTACTTTTGTTTGTCTCTGAACAACTTCTTTTTCATTCTATTCCACTCATTTTAGAGAAGAAATACACAAAGATAAAAATTACAGGTACACCTAAAGCTCTCCCTTCCCTAAAGATTCCCAATCCAGTCCCTCCCTAAGAGGTAACCACTGATGTCAGAAATAAGGCAGCATTCACACTTTTGCCTAGGCATTTACATACATACAAACATCATTTTATTCTCTCGCTTAAAATAAGACAAATGCAGGCTGGGGGTGGGGTATTCATCAGCAGATTCTGGGGGCTTTTCTGATTGGTCAGTCAAGCGAAAACAGGCGAGCTGCAGGTTGAGACTCTGCCTCAAAAAATAAGGCGGAGAGAGAGGAACATGCATGTTCCTGTTCATAGGCACATTCTCATACATACACACACAAATAAAATAAAATAAAACCAAGCAAACTGTGCGAAATAAAATAAAGCTACTCTGATTTTTAAGTGAAAATCAAAATTCTAATCAAAGGTTCCAGTCTCTCCTAACATTTGCCAAACAGAAGGTATTTCTCTACTGAATTTTCTCTTGTAAACTCCTTGATCACAGAAACCACTGGCTAACTCATCTTTGCACCCTCATAACAGTCAGATGCAGAACAGTGTAGCCCCAGCTGGTCTGGAATTCACTATGGAGACCAGGCTGGCCTCAGTCTCACAGAGATCTGCCTGTCTCTTTCTCCCAAGTGCTGGGATTAAAAGTGTGTGCCTGGCTCAGTTTTCACTTTTTATGGATCACAGGAGATGGATGGACAGCATGAACAGGTATGGTCAGGCTAAAGTGTTAGATTAGGAGGTTCTGGGCAATACTGACTGCTTGCTTGTCACTGACTGCTTAGGTCTTATTTAGGAGATCTGAGCTTAGAAAAGAGCTAACATTTATTCATGACCGCATGTGCCAGTAGTTAATTTGGATGCTGTACACACATGACCTCCCTTTTAGGAACCCTTTGATATGGGTAGTTACCATCCCATTTGAAGTGCAGGGGAGGGGCCGGAGAAATGGCTGTGTTTAAGAGTACCTACTGCTCTTCCAGAAGACCTGAGTTTGAGTCCCAGCACCCGTGTCGGGCAGCTCCCATTCTACACACACACACACACACACACACACACACACAAATAAAATAAAATAAAACCAAGAAAACTGTGCCTGTCATGCTGAACACTTTCCTCTAACTAAAGACTAACCCTCAAGGTGTTCTAGTGACGTACACTTGAGTCTGCTTCCAGCTAGCAACACCCAGGAAGCACCCTGCAACAGGAGACTTTACTGACCATAACCCATAAAAGAATTCCTTAATTCCTGAAACCTTGTCTGTTACCTTCTACTTTTTAAAAGTCTGGTTGTAGCTTACTAAGTTGAGTTTCATGAGCTAGCAAGGGGTTGCAGTCTAAAAGACACTTTGAAAGCATGTGTATTTACCCAATCCCCTACTGACAGAAATTCAACTTGTTTCCAAGTTTTCCTATGAGCTTTTCATGTTGGCTGCATAGCATCACACAGGTCCCATTATGTACAAGGATACCTCTTGAGTAGATACCAAGAAGTGAAACAAATCAGTCGAAATACATTTATTTTCAAACTAAGCAAAGATTCTACACATTCCACCAAAAAAAAAAAAAAAAAAACAAATGGCTAATAAGCACATGAAAAAGACATTTAATATCATGTCACCACAGAAGTGTAAATCAATTCCACAATGGCATACCATGTCAAAAAAAAACTAGACAACGACAAGTGCTGGGGAACATGTGCAGAAGACTAGAACCTTCAAACGCTGTTGGTGAGAGTGACAAATGGTGCCGCTGCTTCAGAACAGAGCTTGGCAGTCCTCAAAAGACTAAGTGCAGAGTTTGCATCCCGCAGTTCCCCTCCTGGGTGGAATCCAAGACAGCCGAAAATTCACACGTCCACACAAAAACTCAGACACAAATAACCGTTGTTATTTCTGTCACTCATAATGACAAAAAACAGAAACCACCCCAAACGTCCACTGACATGAATGAAGAAATGTGGTACATGGGAACAATGGAATATTATCTGCCACAGAAAGAAATGCAGTGATACACACTACAGCATGGGTGAACCTCACTAAAGAATGCATAATGGAAGTTTTATATGAACACACAGCTCTATGGAGGAAAAAATAAACTGTGGGTATGGGGGCCTGAGATAGAGACAGCAGGGCCAGAGGAAGACGCAGGAAGGATTGCTAATAGGCACAGGGCTTCTTTCGGAATAATGAAAATGTTCTAAAACTGGGCTATGGTGACGTGATGGTTGCACAACTCCATAGTTTATTTACAGTCAATAGTTTAAATAGATAAGCTATACGGCATGCAAATTACAAACGTGTATGCCTGTTCATGTGGGGCGCACTCTGTGTGTGTGTGTGTGTGTGTGTGTGTGTGTGTGCACACGCACATGCAGATATATCTGGAGGCCAGAAGTCGACCTCAGGTGTCACCCCCCCAGAACCGTTTGCCTTGGTTTTCTGTTGCAGCTGCTGTTGTTCACTTTTTGCTTTGGTTTTTGAGGCGGTCTCTTACTGGGACTCACCAATTAGGCTAAGCTGGCTACCAGGAAGACCCAGGCATCCGTCTATCTCAGCCTCCCCAGCACCATGACTACAAGCATGCACTACCATGCCCAGCACTTTGAATGTGCGTTCTGGGGATCAAACTAGGGTCCTCATGCTTGCAAGATAAGCACTTTACCAACTGAACCATATCATTAGCCCCTAAATTGTATCTTGATATACCGGTTTAAAAAGGGGGGCAGGGGGAATTTTTAAACATTAATTCCAAACTGTGTTCTCCAAAGAGTGTAGCAATGGACAGTCAGTGTGCACACTGATCACACAGCAGCACTTCAGCAGTGAATATGGGAACTTTACCACATCTTTCCATAAACAGACTGAACAAAATTGGTTCTTTCAACAAACATGGGCAGAGCCTCTACATGCTGTAAGGCTCAGTGAGGAATGAACCACTGCTGTCCTCAAGTCTTGTAGCCCAGGGATACCTTTATCTGATTTCTAACTGCTTCTCCTGGCATCCATGAGGTACAAACATAAACTTGTGCTTATGGCAAAACATTTCCTTCCAGTCTGCTCCCAACCCGGCAGCAAGCACTCAGTGGCCCTGAACTGGAGCCAGCCGTGATTGAATAAGCCTGGGTTTGGGCCACAGGACACTCACAGCTGGGCACAGGCAGACTCTTGGCATGCAAAGCGATGAGCTGAAGGCTGCAGTACTAAGGATCCTGTCCAGCCAACAGCGCGCTGTGGCATCAGTATGAAAAAACAGTTGCGTTCACACTCTGCCCCAGTAGGTGCCAAGTACTTACTATGTACATTCTCACCTCATCCACATAGCCATCAATAAAACACCAAAGAGAAACTGAGGCTTGGAGGGCTGACTTCTCAAAACAGTACACCTAGTAAGTGGCTGAGCCAGGATTTAGACTGCCATCTCAACTGCCAAGTCTTTCTACACATAAAGGTCTTAGGGGGGCAAGGTCCCAAGAACTAAAATATACAGGGCTAAAGCTATTTGGTACTCACAGGAATAAGGTTCAGGGGAAATAATGCACCCTAAGGTAACGCAACAGAAGTCCAAGGACAAACTGGGCTCCAGTTTCATCTATAAACACTGAGTTTGGAAATCACCAAGAGAGGGGTGCTCAGAAAGCAGCATATTAAAATAAAAAGGTGGGATTTATCATAGGGATTACTCTCTTCCGTTGTGGTCTCCTAGTAGAGAACTTGTCCCTCCCAGGATGTTTCTGCCACTCTTAAAGTGCTCTACAAGAGCCTCCTAAACACTCTCAGGCTGATTGGTTCAGACTAGTCAGAAGACAAGACAGGATTTAAGTCCTGACTTATGTACTTTTTGTGGGAACCCAGACCATTTATTTCAGCTCTCTGAGCCTCGGTGGTCTCACCTGTAACAGGAAGACAACAGCAGCCCCTCAAAGGATCATTGCATGCTCAGTCACTCAGCTCCCATTGTACACAAGACAACAGGCTAGGAACCAAAAGCCAGTCCCTGCTCTAAAATGGGTCCCCAGCTCTGTACTATCTAATTCATAAGCCACCAGCCACACAAATCCATGAAGCACAAATGGGGTTTGTCCAAACTGAGAAGTGTTCTAAGTATAAAAATCTCATACCAGATGTCAAACATTAAGATTAAAGAAGAATGTACAATATCTTGTCAACTATTTTTCCTGTAGATTATGTTGGAATAATATATGGAAATATTAAGCTAAATAAAAACACATTATTTGGGGCATCTCTCCAGATGGCTCAGCTGTTAAGAGCACTAGCTGCTCTTGAAGAGGATATGGGTTCAGTTCCCAGCACCCACATGGCAGCTAACAACCACCCAGGGGATCCCCTCTTCTGACCTCCGAGGGCACTGCACTTACAATTCAGGCAATACATTCATTCACATAAAATAAATAAACAAAAAGAATACACCGTTCATTCACCTGCTGCAGCTCTGTGGTAGAGTACTTGCTGAGCACGCATAAGGTCCTGAACTCAATCCCAGCATCAAGAAAAGGAAGAAAAATCTTCACTTTTTCACTTATTTCTTTTTTACTTTTTACTATTTTGTGGCTACCAAAAATTATATACATATATATATATGTATGTATCACAGGTTGTATTATTATTTTTTGGACCGTGCTAGTCACTAGTCACTGTCAACAGAGTTAGGACAAGGTCAGTGACAGGTGAGAACTGTTTTAACACTGCAGCGGGCCCAGGAGAGAAGAATGCAGAATGTCAGCGATGGTTTCTTAGCAGTGACCCCTAAACTGAGACCTGAAAAAAATAACAGGTATTAATAAAGCAAAAGGGGGGTAGGAAGGGCAACTGAGGCAGCAAGAACAGCACGTGCACGGGCCAGGCAGCAAGGAACAACACAGCAAGATCATTCCTGACGCAGAACTCCGCAACCAGGCACAGGGCAAAGGGCTCGAGGAAGAGACAGGGTTGGGAAACTAGAGAGAGGGCAGGCTACAGCGGCAGATGACCAGAACATGAAGGTCCTTGGAAGCCGTATTCAGAACCTCATCCTGAAGGTGGCAAGGGGCCTGGAAGGGTCTAGATCAGGTTAAGAGATTAGTTACCAGGAAAGTGTGCAGCACCCATCCCGAAAAGGTAAGGGAGGGTAAGGGAGAGGATTTGCACTTCTATTGCGTTAGACACCGGGCTTTTTTAGTTCTTACGCCAACTACCCCTTCCAAATGGCTAAACTAATGTACATTTCTAGTCCCAAGCATTGTAGTAAGAGTTACAGTGCTAGTAGTAATAGTAATAGTATAACGGTAACATTCTTTTCAACTCTGGGGAGGTCTCAGGCACTACACTACTAGGTCACCCATCTACTCAATTTGGAAGCCTGGCTTAAACGGAGTTCTGTCCACCTCTAGCCAAGATTCAGTCCAGTACTCTGTTGCCTCTGACCGGGCGACCACTGTGTGACCCCATAAAGAAAGACTAAAATACCGGCTACTTTCCCCACTGTGAATGCAAACTCCTAAACTAGAATGAATCGCAAGTGCCCTAAGGTCCCTGTCCCCAACCAGTCGCCACTAATGGATCCCCAGTCTCCCCTCATCCCACTCTTTCAGAAAGCCTCTTGCTAACCTTCTCAACCCTATGTTCCAGAATACCAGAGTCCAACGTGGTGCAGGTTGGAAACCACCCCCCCAGGTCCCCCCACGCTCAGTAGCAGCAGATGGACCCCCCAAAAGTACCATCCCCAAAGACACCGACCCCACACACAGGCCCTGGCCAACATCCTGCAGGGCAAACTCGAAGGCCTCTCCGGAGAAATCCCAGCCCAGCTACCGCCCGGCCGCGACTCGCGCGCCGCACCTGCAGCCGCTGAGGGTCCCGGGCAGGGTGACGTTCTCTTCCATCCCCGAGTCCACCGTGAACACAGAAGTGACGGTGGCACCGGTGTCGGTGGCTGGCGACGCCACCAGTTCCCCTGGCTGTCGTGACGCGCCCAGCTCCCCAGGTCCCCGCCCCCTCCAACCCAGCTCTGGTTCTGAGTCAAGCGGCGCCACTTGAATTCAAACCGCAGCTGCCGCCATCTTTCCCGGCTCTTCTTCCTACGGAAACAAGGCGGGGTCACCCAGAAACGCGCAGTGAAGCCTCCCTGCTGAGGCCAGAAACCTGGCAGGGAAGCGTGATCGAGCGCCATCTTAACTAAGGGCAGAGCCCTGGAGCTAGGACCTGCAAAACTACGGAAAGCGAAGTTGGCCTCCATTTTTTTGTGTGAAGGCACTCAGGCTGAAGCCAGGACAGGCGCCATCTTTGTTGAGGGTGAACGCGGGCCCTGATCAGCTAATTTAAGCGGGAGATGAGACAGTTCGGAGTTCTTAATTCGATGTTTCTTTTCCAGAATCATGAACCACCACCCCCCAACACACACACATGCTTTGGGTCCTTGTACCCAAAAGGCGTCTGCCTTTATTTCAAACTCAGATCATTGGGTTCTGCCCCAATTTAGAAAAACGCTACCTTTGGAATCCTAATGCAAACTGTAATTTACACACTTAGTTGAAAGGAGCTCATCCCCATGAGTCAAATGGTCAGCCATAGTACCTCTCAGCTCTCACTTCGTGATTCCTACACCTTCAGTCAGTAAATTGATTGACTGCTAACACCTTCCATCACGAAACTGAGTCCCAGAGAGCAGAAATGATTTTCCCAAAGTAATACAGAAGTTTACTCTGCACTGGAACAGATCCCATAGCACCTGCCATCGAGATCTGGGCTCTCTCTAAACATGTTTGTAACCACATTTTTCTTATTTATTTATTTATTTATTATTTTTATTTTATGTGCCTAAGTGTTATGCTTGAATGTGAGTAAGTTCACCCATGTTGCATAATGTCTGCAGAGGACAGCAGAGGGCATCTGATCTCCTGGAACTGGAGTTACAGAGGGCTGTTAGCCTCCATGTGGGCACTGGGATTCCAACCTGGGTCTTCTGCAAGAACAGCCAGTGCTCCTAACTGCTGAGCCAGCTCTCCAGTCTGGTAACCACCTTCTTGGAAGGAGTGACGATTTCTGAGACTCTTGTGTGCCCACCCCCACCCCCCAAATATGTTTTGGCTATCACACTATTAAAATAATGATAGCCAAGAAACTGGATTCAGGTTGGAGTTCTTTCACACTTTTCCTTAATATAGGTGCATTTGCTCTGCTAGAGGTAGGGTGGGGGAGGTGGAGGAAGACAGAAGAGAAAGAAGGAAGAAAAAAACCAAGAAATTGAAATTTCACCCGGAATCTCTTGCTGGTAGAAAGAAAAGGTTGAAGCCTGGTGTCAGCCAGAGGAGGAACTTGTCTCCCTGGGAGAGATTCACAGAGTCTGATAACGTGTCATACCACCTTGCAACAGAGGACCACACCTTTCCTGAGACTGCTTCATCATGCTTAATTAGGACCTCTATTTAAACCTAAACCTCATATCAGATGTGGAAAGCTGGACTGAGGGGGTTCACTGGACCTCTTTACTTGTTCCTCTTCCCAATGGGGCCACACTGAATCAATCTCCTTTTCCTGCTTTTCACTATTACTTGTCTGTTTAACTGACCTTTTGAGGACCAGTGGCCTACCCTGAGTTGTCTTACCTAAAGTACAAAGCTATTACCAAACACCTAGATAATTTAGGCAAAGCTAAGGCAGAGAAAGGAAATGTCCTTCTCCATCTCAGCGTTGAGAAAGTCCTAGAAAAAGTGGAGGGCTGTGAATGAGCTGAACTAGAGCGCCTCAGATGTGCATCTGTGGAATGCATACCTAGCATGCTCAGGCTAGGTATGGGTTCCATCCCTAGCAACTCCAAAAGAGGAAAGAAAAATAAATATGACTGGGTAGATGGTGACTGTGAAGAGATCTCTTACCCTCAGTTTCCTCAATCTTCAACTAAGCAGTTGATCAATTACTTTCCAAAAGAGACCATCCAGAATGTTCTAATCTAAATATCCTTTCTCAGCAACCTATATTTTACCTTTGTAGCACTCACTACAGCTTGCGACCATATAGTTCTGTGATTCTTTAGTGTTTTCCTCCTTCACTCAAAGGGAAGTTTCATAGGGACTGTGGTCTGAACTGTTCACTGCTCTGTCCTTATCCATAGCACTGTGCCTGCCGCCTAGCAGATGTTTTCAAATACTTATTAAACAAATGAAGGGTTTGCTCAATGTTCAATCTGGAGGATGGGCTAGTACCTACCCCGCTGGGTTTCTGTGAGGAGACCTGAGATGTCTTTAGGTACTGTCAGCAGAAATTCCATAAGTTCCCATGTTCATGTTCATTCTCATTCCCTGTCCCTCTGTTTGCAAACATGAAAGAACTAGAGCTGTGAGCTCCAGTCCCCCAGAACTCCAATGTGCTACATGTTTCAAACAGGCTGTTTTCCCTGTGTGTTTGTTTCTGTCTCCATCTTAGAATTTGATTCAGGCATGGCATCTATGATTGCCAAGGGAGGGAGAGGTGTTATTTTCTTCAGTGGTGTAACCACTGATAAGTTGCACGTGCTCCAATAAATAGCCTCCTACCTGTGCTCTTATGAGCAGCCCTAATTAAATTCAGTTTAATTTGATTCAGGGGAGAAAAACAGACATAAACGTAGGAGAAAGGCTAGTTGGGAAGAAGAAAAAGGCCATCAGGAGTGGGGGGAGCCATGAACGCAATCACAGTACACTGTATATATGTATGACACAGTATGTAAGTGTTATATTCACCACACTCTACTCCTCGAGCAACTGCCTCAAGCTACCTGAGCAGCCTGACTGAAGGACTAGAAGTCTGGATACCTGAATTTTGGCTCCAACTTTCCTGAGACTCCTTCCCCCTTGCTGTACCCTGGCTTTCTCATGTATTATAAGGGGTAGGGGGCAGTGTCAAGCTCACATGGTATATTACCTGATTGCAAACTATAAGCCTCTAGGAAGTTCCCACTAAGGTTAATCCTTTGCCCTGTTCAGTGAGGCCATGTTCATGGATTATAGGCTAAAACCTTGAAACTGAAAATAGAATCAACTGCACAAAGGAAAAACCATATAGGAAGCTGTTTTTCACCTTGTGGTGGTGGTTTCATGGTCAGGGACAAAGAGGCTGTTGCCCTGTCTGTCTCACTGTGGTTTTTCTTTCTACTAAGCCTGGAGGTGGCATCACTGCCCCCAGCTGTTTGAGCTATCTGGAGCCATCTCCTTGACAACAGTCATCTAGCCACAAAGACGGCATTATTACTTCCCTGGACGAGGGCATACTGAGTGGCTGGAAGTGGTTTGCAACCAGACGCTTTTGATTTGGCAGGAACCCTTCTGAAGTTTTAGCAGACAGTAGAGTTGCTATTACCAACAGCAAGAATAACTTTTTACAGATGAATGCGTTCATGGGGCTCTTTGCACTAGTCTGTTTTCTCCTTGTGACACTGTTTAAGAAGGTTGGGATGATCGTCCTATCATACAGATGAGGAATGCTGTAGCTTGAATCCAAAATGGCTCCAAAACTCCATGTATCAAAGTTTGATCATCAGCGTGTGGTGCCCTTGGGAGATGGTGGACCTTGAGAGCTTGTTTGGAGGTTCTAGCAGGGGAACTCAGTTAGCTGCCTTGACTGAAGAGCAGTTCTCCTTTATGAGGAAAGGTAATCCTTTTCAACTGAGCCCACAGCTTCAGAAGGGAGGCATGTGGGGCAGTGAGAGAGGAGGCAGACATCGGCCCACTTAGCTGGGTCAGCCTAATCAACCCTGGTGATCAATGGGATGACAGATGCCCCTTCATATTCCTACTGGGAGATGGTGGAATCTGTAAGAGGTAGGGCCTGCTCAGAGGAAGACAGAGCATTGGAGACTCGAACTGGAAGTGGATGTTAGGACTCTGACCCCTCCTTTCTCCCTCTCTCTTTGCTTCCTGGATGCCATTATGTGAGCAGCATCTCTACCACATGTTCCCACTGTACTAGACCGTGCTGCCACATGGAACCAAGCAACTATGGACTAAGGCCTCTAAGACCAGAAGCCAAAGTACACTTTTCCTCGCTTACCTCAGTCAGCTTTCTCTCACTGAAACAAAGTACCTAACACAAGAGATTTGCCAAATGCTGCATCTTTCTTCTTTCTTAGCTTATCATTTAGGAGCAATTTCAGAGTTAGCAAAATGTGACAAAAGCAACACAAGAAAGGTGAGTGCAGTAGTACACACCTGCAATCCCAGTGCTCAGGAGGCTGAGGCAGGAAGATGATGAGTTTGAAGCCAGCCTGGACTACACAGTGATGCCTGTCTCAAAACAAGCCATATTATTCCTCATCTACCCTTCACCCCGCTTTCTAAAATATTAACATCTTATACAACCATAGCACAGTTGTTAAGAATAAGAAGAGAACCAGGCACGGCAGTGCACGTCTTTAATCCCAGCCCTCGTGAGGCAGGCCAGCTGGGTCTACATAGTGTGTTCCAGGCCAGTTATGGGCTACAAGGAGATTCTCCCTGTCTCAAAAAGACAAAAACAGAAGAAGAAGAAGAAGAAGAAGAAGAAGAAGAAGAAGAAGAAGAAGAAGAAGAAGAAGGAGGAGGAGGAGGAGGAGGAGGACTTCAAGAAAAGTGAGGAGGAAGAGGAGGAAGAGGAAGAGGAGGAGGAAGAGGAGGAGGAAACAAGGAGAGGAAGAAGGAGGAGGAGGAAGAGGAGGAGGAGCAAGAGCAGGAAGAGGAGGGAGAGGAGGAGGATGAGGAGGAGGAGGAGGAAGAGGAAGAGGAGGAGGCAGGGGAGGAGGGGGGATGGAGGAGGAGGAGGGGGAAGAAGAGGAGGAGGAGGAAGAGGAGGGGGAGGGGTGGAGGAGAAAGAAGTTACATATAATACAGTTTACGGCAGACTGAGTGGAAAGCTCTGTTTTCTTGTTCATTTCCTTTTGCAGGTCCTGGATTAGATCCAGGGTCCCACATTGCATTTAGTGTTACATCTCCTTCTTCTCCTCCAGTGACTGACATTTCTTCTTTGTCTTTCATGGCATCAACATCAACATTTCCTAAAAGCTTATGCCAGGTATTGGCTAGAATATGCCTCAATTGTATTCCTGTCATGATTCTGCATGATTAAATTTGGATTATTTATTTTGGATAAGAATATTACAAAAGTGGTGCCATGCCCTTCACAGGGTGCAGAGCAGGAGGCACATGATATTGATATACCTGCTGGGACACCAACTCGGATGTTTTAGCTGAGGTGTTCTATGCCAAGTTTCTCTGCAGTTAGATTAGCATTTTCCCTTTGTAATTAATAAAAATCTTGTGGGGAGCCATTCGAGGTGATATATTGTTTTTCATATTTTTCTCCTCGTTTCAGCACGTTTGGATAAATCGTACCCAAAGAAACTATGGGTCTGAGGAGATAAATAGAGCACTTGCCATGCAACCATGAGAATCTGAGTTCAAGTCTTTCTTTAGAATCCATATAGAAGCCAGATTCAGTCGGTGGCAGGCATCAGGCATCTCTAATCCTAGTGCTCCTATGGCAAGGTGGGAGGGCAGAGACAGGAGAATCCCTGAAAGCTCTTGCAGGCCAGCTAGCCTAGTATACACAGCAGCAAACAACAAAAAGAGGGACTGTGCTTCAAGATGGATACCCAAGGTTGTCATATGATCTCCACAGACACCAAGGTACATGTGTACCTGTACACACATCAGACACATATACAGAGAGATTTTTAGAAAAAGCAGTTGTGGGGTCTGGAAAGATGGCTCAGCGGTTAAGAACACTGGCTGTTGCTGCAGAAGACCCAGGTTCAAATCCCAGTACCCACATGGCAGCTAACAACTGTCCGTAACTCCAGTTCCAGGGGATCTGACAGCCTCTTCTGTCCTCCAAGGACATTGCACGACATGGGTGCACTTACCTACTTGCAAGCAATACATGCATACACATAAAATGAAAATAATGAATAAAAGTCTAAAATATATATAAAAAAAAGAAAAAGCAGTCATGATAGTGGTATTCGCCAATTGGTGACTTTGTATTTCCATCATGCCTTTTATGTCTATTAGCTGGAATCTCAAATATAAAGAAGCACTTTCTCTCCTTCTTAACCATTTACCAATTATTTATTACATTACATACATTTGTTTTATGCTATGTGTCATAATCAATAGCTATTATTCGTTGTCTTATTTCATGAATTGCCCTAAATTTGGCAAAGCTGCTCTTCTAATCTATGCCAAGATTCAAACCCAGCCTGTTCCATCTTAAGGTCAGTGGTATTTCTGAAACAACAATCTGCCCTCTTGCTCTCAAGAACTCTTCCTGTCAATCCTCAGCAGTTTTTCTTGGGAGGTAGTGCCAAGTTAGCACCCACTCTCCTCTTGACAGCATGCTGGCTTATCAACCCAGTAATAAACCCGACATCTAGCCCGAGGCTATGCACACAATAGGTGTTCAATGCCAGTTTGCTAACTCCAGGTTTGACTTCTTCTCAAGATTGGGAAAAGGAGGGGAAGGTGTGACCATAGTTGAAGATGACCTCTAATATATTTGAAAAGAAAAAAGAGAGAAACTAAGTCTCCCAGCATAAAGAAATAAGGAACTGGAAACACTACTTACCCTGATCTGATCAGTACACCTTCTATACATGTAATGAAATATCACACAGAAGTACAATTATTCTGTCAATTTAAATAAAATTGAAAGGTAGAAAGGGGAATGAGAAAGACCCCACATCAAAGGAAGCATCAAGTATCTAGTAATAAGATTACTAGAAAACCATCAATCTGATATGACCTTAAACTGACCAATTCAACTTTCTGGGCCCCTTCTTTATGACCCTGTGCTCTGAATGCATTAGATTACAGCACTAAGTTCCCTTCAACTGAGACAGTTTGTGAATAACTGAAATGAAATAAGTTCCCAAACGAGCTTCATTGAAAGGTTTGAGTTCTTTTTAATGTGTCAGGCACTGTGCTAAATGCATTCAACCCTCACAAGAGATTTATGGAGGGCTGATTATATCCCAACTTTACAGTAGACAAGCTGAAGTTCAGAGAGGGAAAGAATTGTCTAGCCATTGAACATGCCAACATCTAATATGCTACTTCGGCCTAAGGATCATTTTCAACTGAAGGCAACTGAGAATCAGCAAGATATGAGATGAATAATCTGCTTTTCCCTTTTCTGCTAAAAGCAAGATGTGAGTGTCCCATTGTGAAAGTGTCACCTTTTCCTGTCTCCTCCATATATACCTAATCAACTCCCCATGGTTTATTGTCTCCTGAACCCAAATCCCTTTCCTCGATCAAAACAGCATACAAGCCCCTACTTCTTTGAGTTGTACTTCTTTTGTATAAATGCCCATGCATATGAGTATTGATAAAGGAATTGTACGTCTTCTCTCCTGTTAATCTGTCTTTTGCTAGTTTAGGTCACAGAGTCCCAGCTACTGAACCTAAAAGAACAGAGGAAGAGGGTTTGCTCCAAGATACATGTAAGCAGCTAATGATGCCGTCACAGTGAGGAGGGCTAGACTTTCAGGCGCAGATTCTTTTTCTCCACAAATTTAAGAATAAAATGGCAGGTAAAGCAAGGTCTTAGCACTCAGCCAAGTTTTATTGAAAGCAAAAAGTGTGCACACACAAAGGGACAGACTCTCCAGGATGCAAAGGGGACCAAGAGCCAGTGTCTGCCCAGATGGTTAAGACATTTATACATCTGAGGATTGGATAAATAAGTTCTCTTTCACCTTAAGAAGCGGCTGATTTGAGCTATCATAGGGGATTGGATAATCCAGACAAAGACAGGAAAGCTGATTGGCTCCATCACAGGAGCCCTCCAGTGAGAGACTTGAAAGTCCCTCCACTCCCAAACATTTCTCTCTCGGTTGGGGCCAAGGCTGTCTTAGACAAGGAGAAAAACCAAGAAGTTGGTCATCTTAAATGTTTAAGTGAAAAGTACAGTAATCTACCTATAGCCTCTTTTCCGTCTGTCTGCCTACCTGGGATCTGTCTGATTCCTATTTGTAAAACAACTTTCCCCAAAACCCTGATCAGAATGACTTAATCCTGGCCCCTAGTATTTTATTATTATTTCACTTATGCCAATAGAGTAAAAGGTGTTTTTCTTCGATGTATAACTTTATGTGTGTTTAAAGCAGCTGTTTCAAAGTGGGGCTTCTAGAAGCTCAGCGAAAGGTGTGGCTTCATGATGAAGACATGGCCTTCAGAGTGAAATCTGGGTTCAAATGCCAGCCCCCCACTTCAGAAGATCTACAAGCTATGAAAGTAGGCTAGAAACTTGTGTCTACTAAGCTTATGCTAGATTTCCATTTATTTATTTATTATTTATTTATTTATTATGTGTATGAGTGCTATACCTGCATGTGTGTAAGCGCACCCCTGTCGTACAGTACTGGTGGAGGACAGAAGAGGGCGTTGGATTCCCTGGAACTGGGAATTCTGGGATTTGAACCCAGGTCTTCTGCAAGAATAGTCAGTGCTCTTAACCACTGAGCCATTCCTCCAGCCCTAGATTCTCCTTTTTTGAGGACCACAGAAGGAAAATAAAACCCTCATTTGATGCCTACTACTTAACACCATGTACAAAACCTGTGTCTCATTCTTTCGTGGGGGCAGGGATGCTGTTGAACCTAGGGTCTAGTGTGTGGTAAGCATATTCTTACCACTGAGCTATAACCCTAGTCCAGCTTTAATATTTTTGTATGTATGTGTATGAGACAAGGTCTCACTAAGTTACCCAGGCTGGCCTTGAACTCACGCAGGGATAAAGAAACACCTTAAACTTGCAGTCCTCAGCCTCCTGATTAGCTGGGATTACAGTCCTACACCACCAGGACCAGCTTTTTTCTTTATCCCCTAATACTTCCTCAACACAGGTGTGAGACAAGTTTGTTACCATTTTTCTAGGGATAAAGAAACGGAGGCTCAGGGATATGAACCAGTTTTGCCAACATCATGCAGCAACCTCATGAATTTAGACCTGCAAAAGTTGACACGTGAATTTTTTGAAACTAACAGAGACACAGATGTATGGCAAGCCTAAATTGATGGTCTTCAGGGTTCAGAGCAGATCTCAAGGTGTCTAAGCTCAAGATATGGCTTTAAGAAAGACTACTGGAAAATTTACCCTAAGATTCTAAAGAGTGCTTTCAAGCATCTCTCCAGGGACGTTGAAATATGTAAAATAGCTCCAGGGGAGGAAGGATAGTTGAATCAATCAATTGCCTACACATTCTGCAGATGAAAAGAAGCTCTTAGAGTTCTATGAGTTGCAGGAGAGGGTGGTAAACTTTATCTCCCCCTTGAGTAGTGAACTCGGGGTAGAAAGCAGGTCAGGATCTGGGAAGGCTGCGGTGCTTCCTGCCCAGAGAGATGAGCACCAGGGTGCTCCACTTCTACAGACACCTATTTCTGTCTAGCATGATGCCAAGCACTCTGTGCAGAGTAGCCCCTGTACAGGTCCACGGAGTCCAGAGATGGGTGGAGGCTGATGTCTGCAAGCTCCCTGCTCCACAAGCCAGGAGTTCATTGCAGAGAAGGTGTGCCTTTGGTGACTCAGCTGAAGAAACAGTGCTCCTTACAAGCTCACAAGCCTTTCCTTCTTTTCATCTGCCCGGTTCCCAGAGTCTTCCCAAACAGGTTTGAAAATCGTTTGTTTGTTGCTAGGGATTAAACCTAGGGCCTCACACATACTAAGCATTTTTGCTATTGAGCTAACCCCAGCCCTGTGGCTGCAGTCAAGAGAAAGTTTGGGGCCCAACTTTTGAACTGTCACAGTGCTCTGAGGCGCGTGTGTGTGTGTGTGTGTGTGTGTGTGTGTGTGTGTGTGTGTAGAGGCCAGAGGTCAACATCAGACGTCTTCCTCTACTGTTCACCTTATTCTTTGACACAAGGTTTCTACTGAACCTGGCTCACTGTTTTAGCTTTTCTGGCTGGTCAGTGAAACCCAGGATTTGCTGTCTCTACTCTGCCCTTCCCTTAGTACTAAGATTACAACCACACCTCCACACCCAGCTTTTATGTAGGTGCTTGGATCCAAACTCAGGTCCTCATGCTAGTGGAGCAATCTTCCCAGCAATCTTCCACTGAGCCATCTTCCCAGACCCAGTTTTTTTAGACTCTCTTGCTGTGTGGCCAAGTCGGGTTTGAATCTTCGAGGCTCATGATCCTCCAGCCTCAGCGTCCTAGCACTGTGATTACAGGCAAGCATCATCACATCTGGCTTGCATTTAGCATTGTTATCCTTAGCTCTATCGTTTTACTAGTTCTTTTATTATGCTGTGGGCTCCTGGAGACTCTGTCAATTTTCTTGAGCTAGAATTTGTATATAATAAAATAACCCCACATTAAATTGCATTGTGATGAATTCTAAAATGTTTATGTACTCATGCAGCCATTGCCACAAGGAGGATTATACCAGTGTTCCCCCAATAGAGCTGCCAGGGAAGATTCTAAGTCTGTGATGTCCAATAGAGTAACCACTAGCCACATGCAGCAAGTGGACCCTGAAAATGTCACTTTGTGATTGAGGGACTGAATTTTTTTCTTTTTTTGAGACAGGGAGAATCTCACACTGTAGCGCAGGCTGCCTGGGACTGGCTATATAATGCTGGCTGGACTAGGACTTACAGTAATCCTCCTGTCTCCGCTTCCTCATTCCTGGGATTTCTGGATTTTGTAAGCCACAAAACCATGGCTGATTTGATTTTTTTTATGCAAGATCTCATGTAGCCCAGGCTTGCCTCAAACTCCCTATATGGCCAAGGATGACCCTGAATTTCTGGTCATCTTGACCAGGTTTCCACCATCAATCCAGTTAATGGTATGCTGAGGTCAAACCCAGAGCTTCATGTATGTTAGCCAAGAACTCTGCCAACTGAGCCACATCCTGAATTTTTAAATATTTTACTTAACTAACCTAAGTCTAAACCACAATAGGCTACTGACAGTGTCAGCATAGATGTAAAACATTGCCCTTACTTCTGAATGTTCCCCAAAGATCCAGTGGGAACATACTTCCCTCTACATCAGCAAATTACTGACCTCCTCTCTGCCATTAAGGATATGAGCTTTCTACAGTAAACCATGTGACAGGAATTACATAGTGTGTTCTCCTGCGTTGGTCTCCTATGGAGAGGAGGGTCTTTTAATTATACATCCTAGGGTCTGTGCTGATGGTTAATGAATGCTTTTGAAATCTTAAGCAGAAATAGTAATCTTACCCCACAAACACCTTTTCTTCCCACCTAACAGAATCCAAGAATTTAAAAGGCCTTCGTGAAGATCTAACTAAACCCATTGGACATACCAGTGGAAAAAATTGAGTTCCAGATGGGTTCAGTGGCTTGCCCAAGTTCACTGCACACTCAGAGCATGGATCAGATTCTAAGTGGGAAACACTCAGGCCTTCATCCTCCTTACTTCACACACACTCAGCACATGTGTGTATGCACATACATGCATACACACAGAGACACACACACATGTTTCCTACAGGTAAGTGCAGCAACTCCTATAGGACCACAGAATGCCCCCAGAATGCCACACTGCTTATGTCAGCCTCCCCACCCCCAGCCTGTCTGTAGAAAACATAGAAACAACAATAACTCAAATTAGTGAAGTATCTTATCTCATTCCAAATGTACTCCAAACCTAGCAGTGGCCTTATCCAAACAATATCGGGCTGTAGATTGGCTTTCTAGTCACAAGACAAATCCCACTGTACCCGATCTGGCTCTCCACACACTAGAGAACAAATAACACTGTGAGTACTGTAATGTTTTTGTTGAAGCTTTCTTAAATAGGAGAGGGGACAGGAACTGCCATTCACTATAAACCTTATATGTACAAAGGTGTTTTACCCAGTCTTGCAGCAATGCTAGGGCTCAGAGTTGTTACTCTTTTTCACAAGGCAATGCCAGATTAAGATCTGACTTGCTAAGGGCTGGAGAGATGGCTTGGTGATTAAGAGCACTGGAAAGAGCAGAGGATCTAGGTTCAGTCCCCAGCACCCACAGGGCAGCTAACAACCATCCATAACTCCGGTTACAGGGGATCCAATGCCCTCTTCTGGTCTCTATGGGCATTACATGCATGGGTGTGCTTACATACATGCAGGCAAAACACTCATACACATAGAATAAAAATAAATAAAATTTAAAAAAAAAAAAAGGATCTGGCCAGGCCTGGTGGCACATGCCTTTAATCCCAGCACTTGGGAGGCAGAGGCAGGCAAATCTCTGTGAGTTCAAGGCCAGCCTGGTCTACATAGTGAGTTCTAGGCCAGCTGAGGCTACAGAGAGACCTTGTCTCAAAAAAAGACACCTCTCCCCCAAAGATCTGACTTGCTCAAGGCCCTGTAGCTGGAGGGTCTACCCGAGACCCTGTATTTTTCTGCTTCAAAAGTAGATGTTCTTTGACTCACAGTATCTGTGGTTACCTGCACAAGACCTACATAAGATCAGGTCAACCAAAATTCCAGCATAGATAGAGTAGATGATGTCCAGGCCCACCCCATCCTGAGGAGTTGTTGGCAGTGGACAGCTGTTGGGGAAGGGAGAATCACTGTTTATTGAGGATATGGCCACTGGTGGGTGTCCTGAGCTCCAGTGGAAGGCCTACATAAGATCAGGTCAACCAAAATTCCAGCATAGATAGAGTAGATGATGCCAGGCCCACCCCATCCTGAGGAGTTGTTGGCAGTGGACAGTTGTTGGGGAAGGGAGAATCACTGTTTATTGAGGATATGGCCACTGGTAGGTGTCCTGAGCTCCAGTGGAAGTCCCCACACCCCGTACATATGGGCAGCACTGACTGGACTTAGTGGGTCATTAAAAAAAGCAAAAACAAACATGAAGTTGGAGGCGGCATGTGGGGGATCTGGAGGAGTTGGAGGGGGAGATAAAGGGTAAACATAATCATATTTCATTGTATACACGTAGTGGGTCATTAAAAAAAGCAAAAACAAACATGAAGTTGGAGGCGGCATGTTGGGGGGATCTGGAGGAGTTGGAGGGGGAAATAAAGGGTAAACATAATCATATTTCATTGTATACACATATGAAATTCTCAAAAATAAAGGAAAAATTTAAAGGACGTTCTTCGTAGTGCAACTTCTTATCATTCAGGACCTAGAAGAATGGATTTTCTGTCGCCATTCTAGGGTGCAGTTTAATCTTGGTTTCCAGGAAGCTCAGAGTAAAGTTAGGTGTCAGTTGCTGACAGTCATTTCAGCCTTAGTTTTCTTCTTTTTTATATTTTATTACCTTTATTTTATGTGTATGAGTTTATTGCCTGCATGTATGTAAGTGCATCCATGTCATGCAAT
>NW_008338996.1:2054969-2077288 GCF_000622305.1 Nannospalax galili | reverse complement strand
TTTTTAAGCTATGTTATTAGATGCATAGCTATTTAGGAGAGTTGTTTTTCTCTTGATGAATTTATTCTTTTATGATTATGAAATAAAATACAATGTATTTGTTTTATCTCTTCTTGAGCATAGATATCAAGTTATTTTTTCAAATATCTTCATTCTTTCAACATAGTTGAAATGTTTATCTACCAACTTATGTTCTGTTAAGTTTTTATTGTGAAATATTATATATATGTGTGTGTGTGTGTGTGTGTGTGTGTGTGTGCACTTGCTGTCCTCTCTATCCACAGGTTCTACATCCATTATTTCAATAATGGTGGATATGAAAATGCTTGTGACTGGGGACTGGAGAGATGGCTCAGCAGTTAAGAACACTGCTACTTTTGCAGAGAACTCAGGTTCAATTCCCAGTACCCATATGGTGGCTAATAACCATCTGTAACTTCAGTTCCAGGGTATCTGATGCCCATTTCAGATTTCCATGGGCATTTCTCTGCATGGGTACACTTATACACATGCAGGCAATACATTCATGTACATAAAATAAAAATAATAGACTATAAAAAACCCTTTTGACTATATGGAACATATACAATGTTCTCCATATTCTCTAAACAATGCAGTTTAACAACTATTTGCCTTTATGTTGTATTGGATATTAGAAGTAATTCATAGATGGCTTAAAGCATACATGGTGTACATAGCTTGTATGCACATACAACACCTCTTTGTATGAGGGACTTGAGCATCTGCAGACTTCAACATACCCAGAGTTCTGGAACCAGTTCCCTGTAGATACCAAGGGTAGCACGGAAACCCATGTACTCACACATGGCCTAAAAGGCAGAGCATCGCTGACACCTTCAAAGCCATCTGCACATCTCCCTCTTCCATCCAAAATTATATTTACTTTTGTGCTAATCATTCTTGTTTTCATTTACAGTTTTCTCACACACTCCTTTTTTTAATTTTTAAAAATTTTATGTGTATGTGTGTATTGCCTGTAAGTGCACCTGTGTCGTGCAATGCCCTCAGGTGACAGAAGAGGCTGTCATATCCCCTGGAACTGGAGTTATGGACAGTTGTTAGCTGCCATGTGGGTGCTGGGATTTGAACCTGGGTCTTCTGCAAGAACAACCAGTGTTCTTAACTGCAGAGCCATATCTCCAGCCCAGCACACACATATTTCTAAACAACGTATTTTACTTCCTGATTTTTGGCTTTGTATAAAATAAATCATACACACACACACACACACACACACACGTGACTTTTTTTCCTCAATGCTGTGTTTTTAGGAGATTTGCCCATACTAGTGACTATCTGTAATTCATGTATCTTCCACTACCATGTAACATTCTGTTTAGAGTATATGGATAGACCACCATCTATCCATTCTCATCCTGACAGCATTTGGCTGTTTTTAATTATCTTCCTATAACCAGTAATGCTGCAATGAAGAATTTGATATATGGTTTCATGTGCATAGACATGAGTTTCTTTAATTTGTACTCCAGGAGTGGAATTGCATGCATGTCTTCAAATATCATATTTTCTTAATTTTATTAAACTTAAAATTTTTTATTATTTCTATTTTATGTGTATTAGAGTATATTCCATGCATGTATGTTAAATGCATCCATGTTATGCAATACCCTTGGAAGTCAAAAGAGGGCATCAGATTCTCTAGAACTGGAGTTATGGATGGTTGTCAGCCATCATATGGGTGCTGAGAATCAAACCCAGGTCCTCTGTAAGAGCAGCCAGTGCTCTTAACTGCTAAGCCATCTCTCCAGCTCCCTCAAAAGAATTTGTGACCACCTCAAGGGGTTAACAACTCCTTGATGGGATTTGCTTCATGTTTCTTAGCAATAAAACTTCTCATAGAATGTAAGTTGGTATAACTGGTAAATTGGCCTTGATTCAAAAAATTCACTTCTGGGAATCCAGATCTTAAAAGTGAAAAAAAATCCATGACCTAAAAAGAAGAGACTTCTACACAAGTTTTGTTTTTGAGATTTGTGTGCAAAGTTCCCTAAAAATAAGAGCAAATTCTAGATCCCAAACTCTAGGGAGATAGTTTAATGCATGTACTTGAAAAATATAATCATTAAGAAAGATTAATTATTAAGGGGTTGGAGAGATGGTTGGCCCAGCAGTTAAGAGCACTGGCTGCTCTTACAGACGACCTGGGTTCAATTCTCAGCACCCAAATGGTGGCTAACAACCATCTATAACTCCAGTTCCAGGGGATCCAACCCCTTCTTCTGGCCTCTATAGTCTTTATATGACACAGGTGCACTTATAGACATGCAAGCAAAACACTCATCCAAGTAAAATATAGATAAAAAATTCTTTTGAGAGTGTGATTTAAGGTATTTCTCACTAGGAAAAGAAATTACATTCATAACAAAACAACATATAATTTCAAGTGTTCTTTGAACCCTCAGAAACCTGTATGTTGATATGTCTCTTGAACAAGAAATTACTACCCTTCTCTTAGTCCATTTGCATTGCTACAATAAAACACCCAAGGCTAAGAACTTTATAAAGAAAAGAGTTTTATTTAGCTCACAGTTCTGGAGTTTCAAGAACAAGGTTTGTGTCTGCTTGGCTCTGACAAGGGCCTCACAGTGGGTAATATAACAATGGCAGGAGTACTTTCAAGAGTGGGCAGCAGGACACAAGGAGGAGGGATCAGACTCTCCAAAAAAAAAAAAAAAAAAAAAAAAAACCCTCTCTTGGGACCTACTATGAGCATGAGCACACACTGACAAAAGTACCAATCTGACTTAAGACCTAGCCACCTCTCACAGTTCTGTCTCTTGCAAGGTTCCACCTCCTCCACACCACTATCCTGGGGAACAAGCCTCCAGCACAGGAGAGTCTAGAAAGACAAACCATACTCGCATAGCAGTACTACCCACTGTATATAAGATGTATTATGATATTTGCCACATAAGTTCATAAGCCAATTATTTTTTTAAAAAATATTTTATTTTTGTTTTATGTGTATGAGTGTATTGCCTGCATGTATAAGTGTACCCATGTCATGCAATGCCCGCGGAGGTCAGAAGAGGGCATTGGATTCTCCTGGAACTGGAGTTATGGACAGTTGTGAGCTGCCAGGTGGGTGCTGGGAATTGAACCTGGGTCCTCTGCAAGAGCAGTCAGTTTTAAACCACCACACTGTAAGCATTCATAATGTATCACAGTAGCGTGTGTGTGAAGAGGTATTTACTAGGCAAAAGGGATGATAAACTTCCTCCAGCAGAGAGCTGTGCAGGATGAATAAAAAGTCTTGGAATGTGTTAGGGAGAGGAACAGCAGTGACAAAGGGAAAAAGACTTTCTAAAACCCAAATACGTGTAGGAAATAACATGAGTGAAAGGAGTCTAATGGTAATGAACATGGTGGGCAAGAGCTGTGATTCCTTCTTATTTAGGGCAAAAATTAAAGTATCAACACATGATTTTAGCAGTTGGTCTGACAATGCAAAGGAAACCACAAGAAGTCTCCTAAACAGTTCAAGTGCTTTCTTTGCTGTTCCAAGCAAAGAAAACATCTGCCTGTTTTTTTCTGTAATTATCTGAAGTGCAGTGCTCAATTCAGCCAGCACACAAGAATGTGTGTGTGTGTGTGTGTGATGTGTGTTTATATGTGTGCATGTCTGCTTGTGGGTACATGTACACATGTGTGTGCATGTGTGGAGGCCAGAGGTCATTACTAGATGCTTTCCTCAGTCATTCTCCATCTTATTCTTTGAGGCAGGGTCTCTCACCGAACCTGCAGCTCCCCAATTTGGCCAGACTGATTGGCCAGCAAGCTCCAGACATCTGCCTGTCTCTGATGCCTGAACACTGGGACTGGGATGACAGGTGGCTGTGCCATACATACTTGGACCTTGATGTGGGTGCTGGAGATCTGAACTCAAGTCCTCTTACTTTCACAGCAAACACTTTACTGATGGAGCCATCAGCCCAGCCTACAAGGTTTAAAATTTCTTAATACAATCAAGTATATTCTCAAGCAATATTTTATTTTTAAAATGTTTTAAGCTCATTTTTATTTTATATGGATGAGTGTTATGTCTGTATGTAAGTGTACCACATACATGCAATGCCTGTGGAGGCTAGAAGAGGGCATCAGAACCCCTGGAACTGGAGTTATAGAAGGCTGCTAGCTGACATGTGGGAGCTGGGAACTGAACCTGGGTTCTCTGCAAGAGCATCCAGTGCTCTTAATATCTGAGCCATCTTTCCAGGCCCAACAATACATTTTAATATTGTTTGTTGGGGGACCCTGCTGTTAAGGTCACAGTCCACATGTCCGGATAGCTCTATGGAGCTCGGCGCTGAATGGAGGACTCCCTTTCTCAGCAGGGGCTTCCTACTCTCTGCCTGACCTTATTTGGAAAGTGTCTCCAAGCACAGATGCCTGGCCTTATTTGGAACATGACCTTTGGCATCGTTACCTGCAAGAGCTGCCCCTGGTTTTCCAGTATAATTAGACATTGCACTACAGCCAGGCAATCCCACCTCCCCTCTCTACATGATAGGGTCCTCCTGACACGTGCAAATAAAGCATACTATGAACACCTATCAGGTGAAGCTTTGGCTGCTGTCTTCACCCCCTATTCCGCCCCCCGCCCCAATAAATGAGTTGTCTCACCGAAGCCGACTCCCAGGAGGTTTTTCCGTCGTACTCATGGCCGTCCTGCCCCTGCTCACCGCCTCTGCTCCCTTTGCTCTCGCGGATCGATGGCCAACAACCCGCGAGGGAAGAGACCCACAATTGTTCAATGACTTTCATTTTGCAATAGAAGTATTAGAAAGTCTGAAAAATATTTACTGTAATTTTTTTTTGTAAAATAGCTTCAAAAACTGATTTATAGGTAAAACTATGATTTTAACCCTGACATATAGAATGTTGCTTTTCAGCCCATTGGTGAACACTCCTAGGGCCATCATCTCTGGAAAAACACTAATTTAAATTTAAATTAAATTTTATCCTAAATTTTTTATTTTTATTATTTTGCATGTGTGTGCATAATGTGTGTATATGGGTGCATGTGCTAGAGTGTGGATATGGAGGTTAGAGGACAACTCTGTGGAATCAGTTTTCTCCTTCCACTTTTACATGGGTGTTGGTGATTGAACTCAGGTCTCCAGACTTATGCAACAAGTGTCTTTATCCACTCAGCCGTCTCACCAGCCCTAGCTTAATTTTGAAAATATAACTAAGCAAGTACTAGAGATGCAGCTTATTGGTGGAGTACTAGTCTAGCATGTATGAGGCCCAGGGGTTGATGTTCAGTAACACACACACACACACACACACACACACACACACACACACAAACACACAAAGATGAAGGGGCTAGAGAGATGGCTCAGCAGTCAAGAGCACTGATTGTTCTTGCAGAGGACCCAGCTTTGATTCCCAGCTGTGACTCCAGTTCCAAGGGATCCAACGCCTTCTTCTGGCGTCCACAGGCATTGTATGACATGGGTGCACTTACATACAAGCAGGCAAGACACCCATATACATAAAAGTAAATTTTTAAATTAATAAAATAAATTACAATAGTGACTGTGATGTTAGTGATTTAATTACAATGGAGCATGTGTCTCATCTCCTACAGAAATGAAGACAGAAGACAGGGTCTCCCTGTAGCCACAGCTGGCCTGAACTCACTATGGAGAACAGGCTGACTTCAGTCTCACAGAGATCTGCTTGCCTCAGCCTCCCATGTGCTGGGATTAAGGGCATGTGCCACCATGCCTGACTTTTACAATTGATTTTGACCATTCAATGTAAATGTCTTTATAGACTTTCATCAAAAGTATGAATAAAAATGTTTTTAGTGATATTTCTTTCTGGTGTGGTAAATTTTTATAGATTGTTTTTCTGTTGAAAATTTATGTAGCTTCTTGCCATAATTACATTCCCTTAAGACAGTACCTAATTCATACATATCACAAAATCATGTTAAATATATAGGTGTGATTACAGTTATTAAACCTATTTTCTTGTGTGAATGGAATGACAGGAAAATAGAAAAATGTTTAAAAATTAAACATTAAGCAAGTGAAATTGAATTTTCTTTTTAAAAATGGGTCTCAAAAAAAAAATCGTAGCACTTGCAAGGCAAAGCCAGGTGGATCTCTGTGAAACTGAGGCCAGCCTGATCTACAGTGAATTTGGGATCAGCTGGGGCTACAGGGAGACCATGTCTCAAAAAATAAAGTGTGTGTGTGTGTGTGTGTGTGTGTGTGTGTTAGGGGGGAGTCTTACATAGACAGGCTGGTCTAGAATTCACTATATAGCCAAGGATGACCTTGAACTCTTGATTGTCTTGCCTTCCACCTCCCAAATGCTGAGATTACAGGGGTGAGCCACTGTGGCCTATCAAAGTAGAATAAACTAATTCGGGGTTTAAAACTCAGCACAAAGAAACGATTGACTTCTTGTGATATCTTTTCAAAACACCCCTTGGATGTCTTAGATGGCACCTCATTAAACATGGTTTAACTTTGTTAGAACAGAGCTTTTCAAGGGTACCTTAAAATAATGTGTTGTTATGGGATACCTAATAAACATAGAATGTGGTTTACTTTCAGATTTCAGAAATTCTTCATATGTGTGAGAAATCTAGAGGGAATCATTCTGCTCAACATAATTTCCATGGAAATCCCAATGAACTTCACAGAGGACAGAAAAAGCACAAACAAGAATATACGCTATTGTTTATTATTTGCAGTGCTAGGGATGGAACCCCCGGCCTTGTGCAGGCCAGCAAGTGCCCTACCACTAAGCCACATCCCAACCCAAGAATCTGTATTAACATATATTTTCATTTCAGGTGTGTATTTGCTTTGAGAATGAATCATCTCCCCAAGTGAAAGACATTCTTTTCTTTAAATGAACTTAAGATCTTGGCCAATACATAAAGGAGTCAAAGACTTTCATGACGTGCTCTACCACTTATACAAAGACCTCTACAATCTTTCACCACATAAAAAAGTGAAACGAATCTACAATAGGTACAAATTATATACATTTATTAATAATTTTAAATAACACTCTTGTATAAATTCTTTCATATATTCAAATCATACACAAATTTAGAAATGCATCATGAAGCCTGGCACAGCATACATATGAGACATGTTTTAAAATTTGTGTTAGAATTTTAGTGACATATACAAGTTTAACGTTTTAGAAACATTCCCTAATTGCTTGGGTTGAAAAAAAAGTTAACTTATTACAGAATGCTTGTGCCTAGCATTAAAAGTTGACTTGAAATCATTTAGCTTTTGGGCTAACTTGAATCTGAAGCTTTGGGCTCACACTCCAGGATGGATGCTGCAGTTTCTGCATACACATATGTAACAAGGGAGAAAGATCCAACCGCCTTTGAAAGCATCATTTCACCACTGACATTTGAATGGTCCACAACCTTTAGCCATTTGATAGTGTTTGACTTCTTCAGATGAATCACTGTGTTTTCCCTGCCTCCCCATGACACAGTCAATGGCTCTGGGTGAAAGAGAAAAACATAGTGATCTTCCATCGCCCCCACCCCTTGCTCACACACTCCAAACCCATTTCAGTTTCCAAACTGCTCATTGTCAAAATCACAACAGACTACAGTTGATTTTTTTTCTTTTGGTGGATGATATCAGAAAGACTTCTGTTGCCCTAATAGATTACATCATGTTGCTTTTGACTTCACTGAATATTTTGTCAGAGCTTTCCTTGAGAAATACAGAAATTCAGTTCTTACCCACATACCTCAAAATATAAGCAGGGATAGTCATTACAAACAATCTGGTGTTCACTAGTGTCCTTAAAAAAAGCATAGGGTCAAGGCAAATGATCTAATAACCTAATAACTGGCTCTCTTTTTCCAAAACAGCACAAGGGCTACACATCTTGATGGTATGCAGATGCCAGGTTGAGTGAGTGTTGTTTCATTGGTTAATGATCCTGGGAATACTGGGACTTAGAAGCCTTATCACTTGGAGCTTATATAAATTCTGTCAAAAAAAATTCTCTCTTCCTTCCAGCTCATGTCTGTCATGTTGCCCTTTCTTAGAATTTCTCAGGCATCCCTGGGAAAAATAATGCACTGAGTCCATAGAACCTCTGTATAAATAAGAGACTTTATACTATTTTGTTTTCTCTATAATTGGAGAGATTCCATAAATAAGAGAGCCCTGGAGGGACAGAGTGGAAGGAGGGGGAAGAAAGGAAGGTCAAACACATGTTTAACACTGACTACAGTATCCACCTATCAGAAATGCACAGGGCTCACTATGGAGTGCTAATGAAGGCAAGCACTGCTTTGCAGCAGTGATGGCCATTTCTTAGTAAGGTCCATGTTGTGATATGCTTTAAAAGCAGCACATGTCCAATCCTTAGACAAAATCTCCTCCAGCATTAGGTTTTCTAGAGGACTCACAGCTCCTGCTGCTGGGTGGTGAAGTCTGCAGAGGAATGAGGACCCTGCACTGCATTCACACTGGGGAGATTGCCCCGTGCTTGATTTATACTTCAGAGCAAAATTATTTCTACAAGCAAAACATGAAGTCACTAAACAAGATCATTTAAAATAAATTTTAAGGCATTCATTGTTTTCCACTGTGAAAAATTAGAACATGAATTGGAAGCTGTTAGCAAGTACTTGATAAGCATTCTTTGTGGTTTAAATTTTTTCAGTATCTTTTAAGATCTGTTTCGAGGAATCTCTACACAGCCGGAATCTTGACTGACTTTGGCTCTCAGACTCTGCCAAACACTCCTTTATATACTGGGTAAACATGTGTTTAACAAATGTTTAGTTTCCATCTCCTTACCTTCACTTTGGTAAGAGATGGGGTTCCGGGGAGAAAGGCAGGTAGTCACTTTGCACAATGCTTTGGAATTGTGTGGTACACAGTCCATACACACCTATGCTGCAGCTGCTGGGGAAGGCAGGTTCCCCTCCCTGCTCAGTTCATTTAATGAAGTACAAACTGGCAGCTTGTTTTCTCCTCACTAATTCTGGCTTTAGATAGAATTCTTCCTGTGTCCTTTCCACAAAATCCTTTGTAGTTGTGTGGCCCTGAATTGTACCTGGCAGACATGCACACACAGCAAAAGCATCGACAAATGGCAGCATTCCTTCCCAGCCTCCTAGGCCCTTGGCTAGCTGATTTCTATGTTAGCATTTAGTCAAAAGACTATGCTGTAGAGTTGAAGTTCTGATTCTAAGCATAATAATGATGCACACTGTATAGCCCTGAACAGTTTAGCCTCTGAGCCTCAGTCTCCTCTTCTGTAAAATAGGTACAAGGTTACTTTGTTTGGAGGCTATAGTGAGGAGCGAAGAACACACATGGAAAAGTGCTTTGTAAATGACAAAGGGCAATATGAATATGGATTGATTTTGTAGTGCTGGGGAGTGAACCCAAAGACTCACCTCACATATGCTAGGCAATCAGTCACCTGAGCCACATTCCAGCCATTAAACTGTTAAGTATGATATAATGTAACATCTACTCTTATGAAGATGGCTAAATACGCAAAGTGCCCTAAGGTTAGCCATATTCCCTCTAGTCTAGAGTGTCATCTCCAAACCCTGAGAACAAGTTAGGGATCTCCTACAGAGGGTGATCAAATTCTAGGTTTTCCTCTCTGAGAAAGTTAAGCAAAGGGGTCAGTCTGAATTTCCTAGGTCTAGTTGTTCATTTTTTTTCCTAACCTCTTCTCAGCCTGTGGTTCCTCCTAATAAATGTATACATTTGCTTTGGCCCACCTTTTTTGACTTGCTTAAGCCACAACCTGTCGATACATGACAGATGAGGACAACAGTCGTTGACCTCAGGGAAAAAAATGGCATCTAAAAGCAAGGACTAAACATACACCCAACTTCAGGGTGACCCTCTGCCCAGACAAGAAGATGGAAGGACTATAGCATTACAGAAGACAAACACACCCATGATGCAGGAGTGACAAGTTATGTACAAATGTAGGAGGCTTCTTATTGCGGGGGTTCTGGGGGGACAAGTATTTCACAGGCATGAAAATAAGGGATCTCAAGTGATGTGACAGCTTTTCTTTTTGAACTCAAAATCTCTGACCTTTGGAAGACTATCTTTTACATTCAGGAGAGAAGTCTTTTACTGAAGATATGTTTTATACTCATCTATGTAAAACAGAGTGGCTAATTAGGTGAGTGCTTTGGAGAATGCAACCTGTGTCCCAGCTAAACAATTACTGACTTCAGAATCTATTGCTTAAATCTGTGGTAAGTCAAAGAGCATATAACTCTAGGTTGAGGAAGAAAGGAAAGATCAGAAACATTCAACCCTTTATAAATTTCAACAGTGTCCAAATAGGGACTAAAAACGACTGATACTCACCAGAGTCCCAGCTCTAGTAATATTGCCACCTATTTTAGAGTATTTTAACCAATTCCCATATTTTCTTTTTACAATACCATTAACTGCTGTACAAATAAAGTCTAGATGACAAAATGTGACATGATTTTTTACAAATAGATACAAGCACAATGTTGACAGATATGCTACATTAACTATGTACACCTTATTTCTCTAGAGGCAGGAATCTTCCTTATTGTTAGACAACTTATCATTTACACTGAGCCCCTGAGGACCATCAGTTTCCTGCTCTCCACCACTAGAAGCTTATCTTGTGCTTTAATCCCATCATTGAATGAGAATCTTGGGAGGAAAAATCAAGCCCTTCTTTCTGCCCCTATTCTAGATACAACCAAGACTGTACATTGTGATTCAGCCTAGACACCTGCTTTTCCTCACTTATGTCCTCAGTACAGTAAAGTGAATGCAATTCCTGCATCTCCTTTGAAAACTATTTTTCAGGAATGGAGACGAAGTTGTCCATCAGTCTTTTCCCCTCCACATCCATCATTCTGCTGTGGCTGGTGAGGTGAACACTTCCCCAACAGTCCATTAGGAAGCTAAGTAGGTTTGGGGTGCTCTGTGGGATTCGGCCTTTCCATAAACCCATGTGGTTTGATACAAAAATATACTTTACTTCAAGTCCTCAATGACAATGAACGCTCAGACCTTTATGGGAAAATTAAGAGCAACAGAGAGCCTAAGCGCGTAGAGCTTTGTAACTCAACAGTTCATCTGCACTATTTGCCTTTCTCAACTTTGTGTGGCCCAAAGGCAGATGCCAGCTTAGTAAGCACTGCGGCTTGACAGTCCGGGAGGACTACTCAGCGCCTCAGGCTTTGTAGTTGTGGATGGGTGTCGTCAGGGTCAGCTGCCCATTGGGAGCCACTTCATTGCCATCATCCTCCAACAATCCCGACACGTCTGCATTGGGAATGCTGTCATGGTAGCTGCTGAAGCTGATATTGTCTTCTTTCAGCTCGATGGTCCAAAAGGGAGCATTGAGTTTCCGGTTCTGGTACTCCCGGTACATATACACAGCTCCTACGAACCCCATTAGCAGCACCACCACAATGATGATGACTGTCAAAATGATGATGTTAAACTGGGTCCATGACACATCAGCTAAAGCTGAGGTGCTGTTTTCAGAAGAGCTTACTGAAAAGATAGTCTGCAGGGTTGTGGGGGCAAATGTACTATTTATAACAGGGGTGGGCACTGATGTGGTCAAAGAGGCATTGGAAACCAAAATGGTAGAACCTTCAGGTGTTGGAACAATAACTTCTGAAAATAAAAACAGAGAATGAAATGTAAAAGACAAAATTATCTAGTTCTGAGAAACAAAGAAACACACATGGGAGTGGAAGTTGATATGGGATGTTGACATGGTATTCTGCTTTAGGTAATGCAAGTCAGAAATAATTTTTAAAGAAATATAATGATAAGAAACAGGGTCCGGAAGGCTAGCTTATTATATCCAGGTCTGTTGTATGTATATCTATACTGAAATGTATGTATATCTATACTGAAATCTTTAGGGAAATTCTAACAGAGTTTTCCTTCTCTCTTCAATTCATGAATAGTCATGGAAATTTCTGCAGCGGCAGTAAATGTGTCATTACTGAATTCTAAATCACATGGTTAAAAGTCACAATCACTTGAACTAAAAGAAGTTCAAGATGTCTGGCGGCATTGCATAAATGCAAAATCCTCCTCAAAGGAAGCATAGGAAAAACTATTCAGAAATACAGAATTTAAATGCTTAAAGTTGATGTCAGTCAAAATAGAAAACAGCTTTCTTTTAATTTCATGCTAGAATTCTCTCTTTGGATATATTGTAACTCGTTTATAATTAAGGAACTACACTGTGTACTTCTAAAGACAGCATAGTTCAGTGGAGCAATTAAGGGTTTGGATTCAAACAGAACTGTATTGCTACAGATAAGTCAATCTTTTAAAACTTTAGATTCTTTATCTGTTAGGTATAGATTATATGTATACTTCACAGCGTTTTTAGGGAGAATTTAGTGAATATTAGTACATGTAATGCTTATAGCGCTTGACACATAGTGGGTACTCAATAAAATTACAAAAACAGTAATTATTATTACTTATCACCAAAATCATCCACATCAATTATCCCCAAAAGTGGCAAAGCTTATACTACTGATAAAAACAAACACAGCCCTGTCTGTTGACAAGGTGTGCCTTGCAAACAGGAGAGCAATGAGTGGTAGTGTTCCTAGCTGGTGATGCAGTTCAATTTGATCACCACCTTATAAGGATATTTAAAAAAAAAATGGCAGAAAGATGCCACAGGCCACAGACCAACTAATACTTCAGCCCAGTAATCAGTGTATTAGAATATCAAAGAGTGGTTTTTAGAAGAGCCTCTAACCTCTCTGTGACCTAATAACCCCTGGACATCCTTAACTCCTCCTAGATTTATCATTTTTTTTCTGAATCCTTACTCAACTTCTTCACAAGAAACAGTCTATCATGTGAATAATGTTTTAGGGTTTTTTGTATTGTATTTATTATTTTTATATGTATGAGTGTATGCATGTATATAAGTGCACCCACGTCATGCAATGCCCATGGAAGTCAGAAGAGGGTGTGGGATTCACTGGAACTGAAGTTACAAATGGTTCTTAGTCACCACGTGGGTGCTGGGGATCAAACCCAGGTCCTCTGTAGGAGCAGCCAGTGCTCTTAACCGCTGAGCCATCTCTCCAGCTCATGAATAACATTTTTGTTTTGTTTTTTCAAATCAAAAGAAATAATGTTTCTTCTGACACATATGGAGCGATTTTAGCTCAAAGTTAGGAGGGATGCTGGGATGAACTCCAACTTCCCAGCTGGCACTTTAACCAGATTACAGGTCCCTACCTGCAAAGACCTCTGGTGATCACTGGAAGTGATGAATAAAGAAGCAAAGGACAGAAGACATGATAGGCCTATTAACTTGCCAACATGAAAATAGGTGAAGGGAGGATGTGAGCACACTCAATCTCACTGTTGCATCGACTTGTGTTGGTCTTCACATCTCTCGAGTTGATTCTGGAATATCGGGAGAACCAGGAAGGGAAGAAAACCTCTTTAGGCAAGCACCTATCAAAATTTATTTCCAGAAACTCCTCTGGTGGGACTGGAAGGTTTTACAAAGCTAATGGTAGCGGTCTTGAAATTTTCAATGCTAGCCTTACAAACTAAATTTGCACCCTTAGGTGGAGTTTTACCTTTCTTGATGCAATTTCTCTGGTGGTCCCGGACATAGCCTTCGAGGCAGTTCTCACACCAGAACCCAGTGGTGTTATGGAGGCAGCTGATGCACTCACCACTCTCAGGCTTGCAAATCTTTGGAGTTTTAATTGGGTCCACATGGCCGTGACATTCACACCGTGTACAGATGCTGTCAGAATTGTAATAGCCATTTTCACATTTATTGCAGTTCTGGCCTGTGTAACCATCTTTACATTGGACACATGTAGGCTCCAGTTCACCTGATTCTAAAATAGAAAGAACACCAAAATAACTTAGCAAAGTCTCAAGTCACATTAAAAATACAAAGCAACTATTAGTCCTCCAATAGATTTATGACTTCCCTACTCTCTCCTTCAATGTTAGGAGACATACAGAATCAAGCTAATGATCCATAACTTATTATGTCCAGCGCACTGTAGGAATGATGGGACTATTTAAAGAAGCTATTCAGGCAGAGGCTGAAAGAAATATGCTTACATCAGGAGTTAATAATAGTGATGGACTGGCACTCACATTGTTTTCTTTAAATTCTTTCCTTTTTAGGCATGAATGATTGTATAAAATATGGGTTAAGCAAAAACTTCCTGCATCTCTCCCCTATGCTCCCAGGTTTCTTTTTTATTTGTTGTTTTGTGAAGTACGGAGCTTTAACCCAGCACAATGCCCCTGCTAGGCAAGTTCTCTGTACTGAGCTATACCCCAAGGCCATTATTCTGACTTCTATTTTGGTTTCCTTCACCTTTCACACTCTGTTCTTTTTCCATGGGGGAGTTTGTTCACTTGTGCACTCAACAATGAATGGCAAAATGTTGTGCCTTTCTCTGACTTAAACTCCAAACTATATTATATACAAACCGTCTGTACACTGGGATCTACCATCATTCAAATTTAACATAAATGACTATCTTCAACATGTTCCCTTTCTCAGTCCTGTCCTTCAAAGTTCTCTATATCTCAGTTAATGGTACCAACATTCATCTGCTCACCTAGGCCAAAAGCTAAGCACTGGCTCGCAATCCTCCATCTCTTCCTTTTAAGCAGTTATCACTTCATACAAAGATACATTAAAAGCTTTGCAATCTACTGTTGTTTCTCCATTCCAAGGCAGTGCTCTTGGTTAAAGCCAGCACCATCTCTCACCTAAATTATTCTAGCTACTTCCCAGGGGCTTCTTTACTGCAGTGCACTCCTACAGTCACTATGATTCAGAGTGAATCTGAGCACAAATACCATTCCTCTAGAAAAAAATAGCTTCAATCTTAATGGCTTTGGGACTAAGTGAAGATGTAATAGAATTTTGAGCATCCTTCATGATCTAACCCATGTCTATTTCCAGCTCTTCTCCCTTCTCCTCATACTCCAGCATCTACTTAGGATCACATATGTCAAATGCCTTAAGAGTCCTCCCAATGACTGCCTGCTTTCTTCTCCCTGATCTTTCATATATACTAATTCTTCTATGTGCAACATCCTCTTGCCTCCCTGCCCCTACTCACCTTGCAAATTCAAACTGCAGATATTAACTCAGGTGTCACTTCTGAGAAGCACAAAGTGTTGTACTTAATTCCCTGTTTGGATTAAAGTTCCTCTACTTGCATAGTTTTATCCTCTATAGTGGACACGCACCAGTTCGTACCTATCTGCTTCTTTCCAACATTTCATAGTTTTAAACTGGGGTTCTCAGTTAGGTTTGATAAATGATTTTCTAATAATTCTTATTTTCCTCGAATTTACAAATTATACTAACAGAATCATCCTGTTATCTGGACACAATAGTTTATTACAAAAGGAATAATTTGCAGTGGTCATGAAAGTTGCAGCACTTCATCATATCTCTGAAGCTTTCTGAAAAGTGAATCTCTTATCTATTTTACTATTTTAAGAGTTTTATTTGCAATATAATTCATAATGCATCATTTAAAGTGTACAATTCAATGGTTTTTAGTAAAAGTTACAGAATTACATAACTGATAAAGAATTTTAACTTAACATTTACAATCCCAGATTGCAGTGTGACATCAAGTTAAGCTAATAAACTCCAAATCTGTTTTCCATATTTCAAGTAAGAGGCTTAAAATACTTAATTGCCTTATACAATGAAAGGTGAGAGTTGAATGAATTCATAACCCAAGTAACAGATGATATGTAGGAATAATACCCAACAAAAGGTTTATATTCCTTGTTATCAAGGAGCTTATAATTCACAATGATATCATATTTTACATTTTTATAGTTCCATAACTATAGCAAAAATAGCCAATTTGAAAAAAATCCTGATAAAATAGGTTGAAGGATTGAAATCAGAGTTTGTGAGAGTATTTGATATCTTTCAGCTCAGACCCTGTGGACCTCATGATCCGATATTCAAAAGCCCTGTCACAAGCTTCACTCCTCCCTTACTTGGTCTCTGCCACACCTAAGTATTTCTTTGCTCAGATCAGCTATTTTTTATTCCTATGCCTTTGTTCTTGCTTACTTCTTTTTTCAGACAGAGTTTCACTGCATAGCCCAGGCTGGCCCTGAATTGTGATCTGCTTCCGCACTGTTGACTGGGGCTTGGGCTATATCTCTGTTCTCGATCTCTAACTGAATTGTCTTCCTTCTGTTCACTCTCATCACAAGACTATCACTTCTTTCAGAAGCCATTGTTGATGCTCCTTCATTCCCACAGAAGGGTCTCCTCTACCACACCACACTTATTTGTGTGTCAGCTTGCCTGTTAGAAACACTGACATCTGAAAGCATCAAACTCAGCTGGCTCACTACTTTCAACCCCAGCCTTCACTGAGAGCATGTTCTCAACAGGTACACACATGCCTAATTGGACTGGGTCCCTCTTTAGCCTCTGGCTTTGATCTCTTACTCACCTCTACATGGATACACATCTGGATTCTCCAGTTCTTATTCTTTACCCAGGGCAAATGTCACCTGCTCCATGAAGACTTTCTTTATTTTCTAGTAGGAAACCCCCTTCTAAGCTCTCACAGCACCAGTTTAACAGACCTGACTACCATCCTACCCTGAGTGACAGATATCTCCCTTTCTTTCTACTCACTCAACATCTATTATTAGCCTTAACTGTAACACTGAGACTGTTTAAATGACTAAATGATTAAAAATATAGACATCATCTGTACTCTGGTGGAGCATAGAGAGAATGGAAAAGTCAAGAATAAAAGGTTTCAAACATTTTTTTTCCACAGGTATCTTTCTACAGAGAAGACTTCTAACATTTTAAATTTACCATATGAAAGTGAATTCACTCAGTCACCGAGTAAGCAATTATAAAGCAAAATTCTAAGTTAGGACTTGTGTTCAAGAAGGATGTTACTCAAGATGAGCCAAGGACTTTGTGACATAAGTTCTTACTTAAAAATCCTATAAAAGTCTGAAATCTTAAATTGTCACTAACAACATGTCAATATGTATACTGTGGAATTCTGATATTGCATATGCAAATTTAGATTTTCATATATAAACTTTTCATATTCCTGACTCAAGATAACAGTTGTCCTAATTTTTCAAAAGTAGCAGATGGACTTAAAGGGTATAATGTGACATGAAGGAAGGCTAACCCAATGTCCCTGAGGCTAAATGTCAGGATTATTATGTGTTTTCCTCTCTCTAATGCTACATACTGCTTTACAACCAAGACCACAGTTTATTTTCTATGCTTTTGTATACTTATCTACCACCACAACAAGCATGTACTAGGTATTAAATTACTATCTGTGGAATACCTGAAAGAATTTTTTCAGAACTTCCTATGAAAAGAGAAATGTGCCTGTTCTTATTACTAAGTATAGCAACTGACTTTCCCAATGGTGTCAATACTCTGCCTCCTGGCATTCCACTTCGATACTTGAGAGGAAGGCATGTCTAAGAAAGGAGGTACTTTGAACATCTCTGTCTTCAGAGACTAGATTACAAAATGCATTGTGGTTTCCATCATTGCCTCTCTTGGCTGACGGCTTTGTACAGGAAGCTGGCTGCCATGTTGCTTGATGAAGTCTACATGGTGAATAAGAGAAGCCTTTTGCCTGTAGCATGCCATATGAGTAAGCCATCTTAAAAGCAGATTCTATAGTTTCAAACCACTGACTACAGCACTGGCTAACATCCTATGATGGCTAATCCTGGGAGTCAACTTGACTGGATCTGGGATTAACTGAAATGAAAGAGATCTTCTTGATTGGATCATCTGAAGCTGGAAGACACACCCTAAATGTGGGTGTTACCTTCTGATGGCAGCCCATATAAAAGGTCAAGGTGGAGGAGAATGCCAGGCTTCTTGCTGCTTGCCTTCTCTCTTGCTGGTGAGTTCGTCTTGCTGCTGTAGACTGAAGACTAGCTGATCTTTTGGAATTTGTTAGACCTTCAGCACCAGATTGGGACTACTGAGACATCTAGCCTTGAGTCAGCCTCGTGGACTGAGCAACTATGGATTCTCAGCCTCTCCAGTGTGGTGATATATATATATATATATATATATATTCATTCTACCAGTTTGTTTCTTTGGAGAACCCTGACTAATACACATACTGACTGAAACCTCATGAGAAATCCCAAGCCAAGCAGGAGATGTGGACATAGGTGGATCCTTAGAGCTTGCTGGTCAGCCAGTGGAGCCAAATCAGCACACTTCAGATTCAATGAGAGAGCCTATCTCAAAAACAAAGTATCAAGGTTGAAGAGATGGCCAGGAGTTAATAGCAAGTACTGCTCTTGCAGAGGATTCAAGTTTGGTCTCCAGCATCCACGTTGGGCAGCTCACAACTGTCTCTAATTCCAGCTCCAGGGGATCTGACACCCTCTTCTATCCTCCACTGACAACTGCACTCATATCCCACAACCCTCAACACCCAACACAAATGCATACACATAATTAAAAAATAAATCTTTTAAAAATATAGGGGTGGAGAGGCTGGAGAGATAGCTCAGTGGTTAAGAGCACTGGCTGCTCTTGCTGAGGACTCGGGTTTCCTGCACTGATGCAGTGGTTTACGACTGTCCTTAACTCCAGCTTCAGGGGATCTGATGACCTCTTCTGGATTCCTTGGGCATCAAGCTCACATAGATACATATATGCAGGCATTCACACATAAAATAATATTTTTAAAAAGCAGGGTGGAGAGTAACTGAGAAGGACACCTAATATGCATACCTCTGTCCTCCACACAAGCATGTATACACTCACAGGAACACATACACACATACTTACACTGCATACACACAATAATATAAAAGTGGTGTGCTCGTTTTGGAAAAATCATCTGATAGCTTCCTCACGGAGTTAAACAGAGTTGATACACAGCCCAGCAACTCCAGCCCTAGTTATATACCCAAGAGAAATGGAAGCACTGTATATGCAACCACTGTAGGAAGTAGCTCATGGCAGAGTGCTTGACCAACATGCATGAATGAGGTCCCGGCTTCAACTTCTAGTAGTGGGGAAAAAAAAATCCAGCAACCATTGACTTGAGGGTACATTGGCAACACTTCCACGCACAAAAACATAAATAAAAATGTTCATAAAAGCATTATTTGTAATAGAAAAAAACGTTAACAAGTTAAATGTCCATCAACTCATGAACAAATAAATAAAATGTGGCAGCTATACAATAAATATCATTTGACAACAAAAAGTATGCAATGCTGATGAAAATTATAAAATGGATGAACTTTAAAAATATGCTATGTGAAAGAAGCCTATTTATAGGAAATATTCAGAATAACCAAATCTATGGCAAATAAAAAGCAGACTTGTGGCTGCCTAAGGCTAGAGGAAATGGGAGTGACTGCTAATGATTACAGGGTTCCTTCTCTGAGATTTTTAGTTGGGAGAAGTTATGAAAATGTTCTAAAATTGACTGAGATGATGACTATATAGCACTGTACATATATATTAAAAGCACCAAATTGCATAGTTTAAATAAATTATATGTAATACCATTTAAAAAGGAAGAGGAGGAAGAGACAAAGAACCCAAACTAGGGCTATTCAGTTAAATTGTCCCAAATTTATTATTTTATTATTGTTTTTTGGTTTGAGACAGGGTCTCATGCAACCCAGGCTGGCCCAGAACTCACTGGGTAGCCAGAGAATGGTCCCAAATCCCTGATCCTCCTGCCTCTACCTCCCAAGTGCTGGAATTACAGGTATGTGTGCTACTATGCCTGGTTACATTATTTAGTGCTTTAGAAGAATTAACTCATGTTACCAAGAAATGTGCTCAAAGTCCCTTTTGAGTTCAGTGTCATTGTTGGACATCTGAAGTCTCATTTCACATGCAGATTAGGATTGGATTATAAATTCCTAGAAAGGAACACCTTGGCTGGTTTTAGAACTCGCATTCATATATAGCATCCAGAGTCTGATTCATCGATGCAATGTATAACTCTTGATAAAGTATTAACTGATCCCCACCCAGAAGGGAACTTTTAGAAAAAGTCTTACCTATGATGCAGTTGCCTGTAGAGGTCACTGCTGAACAAGGGCAGCGAAGGCATTCTTTAGTGGCATTAGGACGCTGATAAAATCCTTCTTTGCATTCTTCACAGTGCTCTCCTTTGCTATTTTCCTGGCAGTCTAAACAAGCGCCTAAAATAAGAAAATTGTTTTTTAAAAAGTTAAAGATTTATTCTGAAAATCCAGGAACTTTCAAAATTCATGCTTTCAAAAGTAACTACAACCAAAAACAATAGATGAGTCAGAAAACATAACAGGGGTCGTATTCTGTTTCTATTCTATCTTAATCCCTTTTTTAAAAAAGCTTTAGCCAGGCCTAGTGGCACAGGTCTTTAATCCCAGTATTTGGAAGGCAGAGGCAGGTGGATTTCTGTGGGATGGAGGCCAGACTGACCTACATAGTGAGTTCCAGGCCAGCTTGGGCCACAGAGAAATCCTGTCTCAAAACAGATTTATTTATTTATTTATTTATTTATTTATTTATTTATTTATTTATACGTATGTGTGCCTGTATGTGTTTATGTTTACTAGGTGCACCAGGGGCTTGTTGAAGCCTGAAGAGTGCATTAGATCCCTTGGTACTAGAGTTATGGGTGGTTGTGAGTTGCCCAGTGTGGGTGCTGGGAACTGAACTCAGGGCCTCTGCAAGAGCAGCAAGCACTTTTAACTGCTGAGCCATTTCTCCAGTTGTACCTGCCTTACTTCTACACTGGCCTTGTCTATGAGTTCAATGTCCCCTACAAGGAAAAAGCTGGGTATCTGATTAGAGTCACAATACACCCTTGTTGGTTGGCTGGTTACTAAAAACAGACTATGTGTAAAGAAAAAGTAAGGTAAGATAACTATATATTAATAAGAGTAAATAGATTGTGGCACTTCCATAGTTCAGATTCTGTGGTTACAGAAATGAATGAAACCTCTATGTGCAGACATGTATACACCTTAAAAACAACATTGGCTGAAAAAGCAAACTAAGAGAGTATTTATTTATTTTGTAAAATTGAAAAAAGCCACGCAATCTGAGCACATTCAGACATAATACATTAAACCAAATTGATAAATACATATGTAATAAAATTTAAACATGGAGAGGACTATTAAGGGAATCCTGTGGGCTTGCTTATCTCTGTGGTAGGAGGGAGGAAAATGGTACTAGGAAATAAACAAAGACGGTCTGACCTCTTTTGAAATTTTCTATTTCAAATACCTAGTTATATGAATAAATATGAAGCAAAATGCAATCAAAATATTAATATTTATGAATTTTCAATGTGGCTACATGGGTATTTGTTGTATCATTCTCCATGAGTTTCTATATTTAAAAATTTAAAGTGAAAAATGAGAAAGTAATTAATAAAGAAAGTGAGAAGGAGGTAGTGTCTTGGAATGCCACTCCTCTGGCACTCTAGTACGAAGGATGCTCTGTGGGCACTGAAGCAGCATCACATCTGAAAATAGGCTGAGATGGTACAGAGGATGGCACATTCTTTCTCCCAGAGCTCTGAAGATTCAAAGGGACCCTTGGACTGACTACTACCACTATATAAATACATAGGTAATCTCTACAGAGAAATCTAGGAATGTGACAATTTTACAACATGAGCTAAAAACAACTTAATGCTAGTATTATTCATATAGTCTTACTTGATTTCTTTCTCTTATTAGTAAAATATTGATTAAAAATGAGAGAGAATGAAACTAAGATAAAATGGTCTTATAACTTGAAACTAATGAAAGTATTATTAATATGCATTAGATCTCAATTCTTAAGTGAATATACGAAATTCCCTCAAATTTCATGACTTATTGAGAAACATTCAAATGTTGGACACAAACTAAACGTGCAGGTAAACTTGCAGATAAGCTTGATTTAAACTAAACTTGCAGATAAACATCATGTCTTTAAATCATATATTTATTTATTTATGAACGATAGGTTCGAATTAGCCCAGGCTGGTCTTGAGTTAACTATGTAACTGATACGGGCTTTGAACTCCTGATCTTCTTTCCACTAATCTTCAGATTTGGGACACAGGCAGGCGCTAGCATGCCTAACTAACATAGTTTTTTTTAAAAACCTGATAGCTAAAGAGTATCTACATCCAAGTTATTCAAAAAGATAGAAATGGAAGGAGAGCTTCCAAATTCCTTCTATGAAGCCAGCAT
>NW_008338996.1:2035382-2053642 GCF_000622305.1 Nannospalax galili | reverse complement strand
TAACCTACAAGATATAGGTGTAGGAAAGGATTTTCTAAACTGGACATCAATTGCTCAGGAATTAAGGTCAAGAATCAACAAGTGGGACCTAAAAAGCTTCTGTACATCAAAATAACTAACCAAGGAAGTGAAGAGAAAACTCACAGAATGGGAGAAAATCTTCACCAGCGACACATCTGACAGAGGTTTAACACCCAGAATATATAATGAACTCAAAAACAACGAATCAAGAAAGGAAGTAAGCCAATTAAAAGATGGGATAAGGAACTGAACAGTGAGTTTGCAAAAAAAGAAATAAAGATGGATAAGAAGGATCTTAAAAGGTGTTCAACATCACTAATAATAAGGGAAATGCAAATTAAAACCACTTTATGATTTCATCTTACCCCAGTCATATGGGCTAAGATCAAGAGAACAAATAATACCAAATGTTGGAGAGGATCTGGGGAAAGCAGAACACTCATTCACTGCTGGTGGGGCTGCAAACTTGTTCAATCGCTATGGAAAGCAGTGTGGAGAACTCTTAAAAAACTACAAATGAACCAGGAGTGGTGGCTGACACCTTTAATCCCAACACTTGGGAGGCAGAGGCAGGTGGATCTCTGTGAGTTCAAGGCCAGCCGGGTCTACATAGTGAGTTCCAGGACAGCTGGGGCTACAGGGAGACCCTGTCTCAAAAAGACAAAAAGCAAAACAAAACAAAACAAAACTACAAATGAATTTACCATTTGACCTTGTTATACCACTCCTTGGCATATACCCAAAGAACTCATCCTATTGCAGAGACACTTGTACATCCATGTTTGTTGCTGCTCTTTTCACAATAGCTAAGAGATGGAAGCAACCTAGGTGTCCCTCAATTGATGAGTGGATAATGAAAATGTGGTTCATATATATGATGGAGTTTTACTCAGCAGTAAAGAAAGATGAAATCATGAAATTTGCAGGTAAATGGGGTGGAACTAGAAACTGTTATACTAAGTGAAGTAACACAGACTCAGAAAAAAACCAAAACAACAACAAAGAAAACGATGTATGTTCTTTCTCATATGTGGATACTAGCACCAAATCCTTATAAGTGAATATGTATCCAGACATACAGGACCCAGGATAATGAAGAGGAACAAGGGAGGTAAAGGAAAAGAAAGAATCTGAAAGAAGAACAGTAGAAAACAGGTGTTAACAAGGGAGATATGGATAAAAATGGGGTTATTTTAAGGGGAAAGGGAAGAGAAGGGTATACAAGGAACCTAAGGGATAAAGGGAAAGAAGGAGCTCAAGAGAGGTAGGACCATAGGAGAAGGGTATTAAAGGAGAAAAGGGAAAAACGGGGGCACCTTAAATGGGGAAATCATGGTGGAAGAGTTAGACAATGTGAGAGATAAATAATGCCTAGCTAGTTTTAGAAAACCAGAGGGAACCATACTAGGCCAACAACCTACCGACAAATTATACATACAACCAGATCAAAGAATACAATATATGTCTAGGCAAGGTTTATCTGAGAGCCTTTGGTCTTTGCCCAAGCTCTATCTACAGGGCATATGGTAATCAAAAGTACCAGACTGTTAGAACTAACCTTACATGTTTAACAGACATACTTTGAGGCCTATACTAATTTGATCAAAGGGACATAAAGGACAATTTTTGCTCCTTGCCCTCCTAGGTCGACTAAGTTTCAGGGGACTATGAGCATCTCCCAAAATGTCCTGTAATTGTGGTGGGTCGGAATAGACATGGATGTACAAGTATCTCTGCAATACGATGAGTTCTTTGGGTATATGTCAAGGAGTGGTATAACTGGGTCAAATGGTAGGAATCATATCCTCCATGCTTCCAAGCGAAGCCAGCCATGGTCGAGCAGGACCTTTGACTTATCTTCACATTGATGGAACTGGTAAAAGAAAGGAGCCAGGGGCTTCTCCCAAGCCCATGTGACCCCTGAGGAACAGATCCTCAAACTACATTAAGAGTAAAAATAAATTGGCTTATCTGTAGGGTCTTAAACACCCAAAAGGAAAGTATAACCAAAAATCTTACCACAAATGAGTTAGCTTAAAATAACTGTCCATATGTATAGCTAAAGGCTACATAACAAGAAACAATGCCAGACAGGAGATACCTTCCTTTGAGTTATTGGACAGGGTGGCCCCAAAGACTCCCAGACAGTAACCCAGCATAGAACTAGGAAAATGAACAGCAGACCCCAATCTTATCTAAAGGAATATTGACAACTGCTTGCTGCTAGATGAGGAACAGCTGATCTTTCTAAAACAAAAATCTCTAGATAGGCTGACTAGATTCAGCAGATGGACAGGAACTGGGGAATGGCTGGGGGTGAAGACAACACAGTGGACAGTAACAGGGAAGAGTGTATGGACTCCAGTCTGTGGGAGGGGGGAGGCTATGGTAGGGTGCCATTTGGGAAGTGGGTATTCAGATGAATAAGAGTGTATGGGATGTTGTGTATGATATACACACACAAAAATCAACAAATTTTTTAAAAAGATATATTTGAGGAGGAAGCATAAAAATTTACTTCATGTTGAATAGTAGAGGTGATAAACATTACCTTATCTCAAGGAATATTGGCAACTGATTGCTGCTAGATGAGAAGAGCTGATCTTCCTAAAACAAGGAACTCTAGATACGCTGACTAGACTCAGTGGATGGACTAGCACTGGGTAACAGCTGGGGGTACTGATAACACAGTAGACAGTAACAGGGATGATAGAATATATGGGCTCCAGTGGAGGGTGGGAGGAGAGTATGGGAGAGTGCCATTTGGAATGCAGATATAAAGATGAATAAGATTGTTTGGAATGTTCTGTGTGAAATACACAAAATAAATAAATAGTTATATTTGATGAAGAAGCATAAAAATTTGCTTCATGTTAATTAGTAGATATGAAAAACATTCCCATTGAAATCTACCTGATGACTTTATATCCATGCTCAGGTGTCAAGGAGCTCAGAAAGTAACCACCTGTGACTAGTAATAATCAGATATATAGAGATTAGAAATGCATGTGCAAACATCTAAGTGTCAATTGCATTAAAAATGAATTTTTCTGGGGCTGGAGAGATGGCTCAGCGGTTAAGAACACTGGTTGTTCTTGCAGAAGACCCCAGTTCAAATCCCAGCACCCACATAGCAGCTAACAACTGTTCATAACTCCATTTCCAGGGGATCCAACAGCCTCTTCTGACCTCCGCGGGCATTGCACGACACGGGTGCACTTACCCACATGCAAGCAATACATACATACATACACATAAAATTAAAAAAATAAATAAATAAAACTGTATTTTAACAATGAAATGGAGATCTTTTTTAAAGGTTAAAACCTCATTCAATTTTATGTTTTATAGGGTTTATACAGAGTACAATATTGTATAACTGTATTAATTCAACTGTAAACCTAAAAATTTACAGCCAATTTTGAAAGAGATGCATCTTAGCTCTGGAAATTGTTATTGAATATGTCAATGCTGTTGAAATGAAATGCCTCTTCTAATTATGTGGTTATTAAATAAATAATTTTTTAAAAACCTGATAGCATTAAAGATATCTTTAACTTATATAACTAAGTTGTATTTGTACATACAGTGATAAAACTACAATAGGTATTGGTTTCTTTCCAGATCTTCTTATGTCTCAATGCCTCTTTAGCTATGCTCTCTGTGACAATAAAAGTTCAATTAACCCTATCATAGAAAACTGTGGGGTTGGGTTCTAAAAATGAAACAATCTTAGATATCAAAGTATTATGTAGTTGGAAAAATCAAAATCTGTATTATATGAAAAATCAGTTTACCTGCTCTCCTTCTATGACAATATTCAATGGAAAGAAACTTTAAAAGGAGTTCTAATACTAAACTCTAATACAATACAATTAATTAATTATTAATTAATTAATTAAATTTGGTCTTTTTGAGACAGGGTCTCCCTGTAGCCCCAGCTGGCCTGGAACTTACTATGTAGACCAGGCTGGCCTTGAACTCATAGAGATATGCCTGCCTCTGTCTCTTGAGTGCTAGGACTAAAGGTGTTGGGCCACTATGCTCAGCTGCTCATATAATACCTTTTAAAAATCAACAGTCTTCTAATAGAATTTGGGTGTTTGAGTTAAGATACAGTCTATAGCAAGCCCTTGTGTACAATGTGACAAGACAAGCTTATGTTTCTGCTCTTATTAAATGGTAACATATATATGACTCTCATTACTACAATACTACTGGGCCTCTATGCCAATTATTTTGGAGATTTTGACTCTTCTAGGTAGTAGCCTAAGCCTTTGTGAGATCACAGTATAATTTTATTCTAGAACACTTTAATTTTTTTTTCAGAAGAATCTTTTGTTTCAATTTGCTTTATACCACACCCTATAATCCCTGTAATGAGAACTTAGTAAGGAAACTAAACAACCCTACATAGTATGCGTGTTTAAAAGCAAAATGAAAGCAAATGCAAGAATAAAACTTAGTAGTTAAATACAATCTTCTGCTTTAAAGATTGTGTGCACCTTGAGAACAGCTATAGAGAAAACCAATTAAATTAGTGTGACCAGGTATCAATATCCCAGAAAGTTATGAACAGTTAGTTGTTAGGGACAACTGTGCATTCAATGTTTTTCCTCTAATTTTCAAAGTGTCTCTGCTATACATGCATAATTTTTTACCTATTATCTTGATTTTTCATTATGAAATCAATATATTGAAAATATATGTTAATTGTTCATATGTTCATTGTAAAGTATTTCAAGAATTCAATCAATATAAAAACATTTCACCTAGAAACTTGAAGGTGATTGATTTTTTAATATTTTATTATTTTTTGTGAATGAGTGTATTGTCTGCATGTATATAAGTGCTCCTGTGTTGGGCAAAGCCCAGGAAGATCTGAAGAGGGAGTTGGATCCCCAGGAACTGGAGTTATTAGCTCCCATATTGGTGCTGGGAATTGAACCTGGGTCCTCTGCAAGAGCAGCCAATGCTCTTAACCACTGAGCCATCTCTCCAGCTCTGAAGGTGATTAATTTTTATAGTGCAAACAAAGATCAGAACCTTTCACATTCACACATAGTAGGAGGCAATAGTAAGAATCCATTTCACTGTATTACTGAGTGTGTGAGCATACACACTTCACATCAAGTGTCTTCCTCAGTCATTCTCTACCTTGCACAGCAGGCACTATGCTGACTGAGCCATTTCCTAGACCTAGAATTGCTTTTTTTTTTTTTTTGGTATTTTTGAGACAGGGTCTCCCTGTAGCCCCAGCTGTCCTGGAACTCACTATGTAGACCAGGCTCGCCTCGAACTCACAGAGATCCACCTGCCTCTGCCTCCAAGTAATGGGATTAAAGGTGTGCACCACCACATGCTTTTTTCTTTTTTCTTTAATGCTTTCAATTTCTCTGAAAAGTAGCATAGTATAGGGGAAAAAAATGACATGATGTGTTAGCTCTGAGATTCATTCCCTGCTGACTCATTCATCTGCTATGTGACTTTAAGCAAATACCTGCTCTGAGTTTTACTTTTTCTTTTTTCTTTCTTTCTTTTTTTTTTCTTTGGTCTTTTTGAGACAGGGTCTGCCTGTAGCCCCAGCTGTCCTGGAACTCACTATGTAGACCAGGCTGGCCTTGAACTCTGCCTCCAAAGTGCTGGGATTAAAGGCATGCGCCACCACACCGGCTTGAGTTTTACTTTTCTAATCTATAAAATGAGATAATTTTCTTGTTAATGACTTAATGAAATTTGAATACTTTGAAGAATAAGAGGACATAATATTTTCTTTTTATGATTCACTTATCTCATATATAAATTAAGAAAGCTGAACTAGATGAGATCAAAATTTTCTTTAAATTTTAATTTTTTCTTTTATGAAAAAGGATACATGAAAATTTGCCAAAGGCCAGTGTTGCTCACTATGCTTTGTGTACAATCCTCCAGCACATAGCAACCCTCCTTCAAATTCCACATGCCTTCCTCTTTGCTGGAAAGCAGTCAAAGGGTGGGTCACTAAGAATAAGCAGTCAAAGCGTGGATCACTAAGAATGAAAGAATAATAACAAGTGCTTCCTGGAGATGATTTCATATTCCCTAAGTCACATGGGACACTACAAAGGCATGAAGGGACTTTGAGCTTTTTTTTCAAAAGGGCACAAGTGACTGATATTTTTATTGGCAAATACAGAGGCATTGTGGGAGGTCACTTCAGATGACAGATTTAGTTGCTTAGAGGTAAAAGTTCTGAATGGTACATCTAATTGTTAATGCAGCATGTCTATATGTAGAGCTTTAGTCCCAGGCCTGGAGCAGCTGTGAAATGGAAGTTGTCGCTCCACTGAAGTCCTTGGAAGTCAGTGTAATCACCTTCACCTTCCACCCTATTTTTCATTGAAATTTCCAGTGCACTTTGCCCCAGTTGGGAATGTGTAAGTCTCCAATCCATGAAACATATTGAAACTGTCCTTCATACACTGCTCCCCCAAAATGCTCAAGTCTTCTAAAGCCATTCACCCTGTCACCTTTGCAGCTTCCTGTGGAGACAGTCCCATCAGGAGTGGTGTGGATACCTGTTCCACTTCTCTCATCCAGAAGATGGTCTTGTACAGTCACCATCATATTTGTGTCCACTGAGAAATCTAACCCTATCTTATATACTTCTGAAGATGTGGGCGGAGAAGTGAAGAACAGATTGTCAAGACTCCCCCTGGCTCGCCAGCTCTGTTTTAAGAACAAGTCTGCTATCCGAAGACAAAGCTTTCAGGTAAAAGGTAATGTGCCTCCATTTTTGTTCGTTTGTTTTGTCTATTTTGTTTTGTTTTTGAATTTTTATTGAATTTTTACAAGCTTCATACAATATATTTTGATCGTATTTGGGTCCCCTCCTCTATTTGCATCCCTCTTATAAAACCCTTGTTTAGATGACCACAAGGAAACAGAATGTTGAGACAGCTGACGAGTTACTCATATGAACTTACAACAGTGGTGACAGCATGCACAAGACCCAGGCAAACTCAAGCCACACAAAAACCCAGCACAGAGGTAAGGAAGTAGGTGAGAAGTCCCAACCTTAGGTGAGGAACCACTGGCAACTGAAAACTGCTAAGTACTGAGAGAGGGAGGGAGAGTTGGTTTTCTTTAAGGGTGTGACACTACATATATTAACTAGGCTCCATGCATATCAAAGGACATTTTGGTTTTTTTGGGGTTTTTTTGAAACAGGGTCTCACTATAGCTCCAGCAGGCCTCAATCTCATAGTTACCTTCCTGCCTCTGTCTCCTGAGTGTCCCTTAGACCTCATTTTAAGGAAAACATGCTCAATAAAGAAAATTCAGAAAAACAAGTTTAAGAAAAACCGCCCTAAGAAACCTCTCACTACCATTCAGGGTACTTTTCCTTGAAATCTTTCCTTATTTATAGAAGCCTGGGTTTTGTTATTGAAATAGTCTACTTATATAACACATGCCATTTTGTAGCCCATTTCTTTAATGTCATATACCACTCCTGAAAACATTTTAATGATAACAGATTAATAGCTACCATTTACTGATTGCTTATAATGATCAAGGAACTATATTAGGGGGGCCAGAGAGATGGCTCAGTGGTTAAGGGCACTGACTGCTCTTGCAGAGGACCGGGGTTCAATTCCCAGCACCCACATGGTGGTTAACAACCATCTGTAGCTCCAGTTTCAAGGGACTTGACACCTTCTTCTGACCTCTGCGGGCATTGCACAACACGGATGTACTTACACACACGCAGGCAATAAATACACTCATACACATAAAATAAAAATAACTAAAAAGGGAGCTATATTAGGGCTGCACAAATTTATTACATTTACAGATGGTTACTGCTATTATCCCAAATGTATACATGATGAAACAGATTAAACAGTTTGCCTAAGGTAAAGTCAAGATTTTATTTTATGGACTCCTAACCATATATTACCTAGATAAGTTATTATTGTTATAAATAGCTATAAGCAACTACTGTTATAAATTGAAATGTCTACTTTTTAGGATCATAACTACCATTCCAGGGAGCATTTTTAAAAAATATTTTTATTTGTTGTTTTCATTTTATGTGTATGAGTATATTGCCTGCATGTAGTTGAGTGCACCCACGTCGTGCAATGCCGCAGAGGTCAGAAGAGGGCTTCAGATTCCCCTGGAACTGGAGTTAAGGACGGTTTGTAGCTGCCATGTGGGTGCTGGGAATCGAACCCGGGTCCTCTGCAAGAGCAGTCAGTGCTCTTAACCGCTGAGCCATCTCTCCAGACACCCAGTGAGCATTTTTTAATAAAGATTTTTATGAATTTCGAATTACTTTCTAAGGGGTAAGATTCCTCAAAACAGAATTGCTGAATCAAATATTTTTAAGACTTTTGATATCTATTGTCAAATTTCTTATATAATTTTCCCCAATATATTTTTTTACCATAAAAAGAGAATTGTGAAAATCAACTTCAATCTAAAACATAAAATTACAGAAAAAGACCAGAATGGGGAAAATGACTGTGAAAATATATTGAATGGCCACCAGGGGGCGACCATACCACAGTACCATTGAAAAACTCATTTGCAATAAGATTGCATGTGTAGGAAGTAGTAGTGGTTTTGGTTTTTTTTTTTTTAATATATATAAAATACCTTAAATCTACCGCACCAATTATATTACGACAAATACATAACAACAAACAGAACCCAAAAATAAAATTCTACAGCTAGTTTATCAAAAGTTTTCATCTTTCCCAATTTAGGAATAATCTTTTCAAAATTTAAGCACAATTTTTAAACTTTATCTTCTTTGTAACATTTTAATTAAATATTATTTCACAGAATAGATGTACTGTAATTTACCCAGTCATTCTACTGGAAAAGGCATTTAGATTGTTTCTATTTTCAAAGTTAGAAATAATGCTGTGATTTTTTTTTTTTTTTTTTTTTTTTTGGTCTTTTTGAGACAGGGTCTCCCTGTAGCTCCAGCTGTCCTGGAACTCACTATGAAGACCAGGCTGGCTTTGAACTCACACAGATCCACCTGCTTCTGCCTCCCAAGTGCTGGGATTAAAGGCGTGCTATTTATTTTTATATAAAATTTTTATTGAATTTTTGTGTATTTCATACATAAAATCATCTTTATACCCCCTTCTCCCTTCCCCTTTGGCACCTCCCATAGCCCTCCCACTGGAGTTCATACATTCTGTCATTATGTTAAGGCCTATCATGTAAAGTTAGTGTCCCCAGATGTCCCTCAGTGCAAGTTCATCCACCGGGGCTCAGTCAGCCTATCTAGAGTCTTTCCCTTCAAGAACATCAGTTCTTTCTCACCCAGCAGTAATCAGCCACCAATAATTCTTTGACTAAGATTGGGGCTTGCTGTTCGTTTCCACAGTTCTGTGCTGGGTTTCTGTCTCCCTAAGTATGCATGGGTCTTGTGCATGCTGACATCACTGCTGTAGGTTTGTATATGAGAAGGGTCCCAGGCACCTGTAGGACTATTTTCGTATGGTCATGCACATCCTCCCTGGCTCTTACAATCTCTCTGCCCCCTATTCTGCAATGGTCTCTGAGCCCTGGGCTGGTGGACCTCAATATAGGAGTCCTGTCCAAGGACCCACACTCTGCTGACTCTTACTCTCTGCGTTTTGGCCATTTTGTGTTCCTGGCCCTCTGTTGCATGAGCGAGCTTCATTGATGAGAACTGAAAGATGCATTAGTGTTCTCTTCATCCCTTGTTCTATGTTCTGTGAGTCTTTGATGTAGAGGTCGCATCCACTATACCAGATGCCACTTAGGCTTGGGCAAGTCACAGAGAATCTCTTTGTGTGACCAAGTGGTGTAACTATAATAATCTCTGTTTGTTGAAAAAGAAGCTAGTTTGATGGGTGGTGACTAGAATACTCATCTGTAAATTTAAGGATCCATGTTTTGCACATAGTAAGAAATTACATTTGTCTAGGGATATGAGAGCCTTGAGGTTTTCGCTAAGATCCATGACCTCTCCAGCTATGTGTTTTTGGCTAGGTTTATAGTACCAGACATGAGTTTCCTCCCACTGAGTGGGCTTTAAATCCAATTAGACAGCTGTTGATTACCCCCAAGATAAAAGTGCCACTACTGCACCAATGTCATTTGCTGTGCTGGTCACTGATGTGGTTTTTAGGCCTTGAAGCTGGGGTTGGACCACTGAATGATGTTCTTCCTTATCTTGCATAGTGCTCTCCAGAGCTATGAGAGCTAGCCTTCAGGGGAGGTGCCTTCCAGATCAGTTCTAGCTCCCTTACTCCAAATCTTGTGTCTAAAGTATGTCCTGTCTTCAACAATAGGGTCTTATCATCAAGTTCTGGGAGGCAATCAAGGACTACCCTGGACTACCCTGGTCAACAACTCAAAAGAATGTTTGTCCTGTCTGGCACTGTTTCTTGTTATACAGACTCAGCTGTACTCATGAACTCATGTAGGGATACTGTATGTGTAATTTTTTCAGTAGGTTTTTGGACTAATACAGTTCCCTCTGTTTTTTATTTTTTTATTTTTTTTTATATGAGATAGGCACTATTTATCTGTCCTCTTTGTCTCCCTGTCTGGAAGTGGTAGTTTTAAATCAAGGGTCATGATAGATTCCATCTTCATTATGTTGTTCATATGGACAGATCTTCTTTTAGAAACCATAATCATTAAAAGGATTCATTTTACTTCATCTTCAGAGCATGCATCAGTCAGTACTTAACAGTAAAGAGGGCTGCCTCATTGCTACGAAGAAAAACAACAAGAAGAAACAGCAATGTGCACAGCTTTCTGGTACTGTAAAAGATATAGGGAGCAACAGAAACTGATTCAGAATAATGTAACGTTCCTCCTGCTACCCAGTGTTGGACTTTACTGTTCTTTTTTATACTTCCCCACCCCTTTGTTCAGTTATTCAACAAAGAGACAATGAATACTCACTGTGCGCCAGTATCGGTGCTAGAAATTGTATAAACTATGGTGAGCATGCCTGATACTATTTCTACCTTCATGGAACTTACTATGTGTTGAGTGAGTATATGAGTCATCATACAAATAAATAGGTAATTACCAACTGTGACAACTGCTCTGAAGAAACAAGCTCATGTGAGAACATGCAGCAGTTTTCCTTTCGTGTGGAACATCAGGAAATGCTAATGAAGTAACCTTTAATTGAAGACCCGAAGGAAAACTAAGACTTAATAAACAGAGCAGTCTATGGTGTGGGTGTAGGTGGGTTAAAAAGACCATTCTAAGCAGACCAAAGATCATGTTTGAAAACCCTGGAGACAAGGAACATAACTTGTTTTAGAAACAGAAGCCTGGGTCACATATATTAATAGTGATGAAAAAGAATATAATATACAAGTAGGAAGAGGCTAGATCATATAATAAAAATATAACACCATTTCTTCTAATCCAATTTATCTAATAGACTTCACTGGAGAGTACAGGATTGGAATAAACAGGCTTTCAGCACAGATTTTTCCAGGGGAACTTTCAATTTCAAATATTCTGCTATTCTGTTCTTATAAAAATGAACACTTATCAAACTAGTATATCCTGATTTTTCTGTTGGTGTTAAAAAGGTTCCCAGGGAAGTTCCTAGTTAATTGTCTTTCATTTTTAACAATTTGACTAAATTTGTCTAACTGATTTTTCTCTGTTTTTATACTGCTTGTGGTTTGCAGAACTTTCTGAACCTGTCAGTTGATTTATTTTTTTTTTCAATCATTTGGAAAATTCCTGGCCATTAACTTTCAGAAGGTCCCATTACATTTATATTAGACCTTTTGGCTGTGTCCCACATGTCTTTTCTGCTTTTTCTTCTCCATTATATTTTATATAACTGCTTCAGTTTAGATTATTTTAATTGCACTATATTTGGGTCTACTAACCTTGCCTTCACTGGGTACTGTCTGCTATTAAGCTCATGCAATAACTAATTAATTTCAGACACTAGTTTTCAGTTCTAGATTGCTTCTTTTTTATTCATGTGTGTATGTTGATGTATGTGCAAGTATACATGTATGCACATGCATGCGGAGGCAGAGGACAACCTCAGCTGTCATTCCCCAGGAATGCTGTCTGCGTCCATTGAGACAGAGTCTCTCATTGACCTGGATTTCACCAATTAGGCTATATTGGTGGGCCAGTGAGGTCCAAGAACCTTCCTGTCTCCATCTCCCCAGCACTAGGATTACAAGCACATGCAACCATGCCCTGAATGTTTACATGGGTTCCGGGAAGAGAACTCAGATCCTCAGATCCTCATACTTGTACATCAAGGACTTTACTGGCTTTACTCCCAGCCTTCAGGATCTGTGTGTGTGTGTGTGTGTGTGTGTGTGTGTGTGTGTGTGTGTGTGTGTGTGTTGGGGTGTACAATTCTCTGTTGAAATAGTATCTCTTTTCATCTGCTTTGTTTTTTCTTCTCCAATTCCTTAAGATACTAACTTTTGCATTTTAAAGCCTTCACATGCCAACTCTAAGAACCATAGGAATGATAGTATCTGTAGTTCTGCTTCTACTGCTTCTATTTTCTCGTTATTACTGCTTACGTTTTCCCCTCTCTGCATTCTCTGCTGTTTTTTTATTGGATGCCACATCTGATATATGAAAGAACCAGAGAGGGCCTTCTTTTCCTCTATTAGGCAAATATGATGAAGGGATCCCCTCTGTTGGATCAGACATGGAGGTAGACTGCAGATGGAGTACAATTTCAGCGGTTGTTGGTTCACTCTAGCTAATCCCTGTTTCTTGGTAGGCGCTTATGATTAAGAATCTGGTAAGCCCTTTTCTCCTCATCATTCCTGAAAGACTGTGAGAGATTCAGTACTGATCACTGGTGGTTCAAGTGTTAAGTCCCATTCCACACATCTTCAGAGCCTGGCAATGTCATAAGAAAGAGCTGCTTGTATGCTGTGGCAAGCCCTCTTCTCGCTAGAAGGATTTTGTCTCTTCAGCATAAAACTTTTCTGGCCCAGCCTTCCATTTTCCTGCAAAGTCAGCGATGGGAAAACTGGCCTTGTATTTAGGCTCCTCTAGTTTCCAACTATTATGCAAGCTCCAAATGACTGTCAAAAGCTCTTCCTCAAGTACAAATCCTTTCCTTGGGCCAAGCCTACTCCTTAGCCTGTGCCCAGAACAAGCAATTCTCCCCTGAAAGAAGGTATGTGGTGTAGGGATCCAGCCATTTGACTGAAGATATCTTGAGCCATAATTTCCATGACTATGCCAGAGTAACCCCAGTTGCTTTCTTTACATAGCTTCCCTGAATACTGTAGATAAGTAAAAAGTTAGAGTGCTATGGTACATGAAGCGTTATGACAGGAACCTGTGCAGTTAGTTAGCATCATGAATGTGCCCGGTGTCTCTGATACCTAGGAACATTCTTGTTTAAATAAAAGTCACTTTCATCCTCAACAGCCAATAAACCTCCACTTTCTGATCCAAGTTGTAAGGAGGAACCAATCTTGCTACTACCTTTGCCCACGCTTCTATAAGTAAGCCCCAGGAAGCTATATTCTGCAGTCCTTCATCTGTCTGACTTCTTCTTTGGTCTCACAGTCAGTTCTTTAACACATGACTTTCCTAGTGGCCAGAGCTTGCTTGGAAGAATTCTAAAAAGTTCTGACCTTTCTGGCATTTCAGTTTGTGTTGCTCTTAATACTCCAGAGCTCTCCAATCAACATGATTTTTGAAATCTATGTATTATCTATCTCTAAATTGTTATAAAAGGAGTTTAGTTTGCTGTATGCCTTATTGCATCCTACATAAAAGAACAAGGCCCTTATAAATTCTTTGAGAAGAATCAATATATATTGAAAGACTTCAAGATCAAAATATAATGCATAATTTCATTTTTAAAAACTAAGGAAACTATGTACCTGTGAGAGCATCACAACTGGCAGACCGGTTATTGCACTGGCAGGGCAAGCAGCCGTTCTTGCTAAAGCCATAGTATCCATCCCTGCATTGGTCACACATGGAGCCTGTGACACCCACTCGGCACTGGCAATTCCCAGAACTGCAAATAAAAGCAAAGGCAATGAACAAAAATAAGTAATTCTGAAAAATTTATTGTCTCTAACAACCCATATAGATGATCTTAATATAACCAAGAGTTTCAACTAGATTCTACTTACTAGAAACATGAATGTGGAAAGTGTTTTTGGTTTTTTTGGATTTTTTTCATATTTTTTAAAAGATTTTTATTTTTGTGTATGAGTGTATTACCTGCCTGCATGCATGTAAGCGCATGCATGTCATGCAATGCCCATGGAGGTTAGAAGGGGGCATTGGATTCCCCTGGAACTGCAGTTACAGACAGTTGTTAGCTGCCATATGGATGCTGGGAATGGAACCTGGGTCCTCTGCAAGAGCAGTTATTGCTCTTAATTGCTGAGCCATCTTTCCAATCACATATTTTGCTTTTTTTAAACAATTTTTATTGAATTTTTGTGAATTTCATACAATATATTTTGATCATACTTAGATTCCATCCCTTATCTGCACAGCTCTTATAGACACTCCCCACCAGATTTCATGTACTCTGTCATATGTGTTGAAACCTAACCAACATAGAGATGGGGCTGGAGGGATGGCTCAGCAGTTGAGAGCATTGACTGCTCCTGCAGAGGACCCACGTTCGGGTCCCAGCACCCACATGGCGGCTACAAACGGTCCTTAACTCCAGTTCCAGGGGACTCCAAAGCCCTCTTTTGACCTCCATGGCACTGCACAACATGGGTGCACTCACATACATGCAGGCAATACACTTATACACATAAAATAAAAATAATATTTTTTAAAACCTTAACCAGTCAAGTTTATGTCCCCAAATGTCCTTCAGTGTGCATCCATCCACTGGATCCTGGTTAATCTAGCTAACAACACAGCCTTAAAGAAAACCAACTCTCCCTCTCCCAATAGTTATTGGTTGTCAACAGTTCCTCGGCTCAAGTTAAGACTTCTTCCCCACTTCTATACTGGGTTTTTATATGGCTTGAACTTGCATGGTCTTGTGCATGCTGTCACAGCTGTCTGGAAAACTGTTTCCTTGTGGTCATCTACCACCTCTGGCTCTTGTAGTCTTTCAGCCCCCTCTTCTGCAACGGTCCCTGAGCCTTGGGTTGTAAAGGATTGATGTGAATATCCTATTCCAGGATCAACACACTGTAGTCTCTTAATTCTCTACACTTTTGCCAGTTGTGGCATGCTGGGTTTATCACCACCTGTTGCAAGAGAAAGCTTCACTGGTGAGAGTTGAGAGGTGCATTAATACTCTTTCTGTCTCCTGTTCCTCTATGTTCTATGAGCCTTAGGTATAGAGGTTGCATTGTAGATGTGTCACTTAGGGCTGAGCACCTCACCAAATTCTCTGCATTTGACCAGTTGCAGAACTTTGTAACATCTCTACCTGTTGCAAAAAGAAGCTTCTTTGATGAGTGGTGAGACATACACTTATCTGTAACTCTAAGAATACCTATTTAGCATACAGTAAGAAATTTCATTAGTCTAGGGATGTGACAAAAGTAGGTTTTTCTCTAGGATCTATGACCTATCTGGCCACGTTTACAGTACCACACAGGAGTTCCCTCCCATTGAGCAGGCTGTAAGTCCAATTAGACAGCTTTTTATTACCCCCAAAATAAAAGTGCCACTACTATACCAGTAGAGGTGATTTGCTGGGCTGGTCATTGTTGTGCTTCATAGACTTCACAACTGATGGAATCATCAATTGGTTTTCCCTCTTGGCAGTCTGCATATCTTCTGATACTATGGGAGCCACTCTTCAGAGAGGAGGCTTCCAGGTCTGTTCCAACTCCAAGTCCTGTGTCTGAAGTATGGCCTGTCTTCAGTAATAGGGTCTTACCTTCAATTTCTGGGAGGCAAGCAACGGCTAAGGCAATAGCCTAGTTATACTGGGAATCTCTTCTATGACCAACAACTCAAAGGGAGGTTTCCCCTGCCTGGCAGTGTTTTTATTATATAGACTTCAGCTATACACACGTACTCATATATATACTGCATGCATATTTTTCAGTAGGCTTTTGAATTAACATTTTCTTCTGGTTCTTCACACTACTTAAGCATTACTTATCTCTCCTCTCTCTCTCCCCATTTACAACCCTCCCTATTCCCTCCTCAGTAAGGTACTTCCCTTTTCCCCACTTGATAACACCTGTCTTCAACTATCCTCCTCTCTGAACCTCCTTTTTCCCCTTTACCCCCATGGTTCCTTTCTGTTTTCCTGGCTCCTGCAGTTAATCAGGATATATATTCACATTTCAGGATTTGAAGCTAAGATCCATAAATGAGAAAGAATGTACGTCACTTGTTTTTCTGAGTGTGTGTTCTTCACTTAGTAAGTTTCTAGTTCCATCCATTTATCTGCAAATTTCATGATTTCATTTTTCTCTGCTGCTGAGTAGAACTCCATTGTGTAAATGTTCCACATTTTCATTATCTACTCATCAGTTAAGGGATATTTAGGTTGTTTCCATTTCTTAGTTATTGAGAACAGAGCAGCAATAATCATGGCTGTGTAAGTATCTCTGTAGTAGGATATTGAGTCCTTTAGGTATATGACAAGGAAGGGTAAAAACAGATCATATAATAGATTTAATTTTAGTTTTAATTTTAGTTTTCCACAGTGATTACACAATCCCACCAGCAGTGAATGAGGATTCTCCTTTACTCCCATCTTCAACAGCATTGGATGTCATTTGTTCTCTTGATCTAGCCCTGGAGCAAGATCAAATCTTAAAGTGGTTTTCATTTGCAGTTCCCTAATTACTAAGGATGTTGAACACTTTTTAAGATATTTCTTAGCCATTTTATTTTCTTCTTTTGAGAGCTCTCTGTTCAGATCCATAGCTCATTTTTTTAACTGGGTCATTTGTTTTCTTGATTCTTTGTTTTTTGAGTTCTTTGCATATTCTGGATATTAATCCTCTGTCAGATTGGTGAAGCTAGCTGGTAAAGATTTTCTCTCACTCTCTGGGCTTCCTCTCCACTTGTTTCCTTTGCAGTACAGAAGCTTTTTAGTTCATGAAGTCCTATTTGTCAATTGTTGACCTTAATTCCTGAGCAACTGAAGTCCAATTTGGCAAGTCCTTTCCTGCACCTATGTCTTGTGGGGCACTGCCTAAGTTTTCTTCTAAAAGTTTCAGCATTTCAGGTTTTACATTGAGGTCTTTGAGATTCATTTGGAGTTGTGCAGGGTAATAGACATGGGTCTAATTTCATTCTTCTACATGTGGAGATCTAGTTTTCCCAGTATCATTTGTTGAAGATGCTGTCTTTCCTCCAGTGTATGTCCTTGGCACTTTTGTCAAATACCAGGTAGCTGAAATTGTATGCACTCATGTTTGGGTCTTCTATTTTGTTCCATTGATCTACATGTCTGTTTTTGTACCAATACCATGCTGATTTTATGACTATAGTTCTGTAATACAGTTTAAGGTCTAGTATGGTAATTCCTGTAGTGTTGTTCTTTGTGCTCAGAATTGTTTGGGCTATTCATGGAGAATACAAGCTCACCATGTAAAATTGTTATTTACCAAGCACTAGAGCATAGAACTTATAGCACTGCAGTATGAGAACTCAGTTCTATTATTTGCATTGGCTCCAATTTGGAGAAAAGGAGAAACACCCCTTGGCTCTTACCCGGCTTCTAGATGACAAATATGGAGATCAAAATCTAACAAATGTGCCAGTTCATAACAATTTCTAAGCTGGAAACTTGATAATTCTATTTTGAGCCTATAATGTACAAATCATGATTCTGATAAGGTAGAATTCACAGTAAGTAAGTATGATTGTAACAAGAATGTCTAATGCATTCTGGATTGAATCTTTATAAAAATTCTAGGCTGCTAACCACCCAAAAAGGAGTAGTAAAAAGAAAAAAAATTGTTTAATATCCCATTAATTCCTATTTTTTTTCTTAGCCATTCCAATAAAGATAAAAATTCTGCCCAATCATTAAACCTTTATGCCAGGCATGATAGTATACACCTTCAATCCCAGCACTCAGGAGGCAGAGGCAGATGGATTTCTGTGAGTTTGAGGCTAGTCTGGTCTATATTCCAGGGCAGCCAGAGTACATAGGGAGACCCTGTCTCAAAAAAAGCAAAAACCTAAGCTAAAATAATATCTCGCCCCAACCAAAAACAAACAAAAAAAAACAGTAAAGTTTTGTTTCATCATTTTCTTCTTAAAAATATTTTTTT
>NW_008338996.1:2008166-2035323 GCF_000622305.1 Nannospalax galili | reverse complement strand
CCCCCCCCTTGCACATCTCCTATATCTCCCCATCACGTTTTTTTCTTTCTTTTTTTCTTTCTTTCTTTTTTTCCTTCTTTCATTTATTTATTTATTTTTGGTCTTTTGAGACAGGGTCTCCCTGTACTCCAGCTGTCCTGGAACTTACTATGTAGACCAGGCTGGCCTTGAACTCACAGAGATCCGTCTGCCTGTCTCCTGAGTGCTGGGATTAAAGGCGTGCACCACCACCTCATTTATTTATTTTTATGGGGCTTTTGGGTACTCTAACATTATCCCCTCTCTTGATGTTTTTGGCCTTTGGAACAGTATGTTGTTAACAGGACCAAGGACATTTTGATTTTTAGCCAAAAAACTTGCTACATTTCTTTGCGGTCTTTTTACCTTAATTGCCTAGCCAATTACCTATTACCTATTCTTATCACACCATCCTCTGAAGGGGTTACCCAAATTGCCAATAGGGAATCAGGATGCAGACCACTATTATTTGTTAATGCTATTACGCCTCATAATTATTTTTTAAAAAAGAAAATGAGAATGTAAAAGATGTTAAAAGGATATGGGAATGGAGATATTTTCCAAAATAGAAAAAATGAGAAAGCCTAAGCAAGTGATGAAGGTCTACTTATTTATTTATTTATTTATTTAAAAGTAAGAATTCCCATTGGCAGACTTAAAACAGAAGCCAAAGAGCAAGGACATCCATTGATGTGGCCCATGTAAGACAGCCTCCTCCCATACATAGGAAAAGCAGAGTCAGGAATGAACCTGGAGGGACAAAAAGAAATATATTTGTGGTTTGCATCTACATAAATATCCAGTAGGGCAGTTCTGCACCAGCATACACATTTGTCTTGCTTTTCAGTCCTGAGGATTTAAACCCAAGCCTGCGAACATGGTAGGCAAGCACATTCCCAGTCCTCAAACAGTTACAGCAACACATTATGCTACTACTTAAATGCTATATCTTTTATTTAATACTCTCTTGATGGAATTTAGATTGCTCCCAATGTCTGGGAACTATTGTCAGACCCTGTAGTATTCTCACAGCAAAAAGTAGGGAGGGGGTTGAATAAAGTTTCAGTGGCTCCTGGAGAAATGGTGACAAGACTTTCAGGAAAAGCACACAGCTGCTCGGGGCAGAAGCATACTAGGCAACTAACCAAATGCTTTGTGGTTTTTGAAAAATTAATTTTTCTGGTTCTCTGTTTAATTTCCCCAACTACCTATGAACTCCTTAAGAGAAAGACTGTTATCCTTCCAAGAATCCTCCCACAGCAGGTGGACAGCTTGACATGAGTGAAGGAATGAAGTCATTTTTATGTTTAAAAATGCCACAACATGTCCACAGACCTAACTATAAAGCACAATAAAAATTATCTGGAAAAACCCCCACTCCCTTGTGTATTCCACCCAGTTTCCACAGAAGGGCATCAAAATGATGGGAACATGTGGTAAGGAGTACATTTCAGAATAACTGCATCTGGTAAAACTCACAGTATTCAATGCACACATAGCTGACCCCATGTTACATTTTCAATTCCTTCTCTCTGTACTTTTATGATCATACACTTAATCCAATAGCACCAGTTTCTGTCAATTTTCTTCAAGTATTTCTTGGTATTGTTATTTCTTCTATAAACATTCTTAATATAGTGTCTTCATTCCTCCTAAAAATGTTCCTGCCTCAAAGCTCTTTTTCTAATGAAATTTTTCTCTAACTGGCTCACAGAAATCTTGTGACTTCCCATCTTTACACTTTAATCCTAATTGTGATTTGTTCTATAGTCTTTCAATATTTAAGTCTTTTTTCTCATTGGATTACCAAAGTCCTGGGCCACATCATGTAGTTTCTACTGTCAAGATCTGGCACAAGTACAGGGGCCATGTGCTGTAACAGTGTTCATGTCATTTACCTTACTACATAAGTCTTTTCAGTCAGGGGCCAAATGAAATCAACTGGGTAACCTCAGAAAGGACATGAAGTATATGTCTGGCTTGTTGTAGGTATTAATAAACACTTGATGAATGTTAATAAATACACAGACTAAATTTTAGAAATAGGTACTGGCAGGAAAAGAAAGATTAAAGACAACTCTAATTTCTAGTGTTCTCAAAAAAAAAAAAAAAAACAACTAAAACTAAAACACTCTCTCTTTGCCTCTTTTACTTCCTCCAGAGTAAGATCTTTTTTTTTTTTTTTTTTTTTTTTTTTAAGACACTTAGTATGTAGCCTAGACCAGGTTGGCCTCCAGCTTGCTTCAGCTTTCCACTTGATATGGACCACACCCAGAGGGAGTTTCCCTTCTTTACCTGTTCTTTTTGGACCTCAAAAGTTATCTGTGTAGATCTTAGCACCAGCCATACTGGATGAGAGACAATTAACAACAAAAAAACTGTCTTTAAAAATAGTTTCTTGAGGGGCTGGAGAGATGGCTCAGCAGTTAAGACCACTGACTGAACTTGCAGAAGACCCGGGCTTGAATGCCAGCACCCACATGGCAGCTGGCAACTGTCCGTAACTCCAGTTCCAGGGGATCCAAAAGTCTCTTCTGTCATCTGCGGGCATTGCCCAACACAGATGCACTTACCTACATGTAGGCAATACATGCATACACATAAAATAAAAAGAATAAATATTTTAAAAAAAAGTTTCCTGAGAGATTCAGCTGCTAACAATGATCCCCTATATAGTTGTTAATTTTAGTTCAGGAGGCCAAGCTAAACCTGCTAATATTTATAGGACTCTTAGGCATATCAGTCAAAGCAATCTCTACTACCTCTCATAGTCTTCTCTATAATAAAAATGGACGTTTTAGATTTGTGGAGTTTTGGAACTTTGGCTTGAATTTTTCAGAATGAAATATGAGTTTGGCTTTGGGGTTTTTTGTTTTGAGACAGTGTTTCTCTGAAGCCCCAGCCAGCCTGGAATTCACTATATAGAACAGACTGGCCCAGATCTCACAGAGATCTGCCTGCCTTTGCCTCCCAGGTACTGGGATTAAAGGTGTGTACCACCACACCTGACTAGTAATATAACTTTTAAGTGTGGGTGCTCTAAGGACTTTTTTTCCTCCCCAGTATTTGAGATATGCCTCTCAGCTTACTATCCCCCTAGCCTAAACAATGAGTTTTACCTTCTTTCCCTAAAAACATTCTTTGAACAGTTTGAGTTGAACTGTGCTTCTGTGATGCTTAGTGTTGACTGTCAACCTGACAAGATTGGGATCTAGAATCCCCCAGGGGGCAGGCCTCCAGACACATCTGTGGGGAGATTATCTTGATTAGGTTAATTGAGGTGGGAAGACCTACTCACTTTGGCATCATTCCTTGGGCTGGGTCCTAGACCACATAAAAAAGGGAAAGCTAGCTGAGCAGGAGCATTAATTTCCCTTTGCTTCCTGAGTGTGGATAACATGACCAGCTGCCTCAAGCTTCTGGCACCAGAACTTCCCCACCACGATGGACTGTACCCTGGAGCTGGGAGCCAAAACAACCCTTTTCTCCCTTAAGTTGCTTTTGTCAGGTGTTCTGTCACAGCAACAGTGATAAAGATAGCTTCTCCCTTTCTCTTGTCTTGGTTATCTGAAAAATTATCAAAAAGGAGTAGGAAAATAGAAAACCACCCTCAGTTCTACATGGAAAATTAGTAAAGTCTGACTCAAGCAAATCTAGTCTAGAAAGGAAAGAAAGGCAGTTTCATGTACCATCTCTCAACTTTGTATCTATTAAAAGCTACCCAGTTTGTTCAGTTATGCAGTTTCCTGGAAAACAAGTAAATTTACAGAAGATGTTAAAATGGAGGCATCTAAAAGCAGGAACAACATAGCACTAATAAAAATAAGATAAAAACAATGTATCCCATGTATTGAAGACCCATGTTAATATATTTCCTCTATAAATCTTTCCACTAGATGGAGGTCGTAATCCTTAACTTACTATCAAGAGCATAGAGTTACTGTCCACAGTTAGTGAGTTGAGCTTATTTATACAGAGCCAGGTTTTTCTATTACCATTCTGTGGATCGCAAGCAGCATAATTTACCATCTATGCAGGTTCTGACTTCAGTGATTCTTTTCTATCCCATCTACTATAAACTCCATCTCTTCTCATTGTTGGTAAATGTCAAGTGTTCCCTAACAGAAGCTGAGCAATCTTCTTGCTTGAAAAGCAGCTGTAGTGTAACAAAGTCCAAGGTTCTCAGAGGATACAAGACCAAATATTTTGATGTTCAAGTTAAAGTTTAAACCTTGTACTGACCACAGAGAAGATGAGCACTGTTCTTTTAAAAATGCAACAGAAATTTATCAAGTATGTCTCTTGGTATGCAATGTGACTTAAATAACTTTGCAAAATAGAAAAGATGTTCCCCAATATATATTTAGTATCATATACAAATCCCAAAGACACTAAAAGACCTGGGGAAAAAATCTATATTTATCAAATATAAAACACAGGAAGCTCTTATCACTCTGAAAGAAGAAATCACTTAAAGATCTTTACAGTTTGAGAAAATTACAAAGAAATAATATACCTTTTAAAGAACAGCTAACAGTGTTCATTAGCCAATTAGCCTTTTGAAGTATACATGAAAACATGCTTGTTCTTCATTCGTCTAAGACATTATTCAGCACACAAATAGATCAGGAAGTACATCTAAGGAAGGATGGTATCTACCCAATCTATCATCTAGCAGAAAAAAATGTATTATCGTGGAATATCGCACTGCTAATCATATCCCAGAGCCATGATAAAGCCAATCTTCCTGAGTTGTTGCTGGCTCTGTAAGGTGCTTCCTCTTTAGAATTCCATTCTGGGGACTCAAAAGGCTGATGTAAGCTGGCATCCTTCTCCCTGGAGAATCTAACCCTTAGTTACTTAAAAAAAAAAAAATCAAGAGTAACTCTCAGTCATGAAGTCAATGACTGAGGCTAGATATCACGCTTCACTTTCCAGGGTGGATTTTTAAGTAACAGGAAAGAAGGTGTTTTCTTTTCACGTTAAAAGAAATTGAGGGAGCGAAGTAGGAAGTCTGGTTTTGAGAGCTGCACTAGAAGTGCTTTTCTATCATGTTACTCATGGCCCATGGCCAATTTTGGCATGTATAAGAATTAAATCACTCGGCACATATAAAGCTTTGCCTGTGTGACTTCTTTAATAGAATAAAGCCGAACAAAACCCCCTTTCATGGGCTCCCTCTGTTACAGACTGCAGAATGTGTTCTGAAGCAAAGGTCAATGACATAAATGAAATGGGGGAGGGGGATGCTGTTAAAAGACCACTTATGCTTGTCCATAGATGTGGAATAAAAGAACTAAAGATCCATAGCTTCCTATCTGGAGAAGGGCATAGCACTGGATTTTTAAAGATAAATCAGAAATCTTTACTACTAAGATAAGCTAACAAAAATTTAAGGTAGAATCTGCTCATATGATACCATTTCTTAAAGATTTCAGTTTCTAGTAAAGTATGAATGTGATACAGAGAATTATGCCATAAAAAGAATGCAGGATTATTCCCAAACCAGAAACTTACTATACTTGGGAAAACTAAGCATGTATTACACATTTCTTAAGTTATCCCAAATGGGATTCTCAGATTTTTCTTATAGTACCAACACTTAGAGAATTTACATAATCATTGATTATCAACTAATATTGTAAGGCTTTAATACTTAAAAAGTTATTTTTCAGAGGGGGTTACAATAATCAGAATGCATGCTACACATGCATGAAACTGTCAAAGAACAAGCTCAAACTTTCAAAAAAAAGTTATTTCTAGGGCTGGTGGTATAACTCAGTGTTAGAGAACATGCTAACATGTGTAGGGCCCAGGTTTAATACTCAGAAAAAAACTCAAAAATTATTTCTTAGAACTATATAAACAAATGAGTTATCTTCCAATGTGAATAGTTATTCATTTTTTATAAATAAACCCTAAAGCCCATCATCTAAAGATATGACACATATACATGCCACAAAAATACTAGCCAATCTGTCCTTTAAAGGGTTCTGTAATGCTTAATGTATGTGGGTGGAGAATATTCTGGAGAGCATTTTTATAATCATATTGATTAGATGGAAAGGGTGGAATACAGGAAGGAAGGTATCAGGTTTATGGAAAAAAACACAGCCCTAGGAGATGGAGCTAGTTTTATTCCAGCTCTGCTGGTGATGAGATGTCACAGAGCACTTACTCTCCCTTTGCCTAGGTACTCTCCTCTGTAAAATGAGGATATCTACACAACTTCTGTCACACTACTGCGAGAATTAAAAATCACATGCACAGAGCACCCAGCACATCAACACAAACTCAAAGTCACAGGAAAGTAGCTGTGAAGAAGAAGACAATAGTCTTGAATCATGATTTTTTCCTGATAATTATAAGACTAGGTTGGAGGTCCAAATATGCAAATACAGGGACGATTCTAAGGCATTTACTTTTAAGATTCTACTTTTAAAATCTTCTTTAAAATGGCAAGAAATTAAGGGGTAATCACTAGTTTAGAGCAAACATGTAGCTAGGGAAAGAACATGATATGAACACATAGTACAAAGAGTTTTCAGAAAGAAAATTTTACAAATGAGAAGGGAAAGCTCTAAAAAGTCCTACATTAGGTGAGATCAGAGCCAGCTAGACCTTTTGCGTTGTCTAGTTAATGATTTTTTTTAATGTCAAATATCTTGGCATGTTTTTTCAAAACATCAACTATATTCTTCCTAAGATTTAGAGACTATAAACTACATAATGTGTGTACAAATTTAGACACAATATTATCAACTTTAACTAAAAACATATTTCTAATCAAGGGAATTAATTTATTTATGGTCAATAGGGTCTAGAGAGATGGCTCAGAAGTTAGGAACATTTGAGGCTCTTGCAGAGGACCAGAAATTTGGTTCCCAACACCCACATTGGGCATCTCTTCTGGCCTCCATGAGCACCTGCACACACACACACACACACACACAAACACACACACACACATACACACAAATAGATGATTGATTGATAGATAGATAGATAGATGATAGATAGATAGATAGATAGATGGATAATAAATAAATTATTTATTTATGGCTAGTGAGGAATCTTACTTTCCTTCTTTCCTTTTTCCTCAGTTTACATGTTGGCACTCTGACATGGAGAACCAGAAACAGAAGAAGTAGATTAACTAAATGTATCAATTTTCTCCTTCCTTCTTTTTAACAACTAAGAATAATTAGTTTGGGAAGGGATTGAGACCAATAATTAAAATAAAGTCTGAAATCACTAGCAACAACAAAAACCTCTGATGATTATAAGCTCTCTCAACATATTAAAAATAAAGTTTATCAGTCGGGCATGGTGGCGCATGCCTTTAATCCCAGCACTCAGGAGGCAGAGGCAGGTGGATCTCTGTGAGTTCAAGGCCAGCCTGGTCTACATATTACTATGTAATTCCAGGACAGCTGGGGCTACAGGGAGACTCTGTCTCAAAAAGACCAAAAAAAAAAAAAAAAGATTATCTCTAGACAAATGAAATTTCTTACCATATGCAAAATATGGATCCTTATATTTACAGACAAGTATACTGTACACCACTCAACAAAGAAGCTTCTTTTTGCAGCAGATGAAGACTATTACAGAGATCCACAACTGGCCACACACAGAGAATAAGGGGCTGAGAGATGCCCATCCCTAAGTGACATATCTACAGTGCATCCCTCAACTCTCAGCAGCGAAGCTTCCTCATACAACAAAGTGTGATGCACACAAGAGGTCACAGCTGGCTAAGTTTTAGAGAACAAGAAACTGTCTGTCCCTGGATAGGACTCCTATCTTAAACCTCACCCACCCACAGCTCAGGGACCATTGTGGAAGAAGGGGTGGAAAGATTGTAAGAGCCAGGGCTGGTGCATAACCATAAGAAAAGAGAGGCTTTCAGGCCTCTGGGAACTTGCTCATATGAACTTAAAGCAATAGTGACAGTATACACAAGACGCCTGCAGACTCAATCAGACAAAAACCCAGCACAGATCTGGGGAAATGGGCAGCAGGTCCCAACCCTAGCTGATGAACTATTAGCAACTGATTACTGCTGAGTAAGGGAGTAGTTCTTTAAGGGAGCAACTCTAGATAGGCTGACTAGATGTCAGTGGACAAACTTGTACTGAGGGATATCTGGGTACAAATGCTTGATCAGATAGGACTTAAAATATATGAAAGAAGCCGGGCGTGGTGGCACACACCTGTAGTCCCAGCACTTGGGAGGAAAAGGCAGGCAGATCTCTGTGAGTTCAAGGCCAGCCTGGTCTACATAGTGAGTTCCAGGACAGCTGGGGCTACAGGGAGACCCTTCTTCAAAAACACAAATAACCAAAAAAGAAGTCCAGTCTAAAAATGTTAGGCTAATGCTACAAGTTACTGGAAACTACCAAAAGGGGGCTATGCAGAAGACATCGGACCAGTATTCAGGGACCAGAACAGCCATGTAGAGATGTTACAATGCTTTATTTTTGTCTCTGCTTCTCAAATATGGTATTAACAAATATATCTTGTAACTGTGTTTCTATGCTCCCATCCTCAACGTATCCTGCCATTGCACACATGTGCTCAAATACATATGTATGCATACATGTCCTTAAACAGTAGCTATCTATAAAACACGGGGGAAGGAGTCTATTTATTAATAATGAGTATTTTGTTTATTTTTAAAAGAGGGCTGGGCCTGAAGGGATGGCTCAGCAATTAAGAGCACTGATTGTTCTTATAGCAGACCTGGATTCGAAACCCAGCACCCACATGGCAGCTAACAACTGTCTGTAACTCCAGTTCCAGGGAATCCAACAGCCTCTTCTGTCCTCAGTGGGCATTGCATGACACAGGTGCACTTACCTACATGCAGGCAATATACTCGTACACATAAAATAATAAATAAAATATAAAAAATAAAAACTCAATGAAAATATTTTTTGAAAATAAGGTTTAAGAGGTAGTGAGAAAGTTTTTGTTACTAGAAAAGGTTTTTACATGGTAAAATAAAACAAAAAGTTATTAATAATCTTTCATTTCATGTTTGAGTCATAGTTTTGTAAAGGTAATGCAAAGTAGTATTTCCTTTCTTGTTACCAAAAATACTCAGGAATTGGACATTTTGGCAAAAGACTGTCTGTTCCCCTATCTTTCTGGTCATGAAAAAGATCATTATGCAATGAGCAAAGCTCCTTTTCTGGAGGAAAAAAAGAGAGCTTTATTGTTGAAAACATTGGGCTATTATGTTAAACATTCCTTGTTGTTTTTTAAGGACAGATAATCCAAAATATGTTAGAGGAAAGCCATCTTCAGACAGAAATTCTTAATGCTTAAAAAGGGTATTGTCTAAGTACAAAAATATTTTCTGATAACTGATCTTACCATCATCAAATTTAAAAGCTTATTTGAAAAGTCAGAAGTAAAACTTCAAGGTTAAAAATATCAAAGTACCATATTTCCAGGACCATAATTCAGGAAGGCTAGCTTAATTCAACTAGAAAGTTATTTTTCACTTCCTTCCCTTTTTAAAAAAGAAGAAATGGGGCTGCAAGAATTCCAATCCACTCAATCACTCTATTATTTGGACAGCGATTTCTGTATTTTCAGTCATTTTGAAAGGAGAAAATGCAAACAGAGGATCAGGGATCATCCAGATAAGAAGTCACATCTCAAATGCATTAACATTTGAGTTTTTTGTATCCATTATAAAAAATCATTTAGAGAAAGTGTAATTGATATGCTATTTGTGTATGCACTGTTCCAACAATTCACTCATAGTATATACAATTTAGAACTCATTTTCTCATAGAAATGACAACATAGGCAGATTCAGATGAGCAAAGGAAAACCTGCTTCAGCTTTCCTGTTGGTAATGACAATACTGAAGACCATGCCTTTGATGTGAAGTTCTAATTCTACAGGGGAGTGCTCAGTGGTCAGGAGGCAGAGCTAACACAGAGTTCCTACTATGGACTATACAAAAAGCATAGGTATAATATCCACAAATTCCTTAAACGGCCCTTACAATGATTCTATGACCTTCGTGATCTTGGTTTTATCACTTCCCAGCTAAATTTCCTATGAGAATAGGGTGTGGTAACCCATGTATATAATCCCAGCATTTTGGAGATGAAGGCAGGAGGATCAGTTCAAGGTCAGGCTTGGCTACTAGTGGTGCTCAAGAACAGCTGGGCCCTGCTTCAAGAGATAAATAAAGCCCTGAAAAATGAAAAATGAGAGTTATCTCTTTTAAAAGATTGTGAAGATTGATTAAAATTACCTATTTAAGTGCATCCCACTAGTAGGAATATTGTATGTGGTTCGTTTCTTACGAACACTTTCAACACCCTCAACTGGCAGAAACTTAAGTTTTCAAAATGACCAGTCAATAGCAGACAGAAGCAGAAACTGTACCTTTGGTCTCTTGTTTTCCCTCTTTATGTTCTTAATAAAAGCAACCTAAAACAGTGTGCTTACTGATTTAACAGACTTGCAATCCTCCTAGATGAAGTTTTTCATGTTAACCTTCTCCTGGCTCAATTGTTACTCATTTAAATATTTCTCCTGATGAGTAAGAGTTTAAAATATATTTCCTGGTTTACCAAGCATTATATAAAATACTATTATTTTACCCAGTGTCCTTGCAAAATTTGTTTTTCTTTTCAAGTTTTTTCATTTTAAAATTGTGAAGTATATCGGGGCTGGAGAGTTGGCTCAGCAGTTAAGAACACTGACTGCTCTTGCAGAGGACCCAGGTTCAATTTCCAGCATGCACATGGCAGCTACGAACCGTCCTTAACTCCAGTTCCAGGGGAATCCAACACCCTCTCTTCTGACCTCCGCGGCATTCCACAACATGGGTGCACTCACATACATGTAGGCAATACACTCATACATATATAATAAAAATAATAAATAAAAATTTTTTTAATTGTGAAGTATATCATTTATATAGTAGCAAATATATTTAAGGACAATACAATACAAGAAGAATAAAGTCAATGCTGTTATCTAGCAAGACACTTGAAGCTCTTGTGCTTCTCAACAGCATCTCCTTTTATCCAGAAGTAACTCAGCTTTTTGTTAACTATGCTTTAATTCCTTAAGAGCTTACCACTTCCATGTATATTACTAAGTAACACATAGATAAATAAGTAAAAGGTTTTGCCTGGTCTTAAACTTCATACAGGTTTGGTATCACTGATCTGAAATGTTGCAGATTTCAGGGTCTTTTAGAATTTGGAGTTTCTGCATAGAATTTCCCAACCGATTGTCCTAATCTGAAAATCTGAAGCATGAAATACCATGAAATTCAAAGCTTTTTGAATGTCATGATTTTTCAATTTTGCAGCACTTTTGTAGTCTAGATTTTCAAATTAAGAATGCTCAATCCATATAAATAAAAGCAATAGCTAGGCATGATGGTATCCGCCTTTAATCCCAGCACTTGGGAGGCAGAGGAGGTGGATCTCTGTGAGTTAGAGGCCAGCCTGGTCTACATAGCGAGTTCTAGGCCGGCTGGGGCTACAGGGAGACCCTGTCTCAAAAAAGAAAAAAAAAAGTTATGATATGTTTTCTGACACATCTTCTGTTTTCCTTTTTTTTAAAAAGATTTACTTAATTTTATTTAGCCATTTCTCCAATCCCGCCTCCTGTTTTTCTTAATATAGTTTTATGTATTTGAGATTCACTTGGAATAAATTTATATAGTTGTTTTTTTAAAAAAAAAATCAGAGAGATGCACTAAACCCTGGACTTCACATGTGCTAGGGAAGTGCACATTCATTTCACTGCTATGTTTCATCACATGAGTTTAACACCTACACATGTGGGTTGTTTTAAACCTTTTAACTAGGAGCTGGAGAGATGGCTCAGCAGTTAAGAACATCTGTTGCTCTTCCAGAGGACCTGGGTTCAACTCCCAGCACTCACATGGCAGCTAATAACCATCCATAACTCCAGTTCCAGGGGATCCAATACCCCCTTCTGGCCTCTGCAGGTTTTGTACAACACAGGTTCACTTACAGACATGTAGGCAACTCATATACATAAATAAAAATATTCTTTAAAAAAAACCTTTTAACCATTGTGAATCACACTCCTGTGCACGCATGTGCGTGTGTGTGTGTGTGTGTGTGTGTGTGTGTGTGTGTTTAATGTACTCATGAGTACATTTTCTCTAGGGAATGCACCAAGGAATGAATTTCTAGGTAACAGGGTTTCTATGTGACCCCCTTTACTAGGCAATGCTTATTTTCCAAAGCGGCAGTACTATCTCACACTCCCAACAGCAATAAGAGTGCCACTGCTCACCATCTCACTAATACTTGACAGCATCAGCCATTAAATGTTTGCGGATCTGAAAACTAACATAGTAGCATATTGTTTTAAGTTGCATTCTTCACCAAAGAAATAAAGCATGCTTCCATATTTATATGTCACCTGAATTTCCTCTTCTACATAGAGTCTCCCCAGTATTTTTGACACTTATTTGTAGAAGCTCCTTATCTATTTCTGGAAAAGTAATCTTTTCCTGTGCTAATATTATCTTTTCCCAGGTTGTGATTTCTTTTTTTTAAGAGCTCTTTCATTTTAATATCCTTGAATTCGTTAAGATTTTTTTCCTTCTTTTTATTTTTGGAGTTGTTTAGCAAAATTGTTAAGAACATAAACTCCAAGATAATAATTTTTCATATACTTTTCACCATAAAGAAATGTATAAATATTTGAGGGGAGAGATATGCTTTTACCTGATTTAAACAAAAAACAAAGTAGACATGCACTGAAACATTACATATATGTCACTAATATGTACAATTTTATGTTTTATGAATCAGTTAAAAATAAACTTTAAAAATAACATGAACTCTGGAGCTAGAATACTTAAATTTACACCCTCATTCTCTCAATAGTCATATGACTTCACATAATTATATGACCTCTTCTCATCCAAAAGATGGAGAACCTTGCTCATAGGAATGTCATAAGGGTTAATTTAGTTACCATGCTAAGCATGTGTGCAGAACAGTGTCGGACACAGTAAAAACTCTACGTGTTATCATTATATTTAGATTATTGCTGAAGCAATCTTTCCCTACCTCAGGTCATGAAGATGCTCTCCTACAAGTTTTTTGTTTTGCTTTCACATTTCAGTGTTCAGTGCTTCAGCCAGTGACTTTGTACTGCTCAGATATACTAAGCATGCTCCTTCCTTGGGGACTCTGCACTCAGTTCCTACACTGTCAATACTCTTCTACAAAGGATCCACACGGCATGCCCCTACCTTATTCCGTTCTTTATTCAAATGCTATGTTCTCAACAAGGACTGACTAAACCATACCATATAAATTATAATTTGTATAATTATAATTTTTCTTACTATTTTATGTAAGCACATATTTTATTTTCTTGCTGGCTACCTTGTTCATTTTCTCTCTCCTCATCTAGAAAGTCAGTTTTGTGAAATCAGAGGATTTTATGCGTTTTGTCCACTGTTGTATTCTCAATGCATAACTTAGTATGCAGCACCAGCCAGGCACATAAATTTTGTTTGAGAATTGTACAACCTGGCTCCAAAAATCCATGTGATTTCTTCATTAAGCCATGATAATATCTAAGTGTCAAATTTGTTTCCATTTTAGTCCATTTAGCATTTGCCACACACTTAATGCTAACACCTTATTTCACATTTAGATCAACCTCTTTAAATGCTGGGAATAAGATAGTCATTTTAGGTGACAGAGCAAGACCTTTAATGACTATCTATGATGGGCCAATCAAAACATCAGAGATCCCTTAGATTTGCTCCTTAAAACAAGAGAAATAAAAGCTTACAAGAAAAAAAGCACCTCAAATAAAAAGTCTGTTTTACTTAACCCCTCGTGTGTGTGTGTGTGTGTGTGTGTGTGTGTGTGTGTGTAGACAGGTGGAGGTCAGAGGTTAATGTTAGGCGTCTTCCTCTATCACTTTCCATTATGTTTTTTGAAGGAGAGTCTCTTACTGAACCTGGAACTCATTGGCTCAGCAGGACTAGCTGACCAGCGAGCTCTAGTGATCCTCCTAGATCTGCCTACTCCACACCAGGATTGCAAGTGTAACCACCACACTCAGGCTTTTTACATGGGTGCCGCAAATCCAAACTCAGGTCTTCATGCTTGTGCAGCAAGCACTTTATCAAATAAGCCATCTCCCCAGCACCTGCTTAACCTCTCAATGTATTTGCTTAATCAATAAAAACTCTACCAAGCAGGCTTTATTAGCTTATATAAGTGAAGAATAGAGGCCAGAGTTTCCCCATCGAACATCATAGACTTTTACTTCCATTTTGTTCTACTTTTGCATAAGCTGACTGGGTTTTTGACAACAATGTATTTGCCCACTAAATCAATGGTTCGAAATTGCAGCATTCATCTGAACCCCATGAGAGTTTGTGGTAACACTGATCATTGAGCCCTATCTCAGAGTTTTTGACTCAAAGTTCTGGCATGAGCCTGGGAATTTATATTTCTATGTAATTCTCAGATTATGCTTATATTGTTGATCTGGGGACCATTACTAGATAATCAGTATATGAAATTAACTTGAAAACTATCACTGTATGTATTTCACTATTTTTATGTCCTATCCCTGCTTGGTAAAATTAACTTCTATCTCTAGGCTTAGTATTATACTATTAATTTGGCATGGATTCCAACCTAAGAGGAGGGTACTTAAGACAGACCCAGGGGTCTGTCATCAAGCCCCAGTTCCTTTGACCTTAGTCCCCTCAATAATTGAATTACAACTACTGTCCCTAGTTTCTCAATTCCTGGTTCCTGGTCCTAGTTGCCCCAACTCCATTCTTCCCAGTCCAAAACCTAGATCAGGACACTTACTTTCAGATCTCCATAAGTCAAATACCTGCCATTTATATCACAGCAAGTCAGATTCTGACACTTCATACCAGCTTTGATATTTATAATGTCCTACTTCCTGTCTTTTCCTTTCATGATTCTCTGTGTATACTCTCTCACCTCATGTTGCCCTCTATGCAATATTTATTGTAATTGTAGCCCAAATCTGGTTTCTAGATTTATATCTCCAATGACCACCCCTATGAGAATGAATCATGTTCACCCACATCCAAGGCAGGATTTGCATGAGATATGCACACTGCCATATATAATCTTGCCCACTCCATTTCAGTGTACAGTGGGAAGACCCTTGGGGCAAAACAGATATGAGTTTAAATATTTTTAACTGCTGATTTATTTAAACTTCAAAAATAGTTGTCTAACATATGCAAATCCTTGGATTTGCTTTCCCTGGGCTCAAATATAAATTCTAATATTACTTATTCCCTGTTACTAAGTAACCTAGCTTCTAAAAGATGAATAAGTTGTTCTGAGAAGCTTAGATGTGAAGATCATCAAACACTGCGGTGTAACAGTGCTCAGTGACATTAATTTCCTTGCTCTTCCTGCTTCCTCTCCTGGATTGTGTTGTTTCTTTCTACAAATATGTCAGTCTAGAAAATTAATATATTTCCCTATATATTTTTTTCCTTCAAATAGCTATATTATTTTTTTTTTTGCTGGGTATCCTATTCATTTGCTGACCTTAAAAAAATCAATTCAAGGTGAACAAAAGTACAAATTTATAAACTGGTCACCGTGTGTGTGTGTGTGTGTGTGTGTGTGTGTGTGTTAAGCACAGAAGAAAGGCATTTTGTCATTCACAATAGAAGTTGTATTTTCATTATGTTTTTTTGACAATATGGAAATAATGTCTATGTCATTTCTGTATAGTATTTATAATAAAACTAAACCTTATGGTATCTTTGAGAATCTATCCAATATAATGGAACTTCTCTACTGAAAATACATTTACTCATCAATACATTCCATGTGTGTCCCCCCTTTTAGGTCAAGAACTCTTGATCTAGAGCACAGGGACATATACTAACCCAGCACTGAATGCCATGGAAGGTTTTACGGTAATGTTGTTTGTTTTCCTTGAGACGGGGTCTTATTAAATAGCTCAGACTGGCCTGGAACTTGTGATCTCTTGCTTCAGTCTCCTGAGAGCTGGGATTATAGGTGTGTGGCAGCACAGCTAGCTCTTCATGGGAATTTAATATAGTAGAAGAACAAGGAACATTGGAAGGCATTAAATCAACTCTTCTTATTCTGGTAGTTATTCTGCAAGCTTGGACTTGTATAGCCTTTTCGTATGATTACTTCTCATCTGTAACTTGCTAGATAGTCATACTTATCTAGCTCCCACAACTGCTGTAGAAACGAACTAGAAGAATGCTATTAATTGCAAATGACTTTGAAGATATTAATAAATTAACATTCTCTGGAAACCTACTGAATTTAGTAGTAAAAAGAAGTTTGAAAAACTGAGTGGAAAAAAGAGAGCTTTTGCATTGTTAATGTACTAGTACAGTTATTATGGGAAACAGTATAAAATTCCTCAAAAGAAATTTATAAGGAACTACAATATGATCTAGCAATGCCACCACTGGGTACATATCCAAAGGAAATGAAATCAGTATGCTGAAGAGATGTCTACATTCATAGGCCAGCACTATTCACAAGAGTCAAGAAATGCAGATACCTGTCTATCAAATAAAGAATGGATAAAGAAATATATACAATAGGTTCCTATTCAGCTATAGAAAAGAATGAAATCCTTTCATCTGTGTCAATATGGCTAGAATTGGAGATGATTATGTTAAATGAAATAAGCCAGGCACAGAAGGAGGTGACTGCAAGATTCACAAATATGTGGAATTGGAAGCTGATCTCACAGAAGTCAAGAGTGGAATGGCAGTTGCCAGAGTCTGGGAGGAGAAAGAAGAGGAGATAGAGGAAGGCAGACTATGGAGACCAAGAGTAAGGAGCTCTGTGCACCACTGCAAGGTGGAGAAACTACCAATGTCAACTGTGTATTGTGTATTTCAAAACAAGGGAAAGAATTCCAAAATTTTTTTGCCACAGAGAGATAATAAACATTTGAGCATTTGAGTTTGAACCTAGTTTGAACATGATAAATGTGTACATGTACTGTGTAAGTTTTTTATACATATGAATAAAAATGTAATTGAAAAGTTGACTTTATAGACATACACAGGTGCCAAGGATCCAAGTGCAACCAATTATGACTAGTAATAATCAGATACATACAGATTTGATGCGCCAACATCTCAGTGTTAGTAGCAAAAACAATGAGTCTTTCTGCAAGGAACAATATATTCTAAAATGAAATGGAGATCTTTTTTAAAGGTTAAAAACTCATCCAATGTTATGCCTTACAGGGCTTATGCTGAGTTCAATGTTGTATATCTGTATTAATTCAACTGTGAACCTAAAAACTTGCACCCACTTGTGAAAGAGATGCACTCTTGCTCTGGAGTGTGTTACTGAAAATGTTAAAGTTGTAGTGAAATGCTTCTTCTAATCATGTAGTTATTAAAAAATTTTAAAAATTGTCAAAATACATGTAATGTATCAACCAGAAAACTCATTTAGTCTATGTGGAGCAATATTAATGCATTTGATATTTTTTGACTAATCCTACAAGCTGAAGGTCACATTAATTATGACAGAAGAACTTAGCCCTTTTCACAGAAAATCTGAAGCAACTTTGCATTCAAATCCTTTTTCTGAGATTTGCAAATTGAGATATTTTGAGTGGAAATTATATTCTGAGAGAACAAAAAGCTCAACAGTCCAGTATTTCTCACTGTCCACTACAACACATATTTCTTTTGATGAAAAAAATCAGAAATGGAAAAAGTCATGCTGATTTAATTTCCTTTCAAGGGACACGGGAAGACAAAAGCTTTGCTGTGGGAACAAAAGTCCTTGTATTTCCACCTAATACCAGCATGAGTTCTAGGTCTCCTCTTGAAACCTCAGAGGACATAAGTCAGGCTATGAGTCTGAATGTATATTCTAAGCACATCACATAATTGCAAGGACCTGTGCCAACGAGGTTTATTCGCTTATCCTAATTCTTCTGCTGGATTCAAGAGCAAGGATTACCACTAAGAACAACTTCACTCTCAGGGTCTCAGAGTAAGAGAGCACTATCCATACTCCCTTTATTGTCGACTCCAAATAATGAGTCTTCTGACTTTTACCATGAAATATTAAATTTAAAGAAGGGATTTTAAAGTACAGACAGCTTTCATGTCGTTTTCACTCAACTCCTAATATTTAACTTCTTACATAACCTCAGAATACTAATAAAAAGACAAGTTAACATAAGGTGCTATTAACTATAGACTTGACCAGACTTCCCTAAATTTTCCACTAACAGCTTTCTGTTGCCGGTTCCAGACCAAGACATCAACTTGCATTCACTTGTCATGTCTCCTTATCCTTTTCAATCTGATAACTTCAAGGTCTTTCCCTAAAGCTTTTGAATAGTTCTGGTTAGGTATTCTGTAAAATGTCCCTCAGTTTGGGTTGGTTATGATTAGACTGAGCCTAAGAAGTCTGAAGATGAAAAGCATACAAAGAGCAAACCCATTCTGGACCCATCCTATAAGGGGCACATAATATACACATGACTTATTAATGATATTATTATATTTTGTTTAAAATTTTCATTTAAATGATACTTTCTTTTTGGTCTTTTTGATACAGGGTTTCCCTGTAGCCACAGCTGGCCTTGAACTCACTATGTAGATCAGGCTGGCCTTGAACTCACAGAGATCTGCCTGCCTCTGCTTCCCAAGTGCTGGGACTAAAGGCATGAGCTACCAGGCCCAGCCATTAAATACTTTTAATGCGAGGAACCTATCTTTAATATCAGCTAAAGAAAGAGAATGGTTAGCTCATTTACAAAACAAGCAGAGGAGCTGGGTGTGGTGTAATCCCAGCAGCACTCAGGAGGCAGAGGCAGGAAAAGCACAAATTTGAAGCCAGCCTGGGTGACACAGAGAGACCCTGTCTCAAACAAGCAAGGGCAAAGGCTATAGCTCAGTGGTACGGCACTTGCCTAGGAGGTACAATTTCCTGGATTTTATTCTCAACACACACAAACACAGAGACAGAGAGCACAGGCTCAATCACTTAATTAAACTCTGGGACCTACTAATAGCAGAAGAGTAAGAAATAAGCATTTTTCTAACACTTAACAATTGAGGAAAATTAAGTCTCAATTTCTTTATTTTCAGTAAATTGTTGTCTTAATTTTATAATGTATATAAAGCACTTAGTCCAGCAGAAAGTAAACATGCATAAAAGACCAAAAAACATTATGTGTTTATAAGATTTAAAAAATTTTTAAGTGTAATGAAATGGCCCATGACGAAGGATTTACCTAGAGATTCTCTTTGTGGTTTCCTCTTTAGCAAGAGAAGCTTACAATTATTTTGCCATTTGTACAGAGGTAGAAAATAACTTTGAAGCAGATATTTCTGAAATGAATCCTTTAAGTTAGGTTTCCCTTAGTTATGTGACTGTAGGCTGAAGAGGTCCCACTGTCTGGAGAGAAGGGTTTTCCAAAACTCTTTGTATTTTGAATGTTTATGAAAGGTGCCTCACCATCAGGGAAGGAGTAGTAGCTCAGGTTTGTTAGTGAAAAGATTCTAAAAACTGCCCTCAGTATTTTTGGGACTGGATGTACACTGGGCTTGGGAGCATGTAGAAACTAAAGAAGTCAATTGTTAAGGTCTGTAACTTAGGAGGCCCAGTTTAGAGCATCCTTAAGAGAACTTGGCATTAAGGGAGTAAATTCATCTTCCCTCAAAAAAAAAAAAAAAAAAAAAAAAAAAAAAAAAAGAAAAATAAAAAAAAAAAAAAAAAAAAAAAAAAAGAAAAGGAAATAAAATCACTGCTGACTGTAAGGATCTAGACTGGTATAAGCACCACCACAGCAGTGAGCAGCACCAAGCATTGTGACCAGGCTGTCATCAGCAATTGCAGGTTCCACTGAGAAACATCAGTGAACTCCTCACAGCCACATTCTGCTATGCTTAGCATCACAGGAGGACTGACCCCCAGAGCTGTTGGACAATGAGTAATTAACTACTGGAGAATGGGTAACCTCAAAAGGAAGGTACTATACTTTATGCGATTGAGACATGTGAGGTCAGAGTACTTAAGTGGGAAAATGAATTACAAGTATGATTATATTTGAAGCCTGTTTGTAAAAAAAAAAAAAAAAAGCTTTGTCAACTATATAAGCTTTCAACTTTCCCACATCTATTTTGTGTGCCATACCCAAAGGCCTCCCTATGAAGAATAAGTTTTTAAAACTCTTAAAAGATCCTTGGATTTATTTTCAGAAAACACACCAAGAACACAGGAATGGAGGTGCTGTTTCACATTCAACAGCAAGGCTCATGGGAGACTAAATTCCCATGGGATACACTGGGTAGTAGCAATTCACTTCCTGAAGCCTGCAACACAAAAGAACAATAAGCACAGGGAGAGGGTGAGACCTAGAGGAAAGGTTAGACTAGTATTTCTATAAATTCAATTTAGGAACACAAACTACCTTTAGATTTGTATGCACTGATGCAAGGCACAAAGTTCCTGGAGAGCTGTACACAGAGGCAGAGCTCTCACAAAACTTCCCCTTCTTTAACGTTTTAGTTGTTAGCCTTAGCCTTTAACGGCTGCGCTATTCCTCCAGCCCAAAACTTCCCCTTCTTATGACCCTTCATTCTCTCCATTTCTCTCCATTCTCATGGAGTACCCTTATTTTAGCCCTCATTAATTCTCACTCTGCCTTTAACCACTCCATACTACACATACCCACATTGGACTACTGCAACTATACAGTGTTAATCTTACTCCTGCTTTAAAAAAATTGCTTAGCAAAGGGTGAGAAAGATGGCTCAGTGGTTACGAGCACAGACTGCTCTTCCAAAGGACCAGGGGTCAGTTCCCAGCACCCCTGTCCAGCAGCTTACAGCCTCCTGTAACTCTAGCTCCTGTGGATTCAATGCCCTCTTCTAGCATCTGCAGGCATTGCACTCAGGTGCACAACCCTCCATACACATAATAAAAATGAATCTTTAAAAATTGCTTAGTGGGGCTGGAGAGATGGCTCAGTGGTTAAGAGCACTGACTGCTCTTGCAGAGGATCTGGGTTTGAGTCCCAGCACCCACATGGTGGCTACAGACCATCCTTAATTCCAGTTCCAGGGGAATCCGAAGCTCTCTTCTGACATCTGCAGCACTGCATGACATGGGTGCACTCACATACATGCAGGCAATACACTCATACACATAAAATAATAAATACTTTTTAAAAAATTGCTTAGCAAACAAATTTCAAAGAATCAATCTGTCCTTTAATGTCCTGTGACCTGACCCCAGGAGGACTTCCCAGATTCCTCTCTTATCCTGTTCCTTGTCTATTTGATGTCCTTACTAGAAACTTTCCTGAGACACTACTGCTGTTTCCTGTTCTATAAAGCCTTTTCTACTGTTCTACTTCTGTATGTCTAAATTCTTTCCTTTCTTCAAAACAGGTCATATGCTACTGCCTCAGTGAATCCAGCTCTGGTTTTCACAGCTATAATTGATGTCTCCTGGCTTCTCAACCTTTTAAAAAATTTTATCCTCATATTTTGTGATATGAGTCAATTTTTACTTTGTAGTAGAACATAGATACATATCTTAGTTCTATGTTATGGCAGAAGCTCCTTTGGAGCAGGCCCGCTGTCTTATTTATGGCCATCTTCCCAGATTTATTAAAGTACCTGCATGTAACTACAGTATTTTGTATCAAAAAAAAAATTCAGCTGTGAAATTAACAGTACCTCCATACCAACGGCCACATTTTTATGAACTTGAATATACCACAGGCACATTACAGATGGCAACAAGCTCTAGAAGCAAAACCAGTGATTCTTTAATGCTACTAACAGCAAATATTAAAATACTTCTTTCAAAAATTACAAACTGGCCTAAGAGTAAAAATAAAATTAAACAAGAGGAGTCTATGATAAGATTTAGTGACAGTGGCATTTGATAGCAGCAATATCAACTCATTGTGACATCTGGTCACATAGGTCACTTGATAGCTGGAAAGGTGGGTTTTTTTCCACTCATTTGCCTACAGTTGCTATTTAGTTAATAATTAGACGGCTAGGAGGGAAAATTCTGCCTGATAAGAAACTGCAGCTGTAGATACAAAACAGATAACACTTTCCAGACTACATTAGACATGCATTGTTTACACATAAATCTCAATGCCCTCAGTGCCCATTCCTGAACAAACTCCTCTCTGACCACTTACCATTTTAGTTTAACTTGCTTTTTCCATGAGCTTAACATGCCAGTTAGTATAATGTGCATAATATACCTTCTAAGACTTGAGTCATTTGTCAATGCATAAATGTTTATTGAAACAAATGAACCATAATCAGAGAAAAGCTGAGTTACTTACTCTAACTTCCTCTAAAAAATGTCACATTCAAAGAAAAAAAAATACTGAAGGTCACAAAAAAATAATTTAAACTTGAAATTGGTATACTTGAAAGAATAATAATTGACATGTATAATAAAGTTATGAGGCTTTGTTTTATTTTTCTACAAAACAGAATAAGAATATAATTACTTAGATTAAGAGCACATACTATTCTTTCAGAGGACCTGAGTTCAGTTCCCAGCACCCATGTCTGGCAGCTCATAAGTGTCTGTAAGTCCAGCTCCAGAGGATCAAACATCCTCTTCTGGACTTTGTGGCACCTGCACTCACATGTGCACCCCCCCATATATACACATAATTGAAAATAAAACAAATCTTTAAAAACAAATATAATTTTAAAGATTTCTTGAATTTGTTGGGAAATGTATACACAAGTGTCAACCAGGCATCTCTACCTGAGCATCCAGTCATTTCAGTGTCAACACATTTGAAGCTTAGCAATATCACCATTTCCTCCTTCAACCTGTTTTTTTTATCTAGTTGGAGTATTTCTTCACTTCTGTGCCCAAGTCAGAATGAAACATGGCCGCCATCTTGCTCTCTCTCCCTTGCTCCATACATTAGAAAGCAACCATTTAACCCTTAAATTGGTTACCTTCTTTGTGCCAATGTCAATGCTTTGGCTTAGGCCTTAACTTCTCTTGCTTAAACTGTTGCAAAGGCCTTCCTACTGGTCTCTGTGTGTGAGCTCACTCTTTCTGTTCACCAGATTTCTGGCAGAGTGTTTTTTCTAAAAAGCAAATCTGGTATCACCTCCTATTCAATTATATTTCATGGATAAATGAACTTGGGGGCACACTAGCCCCTTCATGGTCCAGCTGCTCATTCATATTCTACTAAACATCTACTATAGCCAACTGTTAAGAGCTACAACAGAAGACAGAGAAGTCTTGTTTCCTACTCCCTTTCAATCCTTCCTCCCCACTCTTTGTCTTAAAAATAAGAACCTCTTTTTTTTCATACAAATTTTACTCATTTTTTAATCTCAGTTTAAACATGAATTCCTCTCTCCTGAATCAACTTGTGCATTTTGCAAGCATTAACATTTGGTTTGCCTGGCTACCCTTCCACTAGCCTGTCAGTTTCTTGAGAACAGGGACAATGCCTTTTGACATAGCTGGCAAATGCAACGCCCTTATTACATGAAAATAATGACAAATCTTTCTTCTTTGTTGTTTTCTCGTAAATCAATAGCTTTCTTTTAAAATCTTCCATAGCTATACATAAAACAAAGAGTTTGAACAAGCAGATATTACTCCCAAATATTACATGAGATGATTTTTTTCAGAGCTCTTTATGAATGTGAGCCTTGAAGGTGTTCTGTCATTTTTCTATTTGAAATTAATTTTGAGCTTTTTTATGTCACAAACTTTGTCTTCTGACCTGGAGCAACTTTTTGTAAGTCAAAATCCAAAGCAGTAAATATTTCAAAATATACAATACAGCAGCAAACACAGATTTTTTCAGAAGAATATTAGATCATCACAGAACTTGCTATCTTACTAAGAACCTAAAATAATAAATCTTGCATACTAATCTATTATGAATATTCAAAATCTTAAATACATATAATTATTTACATATAAAGTCAAATCTCACAATATTTTAGGAGCTATCTATGAAGAGATTCATGCCTTCACTAGCATACTGCTTTTTGAGATGAAATGTTATCTATTTGCTTCTTAAGCACATTTCAAAATGGGAATCAGGAAAATATTACAAATGCGTTCCAAAAGTAAAAATAAAAGTTCAGATATTGGAGACCAACTCTTTCTAATTAAACAGGCTGTAACACTGATACATACAAGAGGGTGGCCTTTTGTCAGTACAAAAAGGACTTTGGTTTGCATACAAAGACATTGCTCAACCCACATCTGGCTTTTGGGAGCCAAAATCTACCCTCACTGGAACAACTCCCACTGAAACATATGGACATAAAGGATGGGGAAATTAATTTTTAAAAAGTCAGTTGTTTGTTCCATAGACCTTGAATGTGTGAGAGAGTCAGGTAGAACTGAGTTCATTTTTCTACTTCTATTTTTTTTAAAAAAGAGAATAGGGAGGCCAAGGCAAAAGAGAATTGTAACAGGAATTAGAAGGTGAGATTCCCATCTCCTTGCGCTATTTCAGGGAATGCTCTTCTGGGTTCTTCTGATAGGTCTTCTATCTCTCTGTGTCCCGAAATCAGAGCTAAAGGGAACATCATCTCAAGTTCTTTAGTTCCCTAAAGTACTTTGCTTACAAATTATGCATATACTTAGAAAATATTCTGTATTATGTTATAGTAGCTTATTTTCTTTAGCCTTGCATAAAGTGTAAGCTTCTTGATGAAAGCAAACATACATACAAAGAGAAAATAATGCATACATCACATAAGATACTTACTGATTAAAGGGCATATCATCGCCTAAATGTCTATTAAGCCCAAACTGGAATTAACTCTTACCAAGCATGAGCTACCTCATACCAGGGCCAAGACTGGAAGTCCTTAAAAATAACAAGTACTCTGATCATCAATTGAGTCAAGCATCAAGAGTTTAAAAGGTAGTACTCATTCTTATAGCTCAGTATTTGAGGTTTTGAGGAAGGCTGTACCATCAGAGTGACCAGGGGTAGTTGATCTAGAATGGAGGTTTCCCAGCAGTAGCTCTTTAACTCAATAGGTATTACTTAGGCAAAATTTCAAAGCTGCAATATTTTCTTGTAAAAATAAGAATTGCAATGCTATTATCTACTTCATATGCTTGACATGAGGATTAAATGAATAGGGGATAGGCCATTGTCTAGTATATAGTCAATTAATTTTAGATATTCTTTTTCTAAAATATAGAATGTTCAGTTTTAAATATAATTGATTTTTATGATAACGGAAGAAGAGCAATTTTTTCTTCCTTTTATAAAGAATAATGTCTCCTGTAACTTACCAACAAAGAACAAATATTCCAATTTCTACTCATATCCAAGTCTGGCTGACTCAGTCCTCCTGTGAGAGGACAAACTTTTCGTCTTTCTGTGAGACACTAATTCTATTTCTCACTCTAAAACTGACAAAGCAGATTCACCGCCTAGAACTGTCCAACGATTGAGCTTAAGTCATGCGCTATTCACAACATAAACACATACATATCACACAAAATCCTCACAAAATCCTTCATGCTAAATATATTAATAATATCATGTAGATGTAAACAATGAGATCCAGAGAGTAAAAATATCTTAACTTATTAAGTTATTTATTAGCTTTAAGTAATCTTGTCTTTTGGACTGAGGCTATAACTCAGTGGTAGGGTGCCTATTTAGCATGCATGAGACCCTGGGTTCAGTCCCCAAGATCACTAAACAAAGTAGGTGAGGAACTTCTGAATATAACTTATACAAGCATGTATTGGGGGTATGGAAAGAAAGTATTATGTATTCAATCTCAAACATCAGAGCAAGACTTCCCTGGGCTGCACAGCCTCCCATGTCCTGGTCCCAGCACCTTCCCTGGGTATGTCCAACACACCCAGTGCCCCTTGACTCCCCCAGCCTCTTTCACCCTCCCAGCCCACCCACCCCACCGAGTCTCTCCTCTTAGGCTGGGTACAGGCCCATTTCCGGTCTTGGCACCCCAGACACAGGGGCCAACTTCTTGGCCCAGAGCCACCACTGCTTCCTGATCCTCTGCATCCAGACCAACCCAGTTCCTCCCTACTGTCCCCAGGAACCCTCTGGGCCTGATCCCACCCTCACCTCCCTTTACTTCCCTGGGTTGCACAGCCTCCGTTGTCCTGGTCCCCAGGAGCCCTCTGGGCCAGGTTCTGACCTCACATCCCTTTGTTTCCTGGGCTGCACAGCCTCCAGTGTCATGGTACAAGCACCTTTCCTGGTCCCCAGGAACCCTCTGGACCAGGTTCTGCCCTCACATCCCCTTGTTTCCTGGGCTGCACAGCCTCCAGTGTCCTGATACCAGCACCTTCCCTGGGTAAGTTCAGTGAGCTCAGTGCACCTTGACTCCCTCAGCCTCTTTCACCCTCCCAGCTCCCCCACTGAGTTTCTCCTCCTAGGCTGGGTACAGGCGCATTTCCTGTCTTGACACCACAGACACTGGGGCTAACCTCTTGACCCAGAGCTGTCACTGCTTCCTGATCCTTTGCATAGGGGTAAACCCATTTCCTCCCTGTGGCCCCCAGGAACTCTCTAGACCTAGTCCCACACTCACCTCCCTTTACTTCCCTGGGGGGCATAGCCACCAGCTTCCCGAGACCAGCATCTATGCTGGGCCCTTCTCCCAGGCCAGCCAAGCCCCCAAATTCTTGAGGGCAGCATCTTTCCTAGAGGGACCCATACCTTATGAGAAAACCTGATCTCATCTGAGCCTCATCTCACTCGGGCCTCTGTGGGAACTCCTGAAGACAAAAGCAATTAGGCCACTCCAATATAAAATCAAAAGAGAGAACCTGAAGCCTCGACCAACCAGCTTTTCATGCCCAACAAGTAAACCATGAAGGCACATAAAGTTTACAAAAAGAAACAGACCTAGCTGGGTGTGGTGGCGCATGCCTTTAATCCAAGCACTTGGGAGGTAGAGGCAGGTGGATCTTTGTGAGTTCTAAGTCAGCCTGGTTTACAGAGTGACTTCAAGGACAGCTGGAGCTATAGGAAGACCCTGTCTCAAAAAGACCAAAAAAAAAAAAAAAAAGTTTAAGGGAATTTAAAGCCCCTT
>NW_008338996.1:2005020-2007900 GCF_000622305.1 Nannospalax galili | reverse complement strand
AACTGAAGGAAGATAGGGACTGAATGCTGAATGAATTCAGAAAAGAGTTAGAAATATTGAAGAATACTCAGGCTGAAATGAAGAAGTGAAACACTCAGAAAGCCAATTAGAAACAACAGGAGAAAGCCTCACCACTAGGATGAATGAAATGGAAAAGAGAATATAAAGACTGGAAGATAAACGGATTAGACAACTCAAGCAAAGATTATGAAAAAATTTAAAAAACACAAGAATGGAATATGCAAGAATTCTGTGACACCATAAAAAAACCCCAAATGTACAAATCATAGGCATACAGGAAGGAGGAGAATTGCAAGATAATGGTATGGAACAGATCTTCAACAGGATTGTAAAAGAAAATTTCCCAAAATTAAAAAAAGTCATGCCCATACAAATACAAGAACCATATAGAACAACAAACAGAAAGGACCGAAAAAGAAACTCTCCACGGTACATCATAGTAAAAACACTAAATGTTCAGAATAAAGAAGACAATACTGAAAGCTGCAAAAGAAAAACAACAAATCACATATAAAGAAAAACCCATTAGGATAACAGCTGACTTTTCAGTGCAAACTATGAAAGCCGAGGAGCCTGGAACAAAGTATTCCTAGTTCTAAATGACCACAGATGCGAACCCAGATTACTTTACCCAGCCAAAATGTCTATCACACATGAAGGGGAAAGAAAAATCTTCCATGACATAAATAGGCTGAAAGAATTCATGTCCACAAAAATCAGCCCTTCAGAGAGTTCTTGAAGCAATACAAAGAGCTGAAGAAAGGAACGACTCGACACAAGGGGTGACAGAAAGAAATTCAATGAAGCTCTAACTGTGGAAAAGTACAGCTATATCAAGAATGTGAAAAGAAATAAAAATGTCAGGATTCAATACACATCTTTCATTAATAACTTTAAATATCAATGGACTTAACTCCCAGGTCAAAAGATACAGACTAGTTGAATGGATTAAGAAACAAAATTCATCTTTTTGTTGTCTGCAAGAAACTCATCTCACTTTCAAGGACAGGCACTACCTTAAGGTGAAAGGATGGAAAAAAATATACCAAGCGAATGGTACTAAAAGAGCAGGTGTTGCAAGTCTAATATCTGACAAAATAGACCTCAAAGTAAAGCTAGTCAGAAGAGATAAAGGGTCATTTCACTCTGATCAAAGGAACAATTACCCAAGAAGATATTACAATCCTTAACATATATGCACCAAACTCTGGCACACCCAAATTCATAAAAACAACAATACAGGACTTTAAGACACATATTAACCCCAACTCAGTAATAGTAGGGGACTTCAACACCCCACTGTCTCCATTAGAAAGGTCAACAGGGCAGAGAGTTAACAGAGAGACATTTGAATTAAACAATACCATCTATCAAATGGACCTAACAGACATTACCGAATAGTCCATCCAAGCACCAAAGAATATACTTTCTATTCAGCGCCCCATGGAACCTTCTCCAAAATTGATCATGTACTGGGGCACAAAAAAAACGTCAATAAATACAAAAAGGTTGAAATAATTCCATGCATTCTATCAGACCACAATGCAATAGAGCTTAAAACAACACCGGAAGAATCCCCAGTAACGATATGAACACACAGAGATTAAACAACACACTCCTGAAGGATGAATGGGTCAAAGGAGAAATTAAGAAAGAAATAAAAGTATTCCTAGAACTAAACGAAAAGAACAATACAACACAACGAAACCTCCGGAACACAATGAAAGCAATCAGAGAGAAGTTTATAGTGCTAAGTGCCTATATTAAAAAATTGGAAAGATCACAAATAAATGACTTAACAAAGTCAAGACACTTGAAAAGCGATCAGCAAATGAAACCCAAACCCAGCAGACAAAAAGAAACAACAAAAATCAGAGCAGAAATTAATGAAATAGAAACAGAGAAAACAATACAAAGAATCAACGAATCCAAGAGCTTGTTCTTTGAGAAGATAAACAAGATTGATAGACTGCTAGCCCAGTTAGCCAAAAGAAAGAAACAACACCTCCAAATGAACAAAATCAAAGATGAAAGGGCAAACATCACAACAGACACCAAAGAGATCCAGAACATTATAAGGGAATACTTTAAAAACGTTTATGCTACTAAATTCGAAAACCTAAAAGAAATGGATGGGTACCTAAAAGCATGGGAACCACCAAAGCTAAACCAAGAAGAGATTAATAGCTTGTGCTGGATAGCTTTACTGTCAACTTGACACACCTGGGTTGAGGGAGCCTCAATTGGGAAATTTCCTCTATTGGACTGGCCTGTGGCCATTCTGAGGGGCATCTTCTTGCTGAGTGATGTGGGAGGGCCCAGCCTACTGTGGGTGGTGCCACCCCTGGGCAGGTGGGCCTGTGTTGCATAAGAAAGCAGGCTGAGCAGGGGCCAGGGAAGCAAGCCAGTAAGCAGCATTCCTCCATGGCCTGTGCTCCAGGTCCTGCTTCAAGGTTCCTGCCCTTAGTTCCTACCTTGGGCTCCCTGATGAAATGCGACCTGGGAGATGTTAGCTGAATAAATCCTTTCCTCCCCAAGTTGGAATTGGACAGAGTATTTTGTCACAGTAATGAAGAACAAACTAAGACACAGCTTAAACAGACTCATAACACATAAAGAAATCGCAACAGTAATATAAAACCTCCTGACTAAAAAAAGCCCAGGACCAGATGGATTTACAGCAGAATTCTACCAGACATTTAAAGAGGATCTATATCCAAAATTACCTAAGTTATTCAGAAAGATAGAAATGGAGGGAGAACTTCCAAATTCCTTTGATGAAGCCAGCATCACTAAAATACCAAAGCCAGGTAAAGATACAACCAAAAAAGAAAACTATAGACCCATATCCTTAATGAA
>NW_008338996.1:2003348-2004868 GCF_000622305.1 Nannospalax galili | reverse complement strand
ATCAAGTCGGCTTTATCCCAGAGATGCAGGGATGGTTCAATATACGTAAGTCAATAAATGTCATAAACATATAACTGGGCTCAAAGACAAGAACAACATGGTCATCTCAATAGATGTAGAGAAGGCCTTTGACAAAATTCAACATGTATTTATGTTTGAAGTCCTAGAGGGAGTTGGTCTGGAGAGAACATATCTCAATACAACTAAAGCCATATATAACAAACCCACTCCCAACATCATTCTAAATGGAGAAAAACTGGAAGCATTCCCATTGAATTCAGGAACCAGACAAAGCTGTCCATTATTTCCACTCCTCTTGAACATAGTGCTTGAAACTCTTGCAAGAGCAATAAGACAAGAGAAAGAAATTATGGAGTAATAATTGGAAAAGAACAGATCAAATTATCTTTTTGCAGATGATATGATATTATACATACAGGATGCCAAAAATTCCACCAGAAAACTCCTAGAAATTATTAACACGTTCAGTAAAGTGGCAGGGCACAAAATTAATTTACAGAAGTCTGTAGCCTTTCTATATACCAATAACAAGCAATCAGAGAAAGAGTACATGGAAACACTCCCCTTCACAATAGTTGCAAAACAAAACAAAACAAAACAAAACAAAAACTCGGAATAAACCTAAACAAAGACATTAAAGACCTGTACAAAGAAAATCTGAATTCCTTAAAGAGACTGAGGAAGACATCAAAAGATGGAAGGCCCTCCCATGCTCATGGATTGGAAGAATTAATATTGTGAAAATGCCATCCTACCAAAAGCCATTTACAGATTCAATGCAATGCCAATCAAAATTCCAATGACATTTTTCACAGAATTTGAAAAAAAATCTTAAGATTAATAGATCCATATGGAAGCACAAAAGACCTCAGATAGCCAAAGCAACCCTGTGCGCTAAGAGCAATGCTGGGGGAATTACTATACCAGATATTAAACTGTATTACAGAGCTATAGTCATAAAAACAACATGGTACTGGCACAAAAATAGACCCATAGATCAATGGAACAAAATTAAAGACCCAAATATGAATACATTCAACTTCAGCCACCTGATATTTGAAAAAGAACAAGAACATTCACTGGAGGAAAGACAGAATGTTCAGCATATGGTGCTGAAAAAATTGGATCCCACCTGTTTAAGAAGGAAACTAAACCCCTTTATCTTTCACCTTGCACAAAAGTCAACTCCAAATGGATCAAAGACCTCACTGTGAACCCTGAAACTCTGAAACTGTTAGAAGAAAACATTGGCAATAACCTACAAGATATAGGTATAGGAAAGGATTTTCTAAACCGGACATCAAATGTCTCGGAAACAAGGTAAAGAATCAACAAATTGGACCTCATTAAACTAAAAAGCTTCTGTACATCAAAAGAAGCAACCAAGGAAGTGAAGAGAAAACTCACAGAATGGGATAAAGTCTTCACCAGCAACACATCTGACAGAGGTTTAATATCCAGAATATATAACGAACTCAAAAAACAAAGAATCAAGAAAG
>NW_008338996.1:1996684-2003251 GCF_000622305.1 Nannospalax galili | reverse complement strand
AGACATAGTTTCTGTGTTGCGGCCCTGAGGAAATACTTCCCAGAAGATTTTGCCATAGTAAAGCTGGTCTCTTGTTACTCACAGCTGATTTATCAGCCTTAGGTAACCAGCATCAATTGTCCCTGTAAAACAAAGGTTTCACTTCAATGGCTCTGGTCTCTTCTTAATCAAAGCTGATTCTTAGCAGCCCCAACTGATCAGAACCCACAGATTCTCAGTTCAAGATATCACAAAACTTGGGACCAATGTAGTCTCTCCCACTGCAACAGAGTAAAGCTTCTATGCCCTTCAGTAGGGACCCAGACCTTTGTAGACTGCCTGAGAGTGCCTGTATCCAGCCTCTCTGTGGTGCTAAGAGACTTAACAACCTAAGTTCTCCTCAACTGATAAGTGGATAATGAAAATGTGGTACATTTGTTCAATGAAGTTCTACTCAGCAGTTAAGAAAGATGAAATCATGAAATTTGCAAGTAAATGGATGGAACTAGAAACTGTTATACTAAGTGAAGTAACAAAGATTCAGAAAAAAATGGCATAAGTTCTCCCTCATATGTGGATTCTAGCATCAAATCCTTATAAGTGAATATGTATCCAGACATAACTACAGGAAAGGAACCAGGATAATGAAAAGGAACCAGGGAGGTAAAGGAAAAGAAAGAATTTGAAAGAGAAGAACAGTAGGAAACGGGCATTAATAAGGGAAATATGGATAAAAAATGGGGTTATTTTAAGGGGAGGAGGGAGGAAGGGTTAGACAAGGAGCCTTGGGGATAAAGGGAAAGGAGGAGCTCAAGAGAGGTGGGACCATAGGAGAAGGGCATTATTAAGGGAGAAATGGGAAAATGGGGGCACCTTAAGTGGGGAAACCATGATGGAAAGGTTAGACAATGTGAGAGATAATACAATGCCTAGCTAGTTTTAGAAAACCAGAAGGAACCATATTAGGCCAACAACCTACCGACAAATTATACATACAACCAGATCAAAGAATACAATATATGCCTAGGCAAGGTTTATCTGACAGCGTTTGGTCTTTGCCCAAGCTCTAACTACATGGAATATGGTAATTAAAAGTACCAGATGGTGGAACTAACCTTCTTGGATGTTTAACAGCCATACTTTGAGGTCTATACTAATTTGGTCGGAGGAACATAAAGGACAGTTTTTGCTCCTTGCCCTCCTAGGACGACTAAGTTCCAGGGGACTCTGAACATCTCTCAAAATGTCCTGTAACTGTGGTGAGTCACCTGTCCTATTGAGCAAGGGGGCCATAGAGACCGCACCAAATGGACCTGAACCAGTGTCCAGTCTACAAATAGGAGGGTCAACACAGAGGAATCATTTCCTCCATGCTTCCAAGCGAAGCCAACCATGGTCAAGCAGGACATTTGACTTATCTTCATATAGGCGGGACTGGTAAGAGAAAGGAGCCAGGGGCTCCTCCCGAGCCCATGTGACCCCTGAGGAACCAATCCTCAAACGACCTTAAGAGTAAAAATAAATTGTTTTATCTGGGCCAACTGTAGGGTCTTAAACACCCAAAAGGAAAGTTTAACCAAAGATTAATGGGGTCAAATATAATTTTTAAGAGTCCATATGTATAGCTAAAGGCTACATAACAAGAAACAATGCCACACAGGTGATACCTTCCTTTGAGTTATTGGCCAAGATGGCACAAGAGACTCCCAGACAGCATAGAACTGGGAAAATGAACATCAGACCCCAATCTTATCTAAAGGAATATTGACAACTGATTGCTGCTAGACGTGGAACAGCTGATCCTCCTAAAACAAGGATCTCTAGATAGGCTGACTAGATTCAGCAGACAGACAAACACTGGAGACTGGCTGGGGATGTTGACAACACAGAGCACAATAACAGGAATGACAGAGTATATGGGCTCCAGTATGTGGGAGGGGGGAGGCTATGGGAGAGTGACATTTGGGAAGTGGGTATATAGATGAATAAGATTGTGTAGGATGTTCTGTATGATATACACACAGAAAAATCAACAAATTTTAAAAAAAGGCATATTTGAGGGGGAAGCATAAAAATTTACTTCATGTTAAATAGTAGAGGTGATAAATATTACCAGTGAAATCTACCTGATGACTTTACACCCATACTCAGGTACTAAGGATCCGGTGTAACCCACTGTGACTAGTAATCATTGGATACAGAGAGATTAAAGACACATGTGTAAACATCTAAGCATTAGTAGCATTAAATATGTAGGAAATAGCATATTTTTAAAATGAAATGGAGATCTTCTTTAAAGGGTAAAAATTCATTCAATTTTATATCTTACAGGGTTTATACTGAGTTCAATATTGTATTAATGTATTAATTCAACTGTAAATCTGAAAATTTACAGCCAATTTTGAAACAGATGCATCTTAGTTCAGAAAATTGTTATTGAATATGTCAATGCTGTTGTAATGAAATGCTTCTTCTAAGTATATGGTTATTAAATAAACAATTAATAAAAAATTAAAAAAAATAATTCTTCAAAGCATAAAAATTTGCTCCTTAATAATTAGTAGATGTGAAAAACATTACCATTGAAATCTAACTAATGAGTTTAGATCCATTCTCAGATGCCAAAAATCTCAGAAAGTAACCAATTGTGACTAGTAATAATCAGATATATAGAGATTAGAAATACATGTGCAAGCATCTTAGTGTTAATTGCATTAAAATGAATTTTTCCGTATGAAACTGTATTTTAATAATAAAATGTACATCTTTTTTAAAGGTTAAAACCTCATTTAAATTTCTGTCTTATAGGGTTTATCCTGAGTCCAATATTGTATAACTGAATTCAACTGTCAACCAAAAAATTTACAGCCAATTTTGAAAGAGATGCATCTCAGTTCTGGAAATTGTTATCAAATATGTTAATGCTGTTGTAATGAAATGCTTCTTTTAAGTATGTGGTTATTAAATAAATAATTTTAAAAAATCAGAGCAGGAATCTTCTCATTATAGATGCCATGTGGCATGGTGGCAAGGCCACAGGAATTGGAATTGGACTTAATTTGGAATTCTTTCTCTGCCAATTACTATCTTTGTGACCTAGTAACCTATATAAAAAGAATTGAAAAAAAAAAGCATTGCTATGAGGATTATAACAAAATCTGAAGACACTAAACTTCATATGCATTCATGATTGCAAATTTAAAATTCTAAATTACAAACTTCTCAGTCAAGTTTATTTCTACATTTTAACAGAAGTGCATTATATACTATTGTACAATAATACAATATGGTTTATAAAGCATCTAAAATACTTACTGGAGCCCGGCGTGGTGGCACATGCCTTTAATCCCAGCACTAGAAAGGCAGAGGCAGAAGGATCTCTGAGAGTTCAAGGCCAACCTGGTCTACATAGTAAGTTCCAGGCCAGCTGAGGCTACAGAGAGACCCTGTCTCAAAAAGACCAAAAAAAGGGGGGAAAAAAAACTACTGGCAAAGTCTAAAGCACACTCTCTGCCAAGGACCTATAAAAGTTCCTTTAAAATATTTCCTCATGCAGAGTGAGGGGTAAATATGATCAAAATACATTGTATGTACATATGAAATTCTTAAAGAATTAATAAAATTTTATTTTTAAATTCCCTCACTTAAGTCAACAATATGCCTTTGAAATTAAGACAAATCAGAAGTTACTGAATGATGTATGCTAAACATTTTATATATACCAACTCCACGAAACAGGCTCAGTGCAATGCAAGGACTTACTCAAAGCACAGTGCAGCCCTAAAGCAGCATCAGGGTGGAGACGCACACCCAGGGAAAAGGACTCTAAAGCTCATGTCTTAGTCATTATGTAACACTGTGTCTTCAGCTTTTTGCTTTGGGGGCCACAAAATGCTAGGTATTCACACAAGGGCAAAAAATAATTACTTTCAGTATAGTAGAAAGCAATACTCAGATAACACGGCATGCTTCCACTAGATTAAGTCACCCCCAAACAGAAGATAATTTAATCCAGTCTCATATATACACTCATAAATGGAAGGAAGTCTACTTACCATTCATTTAAAAAAATTAGTACAGGGTAGACCAGATGGCTTAGTGGGTCAAAGCACTTTCCATCAAGCCTGACCACCTTGGTTTGATTCCCAGGACCCACATGATGGAAGGGAGAACTAACTCCCACAAGTTGTTCTCTGACCTCCACACACGTGCTGGGTGGCATGTGCGTGCGCACGCGCACACACACACACACACACACATACACACACACACACACACAAAACGCAAAAAAATAAGGAAAACAAAACAAAAGATATAACCAAGTTTGGATCTTAAATGTTCAAATCTAGAATTCTAATACGGGAACAGAATAAACCAAAGAACAAGTTTTCTTAATCCCTGCCATAGATTAATAAATGCAGTAAGGACATTTCCACTAGAAATGCCTGATAGGGAGCCCTTCCAGGAAACAGAATCCCTCCTCAATAATTTTTTCATGAAATTTTAGAGAAACCATCACAAAGCAAAATTGATGGCCCAGGTACTTCCGAAGAACTAAAGTAAAAAACAAAAAGCTTTATAATCCTGGTACCAAATATAATATACAAAGTGACACGATAAAAGTGTATAAAGCAGATGGGCGTGGTGGCGCACGCATTTAATCCCAGCACTCAGGAGGCAGAGGCAGGCAGATCTCTGTGAGTTCAAAGACAGCCTGGTCTACATAGTGAGTTCCAGGCCAGGTGGGGCTACAGGGAGACCCTGTCTCAAAAAGATTTAAAAAAAAAGTGTATAAAGCATTTTATAAATCTATGATACTGTGGCTTCCAACCTTAATTAAATGAGTCTAATCCTTCATAGCAGAAAAGTTTATTTTTATTCTTTGAAATTTTCACACATGTATACAATGTATCTTGGTCATATCCACCCTCACTTCTTCCCTCCAACAACACATTTTTTCATTACTAAAATACAACAAAATTCAAAATTCTCCACCCTCTGTTGCCTACCTGTTGCAGAGGATGCTGAGGGCTCCATGTGGACTGCAGTCACACGGCTGGCAGAGGCCAGTCGGGTGCAGGTAAAAGCTCTCCTTGCAGGTTTCACAGTGGAGACCCTGGTAACCTGGCTGACACTCACACTGCCCTGTAGTCTGGTTGCAGTGGTTCACATCTAGGCTTCCAACGTCAGAGCAGTTACACACATACTCTGAAAAGGAGAGAAGGAAAGAGGCATTATCAGCCAAGTTATAATGTCTTCTTGGTAAAATGAACTCTTATTTTTATTAATAAACATTTGTGGCAAATTTGTAAGGCCAGATAAAATTAACTCTAGTTCTGACTTTCTGTGCTACTTTATTTAAATTGGTAAATGCATACAATAGAGTACTAAACTTATGTTTATCTCATAATTATAAACTCAAGATTCTCAATTTCCTCTGTAATACTTTTCATCTTCTACTTTCTTACCCTAAATCCCAGTGTGTGGGGGGTGGGGGGGAGTTCATCTCTATATTATTAGTTTTTCTGCACTGGAAGCTTCCAAAGGCAGCCATCTCTGCATGACTCTTGGAGTACATGCTAAAAATTACAACATGTTAAATAATATATAATCCCACTGCATAGAAGCAAAGACATAAGGCTTAGGTGATTAACTGGTAAGCTGTATAAAGTCATACACAATTGTCACAGCTGGAATCAGAAGCTAAATGTTCCATCCAAGAAGAAACAGAATTAAGAGTTTGAGGTGAGGAAAGGGCAAGCAATAAACCCAGAGACAAAAGCACCAGTTCACCATAATCAGAAGCCAATCATAATTTAAGCACCTTTTCCCCAAATTAAGATTTAGAACATAAACATTTTCTTTAGATATACTTCAAACAGTTCTTCAAATGAAAGTGATTCAGAACCCTTAGTTTTAGCTTTCTAATGCAAACATTCATTTAGGGGTTTGTGCTGGCACTTCTTTTTATCCAAAGGAAAGTATTTTTAACATAGTTTGGCCCACTAACAACAGAGGACTTTGTAAGCATGTGCAAAACATGTACTTAAAATCAAATGAAAAACAAAAATGAACAAAACCTTTGTATATATTCTAAGAGCCAGGTTCATTCATTCTCAAATCGTAATAAACTAGGTGAAAAAATGTTTTTAAGGTATAAATTATACTTATGACTAGGTTAGTCACTATAAAGTGAGACTGTACTGATAAAAATTTAGCTTGGAAAAACCATCCTAAGATTCATATGGAAGCACAAAAGACCTCGGATAGCCAAAACAACCCTGAGCACTAAGAGCAATGCCAGGGGGATTACAGAGCCACAGTCAGAAAAACAACATGGTACCGGCACAAAAATAGATTCATAGATCAATGGAACAACACTAAAAACCCAAATATGAGTAAATACAATTTCAGCCACCTGATAAAAATTTGACAAAGGGGCCAAGAATATTCACTGGAGAAAAGACAGCATGTTCAGCAAATGGTGCTGGCAAAACTGGATCTGCACCTTTTTAAGAAGGAAACTAAACCCCTATCTTTCACCCTGCACAAAAGTCAACTCCAAATGGATCAAAGACCTCAATGTAA
>NW_008338996.1:1994439-1995793 GCF_000622305.1 Nannospalax galili | reverse complement strand
CTGAAAGAGAAGAACAGTAGGAAACAGGCCTTAATAAGGGAAATATGGATAAAAACTGGGTTAGTTTAAGGGAGGGGGGAGGGAAGGGTATACAAGGAACCTAGGGGATAAGGGGAAAGACGGAGCTCAAGAGAGGTAGGACTGTAGGAGAAGGGTATTATTACAGGAGAAAGGGGGGAAATGGGGGCACCTCAAGTGGGAAAACTATGATGGAGGGGTGAGACAATGAGAGAGATAAACAATGCCTAGCTAGTTTTGAAAACCAGAGGGAACCATATTACTCCTGCAACCTACTGACAAATTATACATAGCAGATTAAGAAATATATGTCTAGGTAAGGTTTATTTGATAACTGGTCTTTTCCCAAGATCTAGCTACATGACACACAGTAATTAAAAGTACCAGACTGGTGGAACTAACCTTCTTGGATGTTTAACAGACATACTTTGAGGCCTATACTAATTTGGTCAGAGGGACATAAAGGACAGTTTTTTCTCCTTGCCCTTCTAAGTTGACTAGTTCCAGGGGACTATGAGCATCTCTCAAAATGTCCTATAGTGGTGGTGGGTCACCTGTCCTCTTGATCAAGGAGGCCGAGGAGACCCCACCAGATGGACTTGAACCAGTGTCCAGTCTACAAAGAGGATGGTCAATACAGAGGAATCATTTCCTCCTTGCTTCCAAGCGAAGCCAACCATGGCCGAGCAGGACCTTTGACTTATCTTCATATAGGTGGAACTGGTAAAAGAAAGGAGCCAGGGGCTCCTCCCAAGCCCATGTGACCCCTGAGAAACAGATCCTCAAACGGCTTTATGAGCAAAACTAAATTGGTTTATCTGGGCCAACTGTATGGCCTTAAACATCCAAAACGAAAGTATAACCAAAGACTAAAGGGGTCAATATAATTTCTTAAGAGTCCATATGCATAACTAAAGGCTACATAACAAGCAACAATGCCAGATAGGAGATACCTTCTTTTGAGTTGTTGTCCAAGGTGGCCAAAGGACTCCCAGATAGTAACCCAGCATGGAACTGGGAAAATGAACAGCAGACCCCAATCTTATCTAAAGGAGTACTGACAACTGATTGCTGCTAGAAGAGGAATAGGTGACCCTCCTAAAACAAAGACCTCTAGATAGGATGACTAGATTCACCAGAAGGGCGAGTAGTTGGGAATGGCTGGGGGCGCTGACAACACAGCAGACAGTAGCAGGGATATCAGAGTATAAGGGCTCAAGTGGGGGGAGGGAGGCTATGGGAGGGGGTGCCATCTGGGAAGTGGGTATATAGTTGAATAAGATGGTTTGGGATATACTGTGTGATACACACACACACACACACACACAAATCAACA
>NW_008338996.1:1990992-1994123 GCF_000622305.1 Nannospalax galili | reverse complement strand
ATGAGTAAAAGATTATATAAGCGTAATAATTCATCTGTAAACCTAGAAATGTACAGCCAATTTTGAAAGAGATGTACCCTAGCTCAGAAAAATGTTATTGAATAGGTTAATGCTGTTGTAATGAAATGCTTCTTTTAATCATGTAGTTATTAAAAAAAATTTTTTAATTAACATTAAAAAATTTTTTAGCTTGGAGCCAGGCCTGGTGGCACAAGCCTTTAATCCCAGGACTGGGGAGGCAGCAGCAGATGGATCTCTGAGAGTTCAAGACCAGCGTGATCTACATAATGATTTCCAGGCCAGCTGGGGCTACAGGAAGATCCTGTCTCAAAAAAGACCAAAAACGAAACAAAACAAAACAAACAAACAAACAAACAAAAACTTTAGCTTGGGAAAGTAAAATTTAATGTTATTTTTGTTTATTTCAAAAAAGTTATCAGATAGCTGTAAATCTAAAATCTTACATAAAGTTATAAAAGTGTTACATCTCTAGTCTACAAATAAGGTTTTAAAACAGTACAGTCACACAAGTCAAAACAGGATTCCACAAGAAACTGCCAAGTGGCAACTCTGCCTGTCATGCCTCTTCAGTCCCTAAGCTTTGATGGCAGTTTATTCCTTTTACTTTTTTGTTTTTCTGGAGCTGAGGACCAAAGCCAGGGCCTTGAGCTTGCTAGGCAAGCACTCTGCCACTGACCTAAATTTATAAATGTAAAGAAAATATTATGGGTGATTTGCTCATTCTTTTGGTACTTCAAGCATGGGTGGTAAACTCTAAAACCTAGTGGAGAGCTCAAACATCTTCAGTCCCAAGTTTAGTAAAGGAATCAGTTTTACCTCAAAATTAGGATTCTTGTTTATAGCCTGGGGATTATATCTCAGTGGGACAGCTCTTGCCTAGCATATGTGAGGCCCTGGATTCAAACCACAGCAACGCACACACACACACACACAAACCACATACTCACACACAACACAAAACAGCACATTTTCACTTTTCCTAAGCTACATAAGCATGGCATCTTTTCCAATCACAGTTCATCCTTGAAGGAAGCCAGGGCAGGAACTCAGGGCAGAGACCTGGAGGCAGCAAATGAAGCACAGACTATAGGGGGACACTGCTTCCTGGTTTGCTTTTCTGGCCTGTACTCAACCTGCTTTTTTTCTTTTTTTGTCTTATGAGACAGGGTCTCCCTGTAGCCCCAGCTGGCCTGGAACTCACTATGTAGACCAGGCTAGCCTTGAACTCACAAAGATCCACCTGGCTCTGCCTCCCAAGTGCTGGGATTAAAAGCGTGAGCCACCACACCTGGCCAACCTGCTATCTTATACAACCCAGCCCTGCCTGCCCAGGGATGGTACCACCTACAGTGGGATGGACCCTCCCACATCAATTAGTAATTAAGAAAAGTACCTCACAGACGTGGCCACAGGCCGATCTGATAGAGGTAATGCCTCAGTTGAGGTTCCCTTTTCCCAGGTGTATCAGATTGACATTTGAAGCTATCCAGCACAGACATCATTATATGTCTTCACACATATTCTTTCTGGGTATGTATGTTTTTGTATATAATGAAGCCATGTTCAGTGGTTTGCAAACCTGTTAACAATAAGCTCATTGCAAGATCTTTGCTTCAATAAAAATAACCAAAACACTTAAAATAACATATTTCTTCTGAAATATGACAGAAATTCAGCATGTATCCAATGCTTACTGGACCAAATTTCACCACAAGTTAACTAAAAAAACTATGGTGGACTGGACAGAACTATCTCAAGAAAAATTGCTAAAAGAACCTCTAATAAAGACTGAATTTTACTGTTCTCTCCTTATTATTAAAGTATTTACAGTTAAAAACTGAATTAGTATTCTCAGTGAGTGGTATATAATTAGCAGTATTTTAAAATCCAACTAATCTAAAAACTTAGAAGTTAAAACAACTCAGATTTTTCAGTGGAGTTCTAATGAATAAGCCTTCAAGGCCAAGCAATAAAGTATCAGAGACTGTAAAGACAGTCCACCGAGGTTTAAAATCTTGCTTTCTGACTTACAAACTTTATAGTCAAAAGGTTAGTTACCCCCCTTTGCTTTCATTTTCTCATCTGTAAACAGGACAGAATAATAACATCTATGTTATATCCCCAAAGTTGGATTTGAAATACTGCAATAACTAGTGTAAATTCTGGAGAAAATACAGAAGTGATACCAGATAATATAACATAAAATGTAATACAGATGTTAGAGTGTTAAACCCTATGGTAATCATTTTTGGACAATGTGTAGAAAAAGAATTAGTACTGTGTTAACACAGAAATCCATACTGTGAGTCATCTAGGTAAAAAACAAGAAAGTATCCCACATATACTAGTTACATATAAAGCTAATGTGTGGCCAACAGCTTCCCTGGGTAAGTTTGGCTGCTGTGCCCACTGCACCTTGACTCCCCCAGCCTCATTCACCCTCCCAGCTCCCTCACCCCATCTCTCCTCCTACCAGGGGCACTGGCCCATCTCTTATCGTGACACCCCAGAACCATGGACTGACCTTTTACCCAGAATCCCTACTGCTTCCTGACCCTTTGCGTCCAGACCAACCCAATTCCTCCCCGTAGTCCTCAGGTGCCCTCCAGCCTCTTTTCATTCCCACCTCCCTTCCCATCCCTGGGGATCAGCATCTTTCCTGGGCCCTGCTCCCAGGCCAGCCCAGCCCCCAAATTCCTAATGCCAGCATCTTTCTTGGAGGAATCCAGACCTTAGGAGAAAGCCTGAGAGCATCTGATCCTCATGTGACTTGTGCATCTGTGGGAACTCCTCAACAGCAAAATGTAAGCAATTAGGCTACTCCAATAAAAAATCAAAAGAGAGAACCTGAAGCCTAGACCAACCAGCTATTCATGCCCAACAAGTAAACCACAAAGGCACATAAAGTTTGCAAAAAGAAGCAGACCTAAACTCAACAAAGGAAGGCTTGAGTCTCACACAAGAACCAGCATCTACAAAAGAGATCCACATGTCAAAGTCATAGAGAAAAATCAAAATAATATATCCCCACGAATTACCATCAGTCCTCTAGAGGAGCAAAAAGAGAACGCCCTAGAGATAACACAGGATATGAAACTCATAACAATTAC
>NW_008338996.1:1988743-1990741 GCF_000622305.1 Nannospalax galili | reverse complement strand
CTGGACCACTCAAGCAAAGACTATGAAAAACTTAAGAAAACACAAGAATGAAATATGCAGGAATTGTTTGACACCATAAAAAGACCAAACTTATGAATCAGAGGAATATAGGAAGGACAAAAATCACAGCATAATGGTATGGACCAGATCTTCAACAGGATTGTAGAAGAAAATTTCCCAAAATTAAAGAAAGACATGCCCACACAAATACAAGAAGCACATAGGCCACCAAACAGACATGACCAGAAAAGAAACTCTCCATGGCACATCCAGTAAAAACATTAAACATACAGAACAAAGAGAGAATACTGAAAACTGAAAAAAAAAGTCATATATAAAGGAAAACCCATCAGAATTGCAGCTGACTTTTCAGTGAAAACTATGAAAGTCAGAAGAGCCTAGACTAAAGTATTCCCAGTTCTAAATGACCACAAATGCCAAACCAGATTACTTTATCCAGCCAAAATGTCTATCACAGTCTAAGGAGAAAGAAAAAAATCTTCCATGACATAAATAGGCTGAAAGAATTCATGTCCACAAAACTAGCCCTTCAGAGAGATCTTGGAGCAATACAAAGAGCTGAAGAAAGGAATGTCTATATCCAAGGGGTTATGGAAAGAAACTTAATGAAGGTATAAGTATGGAAATGCACAGCTACACCAAGAATGTGAACAGAAATAAAAGTTACAGGAATAAATACACATCTTTCATTAATAACTTTAAATATCAATGGACTGAACTCCCCAGTCAAAAGCTAGTTGAATATATTAAGAAATAATACCCATCTTTTTGTTGTCTGCAAGAAACTCACCTCACTTTCAAGGACAGGCACTGCCTTAAGGTGAAAGGATGGAAAAAAATATACCAAGCGAATGGTACTAAGAAAAATGCAGGCATTGCAATTCTAATATCTGACAAAATAGACTTCAAAGTATCAGTACTACAGGACTTTAAGACCCAGATTAATCCCAACTCATTAATAGTGTGGAATTCAATACCCCATTGTCTCCACTGGATAGGTCAACAGGACAGAGAATTAACAGAGAGACATCTGAATTAAACAATACCATACATCAAATGGGCCTTACATACATCTCCCGAATATTCCACCCCAGCACCAAAGAATATACTTTCTATTCAGGGCCCCATGGACCTTTCTCCAAAATTGACCATATACTGGGGACACAAAACAAACCTCAACAAATACAGAAAGATTGAAATAATTCCAAGCATTCTATCAGACCACAACGCAATAAAGCTTAAAATCAACACCAAAAGAAACCCTAATAACTACATGAACACATGGAGATTAAACAACACACTGCTGAATGATGAATGGGTCAAAGGAGAAATTAAGAAAGAAATAAAAGTATTCCTGGACAATACAACACAACAAAATCTCTGGGAAACATTTAAAGCAGTCCTTAGAGGGACGTTTATAGCTCTAAGTCAATAATATCATAAATCATATAAATGGACTCAAAGACAAGAACCACATGGTCATCTCAGTACATGCAGAGAAGGCCTTTGACAAAATTCAACATACATTTATGTTCAAAGTCCTAGAGGGAATTGGACTAGAGGGTACATACCTCAACATAATTAAAGCCATATACAACAAACCCACAGCCAACATCATTCTAAATAGAGAAAAACTGGAAACATTCCCATTAAAATCAGGAACCAGGCAAGGCTGTCCACTATCTCTACTCCTTTTTAACACAGCGCTTGAAACTCCTGCAAGAGGATTAAGACAAGAGAAAGAAATTAAAGGAGAAATAATTGGAAAATAAGAGATCAAATTATCTCTTTTTGCAAATGATATATCATACCTATGAGATGCCACATATTCCACCTGAGAACTTCTAGAAATTATTAATATGTTCAGTAAAGTGGCAGGTTACAAAATTAATCTACAAAAGTCTGTGGCCTTTTTATATACCAATAACAAGCAACCAGAGAAAGAATACATGAACATATTCCATTTCAAAACAGCTC
>NW_008338996.1:1988047-1988583 GCF_000622305.1 Nannospalax galili | reverse complement strand
AGCACTAAGAGCAATGCTGGGGGGATTACTATATGAGATTTCAAGGTGTATTACAGAGCTATAGTCATAAAAACAACATTGTACAGGCACAAAAATAGACCCGTAGATCAATGGAACAAAATTGAAGACGCAGATATGAGTACATGCAATTTTAGTCACCTGATATTTGACAAAGGGGCCAAGAACATTAACTGGAGGAAAGAAAGCATATTCAGCAAATGGTGACAGCAAAACTGGATATCCACCTGTAGAAGAATGAAACTAAACCCATTATCTTTCACCTTGCACAAAAGTCAACTCCAAATGGATCAAAGACCTCAATGTAAAGCCTGAAACTCTGAAACTGTTAGAAGAAAACATTGGCAACAACTTACAAGGTATAGGTGTAGGAAAGGATTTTCTAAAACAGACATCTATTGCTCGGGAAACAAGGGCAAGAATCAACAAATTGGACCTCATTAAACTAAAAAGCTTCTGTACATCAAAAGAAGCAACCAAGGAAACAAACAGAAAACCCACAGAATGGGAGAAAATCT
>NW_008338996.1:1966757-1987861 GCF_000622305.1 Nannospalax galili | reverse complement strand
TCTCTGCAAATTAAAACCACTTTAAGATTTCATCTTACCACAGTCAGACTGGCTAGGATCAAGAGAACAATGATAGCAAATGTTGGTGAGGATGTGGGGAAACAGGAACACTCATCCACTGCTCGTGGGATTGCAAACTTGTTCAACCCCTATGGAAAGCAGTATGGAGAACTCTTAAAAAACTACAAATGAACCTACCATATGACCCAGTTATACCACTCCTTGGCATAGACCCAAAGAACTCATCCTATTGCAGAGACAATTGTGCATCCATGTTTGTTACTGCTCTTTCACAATAGCTAAGAGATGGATGCAATCTAAGTGTCCCTCAACTGATGAGTGGGTAATGAAAATGTGGTTTATTTATACAATGGAGTTCTGCTCAGCAGTAAAGAAAGATGAAATCATGAAATTTGCAGGTAAATGGATGGATCTAGGAACTGTTATACTAAGTGAAGTAACACAGACTCAGGGAAACAAATGACATATGTTCTCCCTCATATATGGACCCTTGTACCAAATCCTTATAAGTGAGTATATATCCAGACATAACTACAGGAACCAGGATAATGGAAAGGAACCAGGGAGGTAAAAGAAAAGAAAGAATCTGAAAGAGAAGAACAGTAGGAAACAGGCATTAATAAGGCAGATATGGATAAAAACGGGGTTCATTTTAAGGGGAGGGGAGGGAGGGTTATAAAAGGAGCCTTGGGGATAATGGGAAAGAAGGAACTCAAGAGAGGTGGGACCATAGGAGAAGAGTATTATTAAGGGAGAAATGGGGGAAATAGGGGCATTTTAAATGGGGAAATCACAGTGGAAGGGTTAGACAATGCGAGAGATAAATAACGCCTATCTAGTTTTAAAAAACCAGAGGGAACCATATTAATAGAACAACCTACTGACAAATTATACATACAACTCACTCAAACATTATAATACATGTCTAGGCAAGGTTTATCTGAAAATGTTTGGTCTTTGCCCAAGCTTTCTCTGCATAGCACATGGTAATCAAAAGTACCAGACTGGTGGAACTAATCTTCTTGGATGTCTAACAGCCATACTTTGAGGCCTATACTAATTTGTTCAGAGGGACATAAAGACAGTTTTTGCTCCTTGCCCTCCTAGGTCAACTAAATTCCAGGGGACTATGAGCATTTCTCAAAATTTCCTGTAACTGTGGTGAGTCACCTGTACTCTTGATCAAGGAGGCCATGGAGACCCCACCAGATGGACTTGAACCAGTGTCCAGTCTACAAAGAGGAGGGTCAACAAAGAGGAAACATTTCCTCCATGCTTCCAAGTAAAGCCAGACATGGTCAAGTAAGACCTTTGACTTATCTTCACATAGATGGAACTGGTAAAAGAAAGGAGCCAGGGGCTCCTCCTAAGCCCATGTGACCTCCAAGGAACAGATCCTCAAATGACCTTAAGAGTAAAAATAAATTAGTTTATCTGGGTCAACTCTATGGTCTTAAACACCCAAAAGGAATGCATAACCAAGATTAAAGGGATTAATATAATTCTTTAAGAGTCCATGTGTATAACTAAAAGCTACGTAACAAGAAACAATGCCAGGCAGGAGATACCTTCCTTTGAGTTGGTGGCCAGGGTGGCCCAAGAGACTCCCAGCCTAAAACTGGGAAAATAAACAGTAGATCCCAATCTTATTTAAAGGAATATTGGCAACTGATTGCTGCTAGATGAGGAAAAGCTGGTCTTTCTAAAACAAGGAACTCTAGATAGACTGACTAGATTCAGCGGATAGACAAGCACTGGAGAATGGCTGGTGGTGCCGACAACCCAGTGGAAAGTAAAAGGGATGTGGCGGGGGGGGGGAGATTATGGGGGGGTGCCATTTGGGATGTGGGTATATAGATGAATAAGATTATTTGGGATGTTCAGTATGAAATGTATGAAATACACACAAAAAAACAATAAATAAAAATTAGCTATATTTGAGGAAGAAGCATAAAAATTGCTTCATGTTAATTAGTAGATTTGAAAAACATTACCACTGAAATCTACCTGATGACTTTATATCCATGCGCCGGTGCCAAGGATCTCAGAAAGTAACTGACTGTGACTAGTAATAATGAGATATGTAGAGATTAGAGATGCATGTGCAAACATCTAAGTGTTAGCATTAAAAATGTTTTTCTGTATGAAAGAGTATATTTTTTAAATGATATGGAAATCTTTCTTAAAAGGTTAAAACCTCATTCTATTTTATGTCTTATAAGGTTTATACTGAGTTCAGTATTGTGTAACTGTATTAATTCAGATGTGAACCTAAAACTTTACAGCCAATATTGAAAGATATGCATCTTTCCTCTAGAAATTGTTATTGAATATGTTAATGCTGTAATGAAATGCTTCTTCTAATCATGTAGTTATTAAATAAATAATTAAAAAAAATAGCCAGGCGTGGTGGTGCACGCCTGTAATCCCAGTACTCAGGAGGCAGAGGCAGGCGGATCTCTGTGAGTTCGAGGCCACCTGGTCTACAAAGTGAGTTCCAGGCCAGCTGGGGCTACAGGGAGACTCTGTCTCAAAAAGACAAAATAATAATAAATAATAAAATAAAGCTAATGTGTATGACTACAGATAGTGATAATAGACGGATTTAAGATTAAGTATTCAAGAAAAATGAAAAAAGGATTTATTCATTAGACACCTTTAGTGCCAAAGTGCTAGGTCATTCTAACAGTAGCAGAGTGAATGACAAATATCTGAGTAAGGAAGACCAATCCAGTGATAGGAAAAGGGCTAACACATCAAGACAATGATGTATGATCATATTACTCTCCCAAAAATTAATCAAGGAAAAGGAAGTGAGAACAAATGTCAGGAGGATATGGGCATCTTTTCACTTGTAGCTCAGAATCTTGGGCTCTCTCCCAGTGACAGGCCTCAAATAAAATGACCCATGTTAAATGAAGTGTGAGCAACTGCACTAATTACAGAAAATTAGGAACATTCAGTATATTGTGTCAAGGTAAGTTGTTAGCTTGTAAGAAAATTCTCAGCCCCTTCACAGCTCTAGACACTCATGTGAAGCCAGACAGGAGCTAATGCAGAAACAATGCAGCCCCCTTAAGAGAAAACTGACATGTGAGAAAGAAGAAAGGAAACTTCAGCTGATAAAAGAAATAGGAAGGACCCAAGACAACAGAGGAAGTGCTGACTTGTAATGACGTAGAATCATAGGCACCAGAGCAACACAAAGGAGCTCTGACATGATTCATTGTAAGTCTCCAGGACAGATGCTGATGGAAGTGGAATGATATGAAGGGCACCAAAGCTAAAGCTCATTCAGTTATCTAGAAGAAATATGGAACAATCTTTGTCTAGTGAGTAGCAGATCTTTCAATTATCTTCCAGTGCCCTATAGTCCTAGGGAAAATTCTACAGAGAAATAATTAGAAAGAGTAATATGAATGTTCTCAGAGAGATGACAATCTTGGACAATTTTCTGTTGTCTGTTTTCTGAAGAATAATGCAATACAGTAATTTGAACCCTAAGAAATGGTAAGAAACTAAATCTGGTGTCAAACTGCTTTAATCATTTGAAAACAGAAATGTAAAGGCCCAAAGAAAAGACAATTCTCCTGAGAAGTTGAATTTATGGGATGATTTTAATGTGAAAGTATTAAAGGAATCGATGAATCTAAACCAATGAATCTACACCAAACATTTCTTCAAATATTCCTTACCAAGGATTAACAGATGAGATCTTAGCATTTTTTAAAATTTTTATTTATTATTTTTATTTTATGTGTATTTGTATATTGCCTGCATGTAGGTAAGTGCTCCTGTGTCATGCAATGCCTGCAGAGGACAAAAGAGGCAGTCAGATCCCCTGGAACTGGAGTTGTTAGCTGCCATGTGGGTGCTGGGATTCGAACCTGAGTCTTCTGCAAGAACAACCAGTGTTCTTAACCGCTGAGCCATCTCTCCAGCCCCAGATCTTATCATTTTTTAAAAAGGGGTAATTTTTCTTGCAAGTTTTCCCATTTTACAGAAACTTATCCCAGTAGGAGATTATCTCCTTGAATACACTAGAGACCTTTTTGGGGCCTTTCATATACTGGGCGAGTTTACCTCTACATCAGTTTTTCATTATCTATGCCTTTGCTCAGTAAAAAGTCCATTATGTCAGCTGGGAGTGGTGGCACATGCCTATAATCCAAGCTACCCCAGAGGCTACAGCAGAAGGATCACAGGTCTGAGGCTAGTCTGCACAACTCAGTGAGACCTTGACTAGAATTAGAAAGTAAAAATGCTAGGGATGATGATTCTCTGTGGTAGGGTGCTTTGCCTAGCATGCAGATCCCCAGTACTTCACATATAAAGAGCCATCAGAGAACTTTCAGTGTTTTCTGATATCTGCAAACCAAAGCCAAGAGTTGGTGGCACACACCTATCATGGAAGTAGGAAGATCAGGAGTTCAAGGCCAGCCTAGGCTATAAAGTAAGTTTAGGACTAGCCTAGCCTACATGAGACCTTATTCCCCCACCCCCCCCAAAAAAAGTCTGTGTGTATGCATATGCTTTAATACTGCTAGTACACCCTAGTGAATGTGTGCCCTCTTCTTAAGCTTCTTTTTAAAGTCCTTTTTGAATGTTAGAAATGTTATAATTAACTGTGACATCTGAAGGCTCAAGCAATTTGGTACAACAGCATGTTAGCTCTTTACAGAGGAAAAAGAACTATAAAAGCAGTAAATAAAAGATTTAAATAAGAAAATGAAAAACTGTCTTTAGTCTATTTATTATGCAAATTTCCTAGAAAAAGGAATGTTACATTGGGGCTGGAGAGATGGCTCTACAGTTAAGAGCATTTGCTGCTCTTCCAGATCATCCACTTTTGGTTCCAGCACATGCATGGCAGCTAACACCTGTTCTTAACTCCACTTTCAGGGTATCCAACGCCTTCTTCTGGCCTTTATTGGCACCAGGCACTCACGTGGTGCACTTACATTTAGGCAAAATACTCATACACACAAAATAGTTTTTAAAAAGAAATGTTAAATTGAAAATAGTAAAATGAGTATAAAATAAGCATTGCACTTAAACATACACACTGAAAATTATACTGGTAAATATGACTAATACAAAGGAATCTGGCTCACAGGGGCATCCTTAAATTCTACTTACACACTCTCACAAGGTTGCGTAAATAGCCTTGCAAAATTCAATTTATATTTATTTATTAATATTTTATTTATTTCATATGTATGAATGTTTTGCCTACATGTATGTAAGGGCCCGCAGAGGCCAGAAGGGGACATTGGATTCCCAGGAACTAGAATTAGACAGTTATGAGCCACCATGTGGGTGCTGGGAACCAAACAGGGTCCCCTACAAAAGCAGGAAGTGCTCTTAACCCCCAAGCCATCTTTCCTGCCCTCAGCTTATTTAGTATCTTATTCATTCATTCATTCATTCATCCATTCATTTTTGGTCTTTTTCAAGACAGGGTCCCCCTGTTGCCCCAGCTGGCGTAGAACTCACAGAGATCCGCCTGCCTCTGTCTCCCCAGAGTGCTGGGATTAAAGGCGTGCACCTGGCTGCTCATTTATTTTTAAGCTAACATACACAGTAATGGGTTTCACCATGGCCTTTTCATACATCTGAACTGTTACACTGGGCTCCTCCTCTGCCCTCATGGTGGCCCCTGTTCTCCCCTCTGGCTGGTTCTTCTCAAAGTCTCCTTTCCTACTTTCATGTAACATGCATTTTATCACACTTTCTCCCCACTTCTTTAAGAGCTCGTCCTCTGCTCTCATGATTTCCTTTCTAGTTTCACTACTACACAGAGAGCGAGAGAGAGAAGAGAGAGAGAGAGAGAGAGAGAGAGAGAGAGAGAGAGAGAATTTTAAATCTAGGTTCCACATATAAGACGATTTGTTTTTCTGAGTCTGGCTTATTTTGCTTAATAAAATGATCACCTTCCTGCAAATAGCATAATTTTCTTCTTTTTTTCAGTTGAATAAAATTTCATTGTGCATATTTACTGTATTTTCTTTATCCATTCATCTGTTGATGGACATTTAGGCTGTTTCTATTTCCTAGCTATTATGAACAGTGCAGCACTAAACTTGGATGTGGAAGTCTGTGGCATGCTGACTGAAGAGTCCTTTGAGTACATACCCAAGAGTGGTAGCTGGTCATATGTTAGTGCTATTTTCTTCTTCTGAGAAAACTCCACACTGATTTCCATAGTGGTTGTATAAGTTTATATTTCCATAAGTTTATATTTCCCTAGATCCTGGCCAGCATTTGTTATCCTTTGTTTTCTCAATGATAGCCATTCTGACTGGGGTGAGATGGAATCTCAAAGCAGTTTTAATTTGCATTTCCTAATGGCTGAAGATGAATACTTTTTTTTTGAGACAGGGTCTCCCTGTAGCCCCAGCTGGCCTGAAACTCACTAAGTAGACCAGGTTGGCTTTGAACTCACAGAGATCCGTCTGCCTCTGCTGGGATTAAAGGCCTGCATCATCAGGCCCAGCACTTGTTGTTTATTATATATTCTCCATATTCATCCTGTCAGAAGTATAGTTGGCAAAGATTTTTCTTCTCATTCTACAGGTTGTCTCTTCACTCTGGTGATTTCTCCCTTTGCTGTGCAAATTGTCAATTCTTGGGATTCTTTGCTGAGCCATTGGAGTTCTTTTTAGAAAATCCTTGCCTATCCCTACAACTTCTTTCAATATATTTTTATTGAAAATTTTATGCGTTTCATTCAATACATCTTAACCATATTTAGACTTTAGACCTCCCTTCCCCTGTTTGCACCCCTCATAGTTCACCCCCACCCTAAATTTCATGCATTCTGTCATATATGTTAAGGCCTACTGAGTCATGTTTGTGTCCCCATAGGTCGCTTAGTATGAGTTCATCCACTGGAGCCTGGTCAGCTATTTAGTGTCACTCCCTTAAAAAAGACCAACTCTCCCTCTCACCCAGCAGTGATCAGCTACCAATAGTTCCTCAGCTAAGGTCAGAGCTTCTTGCTCATTCCCCCAGTTCTATGCTGGGTTTTTATCTGGTTTGAGTTTGCATGGGTCTTGTGCATACTGTCTCCCTTGCTGTGCAAGTTCCCAGGAGCTTGGAAAACTGTTTCCTTGTGGCCATCCACCACCACTGGCTCTTACAATCTTTCTGCCCCTCCTCTTCTACAATGGTCCCTGAGCCTTGGGTGGCTGAGGTATAATATAGGAGGTCCTATCCAGGGACATAGACTATTGCTTACATCTTGAAGTGATTTACCTATGTTTTCCTCTAACAGTTTCAAACTTTCAGGTTTTTTGCATTAAAGTCTTTGATTCAGGTTGAATTGATTTTTGTACAACATAAGATATATGGATCTACTTTCATTCTTCTATATACAGAAAATCGGTTTTCCTGGCACTATTTGTTAAAGAGGCTGTCTTTCCTCTGATATAAGTTTTTTGATACTTTTGTCAAAAATTAGGTGACTTGTAGGGGTTACTGGGGGGCCCAGGAATCTATTACATTATGATCCTTTGTTTATTGAGAAATTATTTTATTCATGTTTTTCAATATCTTCAAATGTCATTAAACATTAAGAATAAGAAAATGTACTAGAAGCTGGATTAGTGGGTAAAGTGCTTGCTGCACAAGCATGAGAATCTGAGTACAGGTCCTCAGCGCCCTCATAAGAAACCAGGCATACCTGTGCACATCTGTAATCCCAGTGATAGGAGGCAGAGACAGGAGGGTGCTAGGGGCTCACTGCTCAGCCAGTCTGGCCAGTCAGTGAGCTCCAGGTTCAGTGAGAGTCTCTGTCTCAAAAAATACAGTGGAGAGAAATAGAAAAAGACACCTGACTTCAACATCTAGCCTCCACATGCATACACACACGCACATAAATATGCACGCAGGCATGCATATATCATACAGACACAAACACACACAAATGTACTATATTTACATCTGTATTTCTATATATAGGAAATAAAGTAGTGATGAAAGGTAGTTTATGGATGAAGCTCAATGGTAGAGCCCTTGCTTAGCTTGTGTGAGGTCCTGGATTCAATCTCTAGCATGGGAAAAAGAAGTATCAACAGGTTTTAATTTTGCTAATCTGTAATAAATGAAAAAGATTTTTCCTCTAAGACTTCAAAATGTCTAGCGACTTCATCTCTTCATTTGGAAATGCAAACTATACTTTAGTATCTTCACCATGAAAATACTAGTTTGTGAAGAATATGTAGAAATCATTTATACTTACAGAGATACTGAGTTTATTGCCCTTATGGTTAGTGGAGCAAGCTGAACCAAAGATATAAAAGATCTGAGGTTTAAGAACAGAGAACAGAGGCCTTGCCAGGTATGGTGGTACATGCCTTTAATCCCAGCACTCAGGAGGCAGAGGCAGGCAGATCTCTGTGAGTTTGAGGACAGCCTGGTCTACATAGCAAGTTTCAGGCCAGCTGGAGCTGCAGGGAGATCCTGTCTCAAAAAGACAAAAAAACAAAACAAAACAACAACAACAAAAAAACAGAGGTCTTGTGACATAGGTATTGTGGGCCCCTGTCCTGTTGGAACAATTATTACTATTTGGACACTCATATCATACTTAGTATCTTTATCAGAAGCACATAAGTAAGCACATTATCTAGAGATAGTGATAAGCATTTATCAGGGTACTATCCAATCAGGTTCTAAGTGCAGGTTGGGCATGGTGACTCACATCTGTAACAGTAGCACTTGGAAGGCTGAGGCAAGAAGACTGCTGAGTGTCAAGGCCAGTCTGGTATATAGTGAAAAACCAAGCAGGGTGAGAAGATGGATCAGTCTTTAAAGGCCTGCTTTGCAAGTGAGGACATAAATTCACTCCCCAAAACTCCAAGTAAAAAAGGTGGGTACAGTGGCTTGCACTTGTAATCCCAGTCTACTTGGTGCGCTAAAGACAAAATGAGAGATCCTGACTCAGAAATACAAGGTAAACAGCCCCTGACGAATTCTAGACTTTGTCCTCTAGTCTATACACATGCATGCATGCGTGGAGACACACACACACACACACACACACACACACACACACACACACACCCTAGTGCAAGACTGCATGAGTGTCATGGTTGGCTTTGGCAGTCAACTTGACCTGAGAAGAGGGAATCTCAACTGGGGAATTTTCTCTATCAGACTGGCCTGTGGGCATGTCTCCAAGGCATTTTCTTGATTGTTGAGTGATAGGAGGGCTCAGCCCACTGTGGGTGATACCACCCCTAGGCAGGTGGTCCTGGATTATATAAGAAAACAGAATGAGCACAGGAGCAAGCCAGTAAGCAGTGTTCCTCCATGGTCTCTGCTTCAGTTTCTGCTTCCAGGTTCCTGCCTTGGCTTCTCTCCATGATAGACTGTAAGCTGTAAGATGAAATAAACTCTTTTGTGCCAAAGTTGATTTTTTTCAGTGTTTTATCACAGCAACAGAAAACCAAACTAGAACAGTGAGTATACATACGTGCTAGCATATATACATACATACCCCCTTCAATGCACATACACCAAAAAAAAGGTTCCCCAGACAACAAATTTTAAAAGCAAAGGATAGTAGTTATTCGACAATTAGAACCCTGTCTGACTTGCAAAAGCAAATAGAAGTCCTAGCCTCTACCCACGCATTGCAAACACCGTTAACACTGAATGAAAGTCAAAGAGCACATCACACATTAAAAGTAGCCAGTGGCCTACAGACACAGCTCAGAGCTTGAGTGTGTGCTAAATAGGCAGGGAGCCTTGAGTTCAATCTCCAGCATTCCGATCAATGGCAATTAGAATGGTTAAAACAAAATGGACATTACAAATTGATGGCAAGGATGCAGAACAAGTAGAACTTTCAAAAATGACTGCAGAAGAGCAAAACAGTGTAGGCACTTTGGAAAGGAGTGTAACAATATCCACCCCTAGGAATTTCTTCAAATGTTTGTAGCACTTATATGCACAATCAAAACTTGGAAAGTACACAAATGTCCTTCCACTGGACATTGAATAGACTTTGGTAGAGTCACACAATAGCAATAAAAAACAAATAAGCCAGTGGCTCACATGAAAATGGTTCTCGAATGCATTACATTTAATACAAGAAATCAGAGGTGCATCACATGATTCCACTTAGATCACATTCTGGAAGAGGCAAAACCATTGGAGCACAGAACTAATTAGAGGCTGTTATCAGTAGGAGAAACAACAGAGTTTTCACTTGGAATGAAACTTTTTTATGTTTGTTGTACATTTTTCAAAACTAATAGAATTAAGCCATCAAATAAGTACACTTTACCGGTCATACATTTAAGATGAGTTGTTGTTGTTTTTTTTTTTTAATGTGAGGTTTTACTAGACTACTTAAACTTCACTTGAGGATACCTTGGTATGCCACAAACAATAACTTTAGCCCTACTTGGTACTGAAGTTAACACAGGAAACAACTAATGACTCAATCTTGTTTAAAGCTAAATTAGTTAGATAAAGGGAAGTGATTAATGCTTCAGCTAATAACTACATAAGGAAGTATGGATCAAATTTGAAAGTAAATCTGATGAGCATTCTTTTCTTCTTACATTACGATACCATGGGGTCTGTTTTTCCATTGTCTGTCCACTAGGACACTGTAATTTCAGTTTAGCTGCCCAGTTAGTTACTAGCTTTGTGGAACCTTCTATATGTAGATGAATTTAATTGGGTGGGGGGAGTACAGGGGAAGGACCCTGGATGCCATCAAACTATAATTGTATAAAAATCACAAACTCAATTCGATTCAATTTTAAAAATTAAAAATAAGGAAGTATTGAATATTCTAGTACTTAATGTGCTATTTAACCAAAATGAATCTCTTTTTCCCTTTGGCTCCAATTTAAATCTTGGATCATAAGGGCTACTATATAGTCATGTAGAATGAGAGTGAATGGAGGGAAATAAAAGATAAAAATGTGTAGGATTCCCATCCCTTTTTTTCACATGTATCATTGTTTACTTCTTTTTGAGATTTGGTTTTCAAAGGTCAGCTCTGTTCATATAAAGACCAGGAAAGCACATATAAGTGTAATAACTCTGAGTGCCTTCAGTCTGGCCGACACAGAACTTCACCCTTTACCAAAAGCCTAAAAGAGGACCTATGAAAAACATCTCCCCTGGTTTTCAAACTGAAGAAGGGAAGATGATTGCAAAAATCAAGGAATACTCAATTCAATGTCTTTACATCAAATAATTCTTTTAAAAAAAAACAACCTATATTATCTTGACTACAGGTCTGATTTCCTAAGCATATGGTGTGTTTCAAAATGTGCCTTTTATTAAGACCATATTTCACGTTTGTAAGTTTGGGAGAAAAGAATCTTGGGAAGGTCTCATTATAGGGAAAAGAAACTATCAATGGTTTTTATTGTTATCAGGGGTCTTACTCTAGCATAACATTGATACTCAAATTACATTTCATATTTATGTCATGCTAGGGGAGGGCTATAAATATTTGAAAATCTGGGAAACTTAATATTAAAGCTGATGAGTTTTTTGAGTTAAACCAGACTTTACAAAAATATGGAAAGTTTAAAAGCCACCACTTATAAAGAAAAGCCTTAAGATTGACTTTTTAAAAATGAAAATCTATCTACTAAACTCTCAACCATAATTTACTATAGTAAAACATTTATTCTGCTTTATAGTAGACATTTGAGAATAATGGGCAATTTGGTTACAGAAAAAATTTTGTCTTGTGTTACAGTTAACTGCGGTTTACCCCTGGCTCACTGCCAGAATTCCACAGTTGGAAGACAATTCATCTAATTAATGAAACAAGATGACAAGTTCTAAGGTAACAGCTATCTTTTACTACTAATAAGGAAAATGACATTAGCAGTCATTGAACATGGGCTGCATGTATCAGATACAGCACTAGAAACTGTACACACATGGCTCATTTGTACTCCACTACAGTCTTGTCAAGTTGAGATCTTAGATGATAAATCCGATATACAGAAAAAAGAAATAAGTCATGTAACTAACCAGTACCAGAGAAATTAAGAAATACTATCAGATAGATACAAAGCTGCTTAAAGTCAGACTTTAGCTCTGTGACCTTTCATAAATCTAAGTTCTCTGAGGTGTGGTTGTGTGACTCTGGTCATCGATCATAAGGAAAGAAAGAAAAAGTCAAATTATCTCTGGCCACATATACTGCCGTGGGCTCATAAAAACTTGTTTTATAATTGAGAAATTGGCTTATATAGAAATACAAGTAAATCAGAAAGTAATTTTCTTTTATTGGCTTTTATAGTAATACAAATATATCAGAAAGTAATTTTATGAGTTAAATATATGCCATGTTTTAAGGGAAAATGTACAGATTTAAAATTTCTCATATTTTCCTATAACGATTTATCATAATAATGATCAATAAATAGCTATTGAGGTCTTTTCAAACCTGATTTTATTTTATGAAATGAAATTCATGCTAGGCAATTTAAAATATAAAGATCCTCAAATTAAATTAAAATCTATCTATAAACAGGATAGAAAAATACAAAACAAAAACACAAAACAAAAATATACAAGAAGTTGACAGTAACTGGACAGAAAAGATGAAATAGGAAATTCTGATCAAAATAAAATTGGTATAGCTATACTAATATGAGAGAACGACAGATATTTAGGCAAAATAAAGAAGTATTATTAGGGCAAGGAGGCTTGGACATCAACAATAATAAAATGTGTAATTCATTAATAAAATAGGGTTGGCTCAGTCAGTAAAGTGCTTGCCACATAACCATGAGGATCTAAGTTCAGATCCCTAGCACTAGTAAAAAAAAAAATCTGTATGTAACAGTATATGCCTGTAATCCCAGTTCTGGAGAGGCAGACAGGCAGATCCCTAGGTCTTGCTGGCCAGCCATTCTAGCGAGCTGACAAGCCCAGTTCAGTGAAAGACACTGCTTCAAAAATTAAGGTAGAGAAGCAACTGAAGAAGAAACCCACTGTCAACTTCTGGCCTCCACACATGTGACACAAATGTGAACATGAACACCTCCACCACACATTCATGAACATGTACATGCACATACACAAACAAAATACAGTTCTAAATTTTTCAGTATCTACTATAATATTATAGTCTGGAAATATATAAAGTATAAAGACAACAGATATAGTATTATTTCTGAGGATGAAGTGAGGAATGTGATAATACTTTCTGCACTAAACAGAAATGTGGAAACTTCCCAGAAATGGAACCAGAAAGGAACATGTTAATAAATGCTCTAAAACATGGGTGTGGGGAGGTGATACTAAGAATCAGCACTAGGAAAACTGTAATGGCTTTTTATTATTTTCTAGCACAGGGAACTTTCTTTGAACACACAATTGGACTAGTTAATAATTATGTTTTCTGAAACCATGAAAAGGTCAAAAACGGCACATTTGACTAAATGTAGAAAAATATTTACCAAAATTGGTTACTTACTGTAATATTTTGTATATTGTTAAAACTGTAACTTTAGTTGTAAAAAAAATTTTTTTAATTAAAAAAAAAGAGAAAAAAAAATACTTTCTTCAAGCTGGAAAGATGTTCAGCAGCACTGGCTGCTCTTCCAGAGGACCCAGGTTTGGTTCCCAGCACCCACATGGCTGATAACAACTATTCATAACTCCAGTTCCAAGAGATCTGATGCCCTCTTCTGGCCTCTGCAGGCACTGTATGTCATGGATGCGCCTAAATACATGCAGGCAAAACACTCATACACATGAAATAAAACGCCTTTCTCATTAGTATTTTAAATCCTCTTATTCCCTAAAGTTGTATTCTCTATACTCAACCATGTTCCTAGGATACTGGAGAAAGTCACTACACAAAGAAGTGACCTATTAAAGGTTTGATTTCCCTATGTCCCTAGAACTGCTACTGTTCTGAAATCCATTTGCCTACGTTGGCTATTTCTAAGGTATTCTTCCTTTTAAGTCTTCTATTCCATCCTTTGAGCAGCAAATGATTTTATTTCCAGCCTCACGGACACACAGTCTTTCTCTTCTTCCCTTTGTCCAATCACTTAACTTTCTTTCCAGTTCCAGGCTATCCGGCTCCTTCAAAACTAGTCTCTCAACTGAGCTCTTTATCACATCCTCTTGTAGCTCTGCCCATGAGTCCCCAACATCCCTTCTTCACTGCTTCTACCTGTGCCTCTTCGATCTTTCAGTTTTTACAGATTCTACCTTCAAATAGTCACAGACTCTCTCATGGTCTAAAACATATTCTCCCTAATCTCCTGCCCTATTAACTATTACTTACCTTCTAAAGAATATTTTTAAACCAAAATACAGGTTGTCTCTTTTTCTTCACTTTATATTTTCTCTTTAATGTTCTGCAATCTTTTCCAAATTACTGAAAATGTTCTAAAAAAATTGTTGCTCCAAAGCAACATCTTTCTTAAGCCATATGCCTCTTAATCCTTTATTTCTTTTTTTTACTATTTTTATTTTACATGTATGAGTGTATTTATTGCCTGCATGTGTGCATGTGCACCCATGTTGTGTAATGCCCATAGAGGTCAGAAGAAGGCATAGGATTCCCCCAGAACTGGAGTTACAGATGGCTGTTAGTCGCCCTGTGGGTGCTGGGAATCGAACCTGAGTCCTCTGCAAGAGCAACCAGGGCTCTTAACCTGAGCCATCTTTCCAGCCTCTCTTACTTTTTTAAAAATATTCAACATGAATTCTAACTTTATTTTTTTTAATTTTATGTGTATGACTGTATTGCCTCCATATAGTTAAGTGCGCCCATGTCATGCAATGCTCGCGTAGGACAGAAGAAGCTATCAGATCCCTTGGAACTGGAGTTACGGACAGTTGTTAAGCTGCCATGTGGGTGCTAGAATTCGAACCCAGGTCTTCTGCAGGAACAGCTAGTGTTCTTAACTGCTGAGACATCTCTCCAGCCCATCTGTTATTTTCTTAAATTTTTTGGTACTAGATATGAACCCAGAGCCTCACACATGCTAAGGACATGCTCTATCAGTAAGCTACACTCTCAGACCTACTCTTTCATTTCTGGAGTCCTTTCCTCTCTCAGTCTCTACATCACTAAACAATTCTGAGTATTTACTGAGAATTTACCATGTAAGGTCCTGTCCTTTCGCTTGTGTTCTTACTATTGTAGATCCTTATGAGGATTCTCAAAGAATCCTTCCCTTGTGTCCACCTGTCTTTTGCATTGTGATATTGCTGTAATTTCCCACTGTGGTGGTTTGAGTAAGTGTCCCCTATAGGCTCCCTGTATTTGAATACTTGGGCACTTGGTGGCACTGTTGGAGGAAGGTCACAGAACCTTTCAGAGGTTTGGCATTGCTGGAAGAAATACGTCACTAGGAGCGAGCTTTGACAGTCCACAGCCTTGTCTTATTTTGAGATTTCTCTCTGCTTCCTGTGCCTTTTGAATGCTCAACTCTCTGCTCTGGCTGCCTACTACCAAGCCTCCCCCACCATGACAGACTCTTATCCCTCAGGAACTATGACCCAAATAAACTCTTCCTTCTATGAGTTGCGCTGGTGATGGTGTTTTAACACAGCAACAGAAAAATAACTAATACCTCCATCAACAGGTAGAGTCTATTTCCAACCTCTGAGATGACCTTATAAATGGGGCATATGTGAGGTAAGAGTTCCAATCCTAGGTCTCCGAGCACCTTGCATTTTCTGCCTCCATCAGTTTAGGACCCAGTAGCCACTCAGAAATCTTGAGCTAAACAACTAGAAATTGCACAGAAAGAAAGGACAACCATCCATCCATCCCCAATAGGGCACCAAAAACATAAGTGAAGTCATCCTTTGGGGCATATATAAGCAACAGCTCTCCCACTTCTCGTGGTCTTTGGTCTTCAGTCTTCAAATAAACTGCTGCAGAAGGATCCTGATTTGTCCTCCCGCGTCGTTCTTGCTGGCGAGACGGAAAGCGGTCGGGGACAGGTGATTCCAGAAGAAACTAGCAAAACTGTCCATAAACAGAAATAAGCCACTGAGGATATTCCTTTTTAAGACTCTGAGACTTGTGGTAATTTGGTGTTACACAACAATAGACAGCTGACACCCAGTGGCCTAAATAAGATGCTCACCACAGCCTGTCATATTACAATGCCTTCTAGACTTCCTCTTTACTAGATTGGTTGTTTCTCTGCTGTACAGAAGCTTTGTCATTTAATGAGATCCCATTTGTTGATTGTTGACATTAATTCCTGAATGACTGATGACCAATTTAGAAAGCCCTTTCCTCCACTTATATCTTCTTGGGTACGGACTATGTCTTCTAACAGTTTCAGTTTCAGGCTTCACATTGAAGTCTTTGATCCATCCAGAGGTGACATAACAGGTATGGGTCTAATTTCATTCTTCTACATGTTGAGATCCAATTTTGCCAGTACCATTTGTTGAAAATACTGTCTTTCCTCCAGTGTGTGTTCTTGGCACCTTGTTAAATATCAGGTGGCTATAATTGCATACACTCAAATTTGGGTCTTCCATTTTGTTCCATTGATCTACAAGTTTGTTTTTATGCCAATACTATGCTGTTTTTATGGTTGTATCTCTGTAATGTAAATTGAGGTCTGGTATACTAATCCCCCTGGCATTGCTCTTTGTGCTCAGGATTGCTTTGGCTATCCATCGTCGTTTGTATTTCCATATGAATTTTAGTACAGATCTTTCTATTTCTGTGAAGAATGCCATGGAGATTTTGATTGGGATTGCTGTGAATCTATAAAGCTTTTGGTGGGATTGTCATTTTCACAGTATTAATTCTACCAATCCATGCGCACAGGAGGTCTTTCCATCTCCTTGTGTCTTCTTCAATCTCTTCAAAGATTTAAAGTTTTCACTGAAGAGGTCTTTAATGTCTTTGGTTAGGGTTATCCCTAGATATTTTAGGGGAGTTTTTGAGGCTATGGTGAATGTGTTTCCCTGAACTGGTTCTCCGATTTTTCATTATTTGTATATACAAAGGCTACTGATTTTTGTAGATTAATTTTAAAACATGAGAGAACGTCTTCACCAGCTACACATCTACAGTGTATTAATATCCAGAATATACAAAGAACTCAAAAAACAAAGAATCAAGGAAACAAATGACCCAATGTAAAAAATGGGATATGGATTTAAACAGAACTCTCAAAAGAAGAAATAAAAATGACTAAGAAGCACTTTTAAAAGTGTTCTCAACATCCTTAGTAATTAGGGAAATGCAAATCAAAACCACTTTTAAGAGTTCATCTTACCATAGTCAGAATGGTTAAGATCAAGAGAACAAAGGACACCAAATGCTGGCATGGATGCAGGGAAAGGGAAACCCTCACCCATTGTTGGTGGGATTACAAACTGGCTCAACCACTGTAGAAATCAGTATGGAGAACTCTTAAAACACTAAAAAAAATTCTACCATAAAATCTGGTTATACCACTCCTCGGCATATAGCCAAAGGACTCATCCTACTGCAGAGATACTTGCATAGTCATGTTTGTGGCTGCTCTTTTCACAATAGCTAAGAAATGGAAACAACTTAAATGTCCCCCAACCAATGAATGGATAATGAAAATGTGGTCCATTTACACAATGTAGTTAGTTCTACTTACTGGTAAAGAAAAATGAAATCATGAAATTTGGAGATAAATGGCTGAAACGAGAAACTATTATTCTAAGTGAAGTAACACAGACTCGGGGAAAAAAAAAGTGGTGTTGCATTATGTTCTCTCTCATTTGTGAATCTTAGCTCCAAATCCTTAGATGGGAGTATATATTCTGATGTAACTGTAGGAGCCACGAAAATGGAAAGGAACCATGGGGGTAAAGGAGAAGGAGGATAGTAGGAGAGAGGTGTTATCAAGGATAAAATAAGGCAAAAGGAGGGTACTTTAACTGGGGAGGGAATGGAGAGGGTTATACATGGAGAGTGAAAGGTGAGGTAAACAATGCTTAGACAGTGTGAAAAATCAGAGGGAAATATATTTGTTTAAATCCCAATTGAAAAATACACATACAATATATATACAAGTTATACAGCTGAAGGCTATATAACAAAAAACACAGTGCCAGGCAAGAGAAACTTCCCTTCCAGTCATTGGTCAGGGTAGTCCAAGGGACTCCCAAAATAACACACGCTATTGCCATACAGCTTTTAACTGCCTCCTAGAACTTGAAGTAAGGCCCTATTGCTGAAGACAGGCCACTTGGAGCAATGGAGCTGGAACTGACCTGGAAGCCTCCTCCCTGAAGACTGGCTTTCATGGTATCAGAGGATACTATGCAAGTTGCCAAGGAAGGAAACCAATCAATGGTCCTACCCAGTGTAAGCCTAATAAACAACAATGACTAGCCCAGTATCACTGTTAGTGCAGTGGTGGCATTTTTATCTTGGGAGTAATCAATAGCTGTCTAATTGGAATTAAGTCTCTCTTAATGGAGGGAACTTAGGTGTGGTTCTGTAAACACAATACAAGCTTTGAAATCTTTACTTTTTAAATATTTTTTCTTCAACTGTGGCAAGATATGTATAACAAAACTTACCTTTTAAACAACTTTAGGTATATAATCAGATGCAGTTAAACACATTCACATCAGTTGTGTAACCATCTATCCCTATTACATTTTATGTATATTTTTATTTATTGGTTTTATTCTTTACTCCAAAATCAGAAAATACAAAAAGAAATGTTTAAAAGCATGTTTTTTAAAAAGTAAATGTTACAAGTCCACACTGATCTAAATAAATAACTGAGTAAGTCAATAGGCAGGAGGTAAAACTCTTACAGCAAAATTCTAATTGATAAATGTAGGCTGCTAGGAAACAGCAAGATGTGAATCCTGGCATCTTAAGGGGTACATTAAGTGTGTAGGAGCTGAGTCAGCATCACTAAACCAATGTGGTAATTCTTCCACCAGGGGCTCCTCTGGCAGAAGGAGAAACAGAAGCAAGACCTTGAGTACAGTCTGTTCTTATAATACTAGCAAATGCCAAAGGGGGAAAACCGAGGTTGAGGGGCCTCATAAGTAAACTCAATAGGCACAGTGAGATCCTCAAGGAGCAACCAAAGGAGGGCTGAGAGAGGGTAGGAAACACATGTGGATTTCTCTCTCCATTCACGGAAACTGACTGAAACTACACATGCTTGAACAGTTGGCCACAACACAGAGGTTACCCACACTTGGAGCACGATACCAATACTCTTTTCCCCTGGCTTTAAATGCTCTATAAAGTCAACAGTTAGAAATAAATTTTCCAAGTAAAACAAAGCACATTGTTCAGGGATAGTTCAGGGATAGAGCACGTACCTAGCATATATGAGACCGTTGGCTCAATCTCCAGTATGAACATAAAGCAAAGTAGGCACACACCACTGTGATAATGGATGGAAACAAGAATGCAAGTAAAATTAATGAGTATGCTGGGTGTTGTGGCACATCCCTTTAATCCCAGGGCTCAGGAGGCAGAAGCATGCAGATCTCTGAATTAGAGGCCAGCCTGGTTTACATAGCAAGTTCACGGCCAACCAGGGCTACACAGTGAGACCCTTTAAAAAAAAAAAGTTATTGCATACACTCAAAATACCTCTCAATCAGATATGTATAATAACCAATGGGAAATAGTAACTATAGTACTACAGTAGAGAGACCTGACAGATATTTCATAAATCAAATGATCAAACCTAAATCACAAGAAATAAGCCTTCTTCAACATATGGCCATCTGATAAAATGCACTAAAAAGGTTACAGAAGTACTTCTGTAAGTACTCTTGCCCAAACAATGTAACTTTAATTAATCGTCAAAAAAGAACAGACTGGGTTGGGGAGATGGCTCATTAAAGTGCTTGTCACATAAACTGGGGAAGCAGAGACAGGTGGATCCCTGGAGTTCAGTGGCCATCCAATTTAACCAACTGGTAAGCTCCAGGCTCAGGGAGAGACCTTGTCTCAAACATAAGGTTGAAGGGCTGGAGAGATGGCTCAGCAGTTAAGAGCACTGGCTGCTCTTGCAGAGGACCTGGGTTTAATTCCCAGCACCCACATAGTAGCTAACAACCATCCATAACTCCAGTTCCAGGGGATCCAATGCCCCCTTCTGACCTCCGTGGGCACTGCATGACATGGGTGCACCCACCTACATGCAGGCAATGTACTCTTACACATAAAATAAAAATAATAAATATATTTTTTAAATATAAGGTTGAGAGATTGAGGAAGATAGTGTCAACCTCTGGCCTCTACACACACAGGCACACACACACATATGTTCATTTTCCCTGATACACAGACAAACCTAAACCCAAATATTTTACCAAATAATTGACCAGTGCTATTCAAAAATATCAAGGTCATAAAAGACTGTCCCAGATAGAACTATCCCTGATTACAGGTGCCTAATGAGTGACAGCTAAACGCAATCCTGTATGGGAACTATGATCAAAAAAGGCCATTGGTAGGGAAAGTGGTAAATTCAAATAAAGTCTGTAATTGGCAAACAGTATTGCTATCAGTATTACTTCCTGGTCTCGATAATTTTGACAATATTATTACATAAGATATTAACATCAGGAGGGTGCTCAATGAGGAAAATATGGGAATTACTTCAAAATACTATTTTAAAGAACAGGAAATAACAACTTATCACTTTAAGAATTCAAGATAGAGCAAACACATTACAAAGTACAGATGTTACTAATTTATAGTTGGTTTAAATTCAAAGTTGAAAACACTGTATTAAGAACGCATCCAACCCCCCGAACACCATCGTGTAGCAACTATGGAAGACACTGCAGAGTGTCTGTCGTTTACCCTTCACCGACACTGCCCTTACATCACAAGAATGTCATACTACATATTGCTAGCCCAGGAAAAGGTCAAAATTGAAAATCTGAAGTACAGTTTCTACTAGATGCATACTGCTTTCACACCATTATAAAAATCAAAAAGCATTAGGTCAGGGACTATCTGTAATATCAAGAGGTCACTTTAATGCTAGAAACCAAACCCTTTGTGTGTGTGTGTGTGTTTGTATGTGTGTGTGTGTGTGTGTGTGTGTGTGTGTGTGTGTGTGTGTGTG
>NW_008338996.1:1954570-1964434 GCF_000622305.1 Nannospalax galili | reverse complement strand
TCTTTACTGCTGAGTAAAACTCCATCGTATATATGAACCACATTTTCATTATCCACTCATCAATTGAGGGACACCTAGGTTGCTTCCATCTCTTAGCTATTGTGAAAAGAGCAGCAACAACCATGGATGGACAAGTGTCTCTGCAACAGGACAAGTTCTTTGGGTATATGCCAAGGAGTGGTATACCTGGGTCAAATGGTAGGTTCATTTGTAGTTTTCTAAGAGTTCTCCACACTGCCTTCCATAACTCTTTTTTATATCAGTGATTCTAAGCTGGAAATGGCAGCATGTGTTTGTAGCCTCAGCTACTCAGGAGAATCATGAGTCCATAAATTTAGTGCCAGCCTGCCTGGGCAACACTGTGAGCTACACACACACACAAAAGTATCACTATAACTAACAAATGACTTCAGCAAGAGTGTACAATACAAAGTCAACACTGATTTTAAAAACCAATCGTTGAGTCCGGCATGGTGGCACACACCTTTAATCCCAGCACTCAGGAGGCAGCATCAGGAGATCCCAACCCTGTCTCAAGAAGACCAAAAACAAACAAACAAACAAAAATAACCAACTGTTTAAGTGCTGGAGAGATGGCTTAGTGGTTAAGAGCACTTCCCAGTCTTCCAGAAGATCAGGGTTGTTTCATGTCAGGCAGCTGACAACTGCCATGGAACTCCAGCTCCTGGAAATCCAGTCTTCTTCTGGTTCCTACAAGAACACACATATACATGTGGCACCCATACAGACACAGACACAGATACAGACACACACACACACACACACACACACACACACAAATAAAAGTAAATCTTAAAAAAGAAATATCCTCAAGTTAAAAAAATGTATTTCTATGTATTATGAATGAACAATTGGAATTTGATTTTAAAATACTTAGGATACCACCCAATAATCAATATTAGATATAAATAGAAATTTAATACAATATATTTATAGCCTTTATGCTTAAAACTATAAAATACTTGTGAAAGAAAACAAAAAGACTTAAATAATTGGAGAAACATACATATTTTTTTTGTCTTTTTGAGACAGGGTCTCCCTGTAGCCCCAGCTGGCCTGGAACTCTCTGTGTAGACCAGGCTGGCCTTGAACTCACAGAGATCTGCCTGCCTCTGCCTCCTGAGTGCTGGGATTAAAGGCATGTGCTCTACAAATTCAAGGAATCCTAATCAAATCCTGGAAGGAGTTTCTTGTAGATATTCACAAGCTGATTTTAAAATAAATATGAAGAAGGAAATGAACAGCAAAAGGAGAAAACTGCTGTGGTACTCATAATGATGGTAAGATACTGTAATTCTGTGATGATCAAGGCACTGTTTCATTAGTAAAAGAACAGGCATTAAGGGCTGAGGAGATGGCTCAGTGGATAAAGGTTCTTGCTACCAAGTCTGATAACCTGAATTCAATCCTCAGGACCCATATGGTAGGAGGAGAGAACTGACTTCCCCAAGTTGTGCTCTGATCTCTACAAAGAGCCATGGCACATATCCACACACACACCCATACACTGCCTCATACAATCAATCAATTCAAAAATATAAATAGATAAATGCAATTTTAAAAATTTAAAGAACAAGCCGGGCGTGGTAGTGCACGCCTGTAGTCCCAGCACTTGGGAGGCAGAGGCAGGCGGACCTCTGTGAGTTCAAGGCCAGCCTGGTCTACATAGTGAGTTCCAGGACAGCTGGGGCTACAGGGAGACTCTGCTTCAAAAAGACAAAAAAAAAAATTTAAAGAACAAACATTAAGGCCAATGGAAGAGAATAGAAAGCCAGGAAATAAACCCTCAGAGACAGCAAGCAACTTTTGAAAAAAAAATGAAAAGAATTCAGTGTTAAAGATAAAGTGTTTTCATCCCAGTAAATGATTTTAAGCAGTTTGGATTTGTCTTGCTTTCTTTTCCAGTTGCTGTGATAAAATACTGACAACAGCACCATAAGGGAGACAGGGTTTATTTTATCTCACAGTTCTAAGTCATAGTTCATCACTGGGGAGTCACAACGGCAGGAGCTTGAGGCTCCACATTATGTTCACAGTCAGAGGAGAGCAATGGATGCGCACATGCTTGCTGCTCAGCTCGCTCCTATTCATTCAGTCCAGCCCAGGAAATGCTGCCTACATTGAGGATGAGTCTTCATGTTTCAATTAACCCAAAAACCCCTCACAGCCATACACAGAGGCCCATCTCCAGTTGATTTCAGATTTTTACAAGTTGACAACACTATCACAGGTTTCCATTTGAAAAAGAATAAAACTTGGCCTATCATATACTTTACACAAAAATTCTGTCAAAAAGGACCATCACTCTAAATGTACAGTGTAAAAATAGAACTCTACTGGAAGCAAAACAGAGGAGGATTTGACTGGGGGAGGTGAGTCCTTGGGTTATATGAAGAGCTTTTAGATACAAAATAGAAATAAAATCTGTAAAAGAACAAATTTACAAATTAGACTTCATTAAAACAAAAACTTTTGCTCATCAAAAGACTGCTAAGAAAATGAAAACACAACCCACAGACTTGGAGAAGATATTTACAAATCACATTCATGTCAAGAACATCTAAGATCTCTGAAAACCTAACAAGAAAATAAATTTTAGCCAGGCATCATGGCTCATGCCCTTAATCCCAGCACTCGGGAAATAGAGGCAGGTGGATCTCTGTAAGATCAAAGCCAGCCTAGTCTACATAAGCCAAGTTCCAGGCCTGCTGGGACTACAGAGAGAGCCTGTCTCAAAAAAGACCAAAATAAATAAATAAACACATACGTAGGTAAACAAATAAATAAAAACAAATTTTAAAATGGACAAAGAATTTACATGGACACTTCACCACTTGAAAAGATGTTCAGTATCTTTCATTAGGAAAATGCTTGTTAAAATCATAATGACATATTACTAGATACCTAATACTATGACTAAATTTTAAAAACAGTAATGACAAGAGTTGAGCAACCGAAACTCTCATACATTGCCAGTGGGAATGCTTGGAAAGTAATCCTACATTTTCTGATAAATACATACCTACTCTATGACCCAATAATCCCAATCCTAAGCATCTCAACCAAGAGAAATGAAAATTTGTACCTACACATAAATTTAACTAAATGTTTACAGTGGCTTTATGGTCCTTTTATGTTACATGTTAACATATTTTTAAGATCAGGGTTCGGGAGATAGCTTAGTTGGTAAACTACCTGCCATGCAAACATGAAAAACTAAGTTTGATCCCCAGAACCCACATAAAAAGTTGAGTGTGATGGCATGTATTTGCAGTCTCAGAACTGGGATTACTACATGCTGCTCCTGACCAATGAGTGACCCTATCTGAAATAAACAAGGTAGATGGCACCTGAGGAACAACATCCAAGGGTGCCTTCTGGCCCTTACATACACATATTTGCACATGTACCCATACACATGTGCATCCACCACACAAACACGCACCCACATGCATACACACATACATATACAGGTAAACAATTATATATACTTAAATATCAGAACCTAACTTTAATTTATTAAATTGGTATGTCTATTCTTACATAAGTACAGTAAAAAGAGTTTTAATAACTACAGCTTTACCCCATGCTCTACTAAGGTATTTATTCTGCTCTACATTTGCCTTTAGTTCCTCATAAGTGATGTTTCTATCTAAACACTATCGCCACATTCCTTCCAAGAAACATATAATTTTCCTAATAATTTTCATTATCCTAAAAAATTAATATACCAAAAATGGGTAGCTTTGTATAATATCCAAATTTCCCATATGTAAGCACTGGTATACCTCTCCATTTATTTACCTAGGGTTTTTATACCGTCCAATAAAAGTTTATAACTAAAAAATTACTATATAGGTTTCATATATATCTTTTTGATATTATGTCTAATCATTATCCATGGCGCTGTTGGTAGTGGTTAGAACTGTGATCTTTTCCCATTATATCGTCTAATGAGCATTGCTTAGTAGTAATTAACTTCTATGTTTTGCGATACACAGAGATATTTTGATGAACTCTTATTTCCAAAGATTTCTCCTTTGATTCTCTTTAAGACATCTATTTCTAAGTCACATGCTATAAAGTTACCTACTGGAGGTCTCCTTACCTGGCTAACATCATATTATAACTTTCCTCAGCTACGACAGCTTGTAAGTGAACTACATACAACTGAATCTTAATCTCTAAGTCAGTATTACGGCTTGATGTAAGTGTTCTCCAGAAGGTTCAGGTGTCAAAACTTTGGTCCCCAGCTGGTAGATCCAGTCATAGTTATTAAGTCCTTAGGGCTCTGACCCAATAAACAGATTCATACATTGATGAATGCACCATTTTATGGTATTATTGGGGAATGGTAGGAAGTTTCACAGGTGGGGTCTAGCTTGAGGAACTAGGTTGCTGTGAGGTGAGTGCCTCCTCTGCCTCATACTCCTACCACTGTGACATTCTGCCTCACCACAGCCCAGAAACAAATAGCCAGCTGACAGCAGGCTGAAACCTCTGAAACTGATCTGAAAATAAGTTTATCCTCCTTTTAAAACACAGCTTCCAGGTATTTGTCAAATCAATGAAAAACTGGATAACATAATCAGCCTTATTATTACTAATTCTAGTAATAATAATTACCACCTACTATCATTAATAATGCTCCAAACTTTGTTGAATACTTTAGTCACATAAATATTTAGCTAACTTCAGGGCAGAGATTTTATAAGCCCAAGTTTATTGATAGGAAAACTAAAAGAAACTAAGTAGTTGCCCAAGCCCACAGAGCATATTTTAGTGAGTACCTGAGACAGCATGCACTTTGTTTTGCTCTAATGCCCCGTTCACTTCCCTTCACCACATTGTCTTCTTTCTTTACACAGGAGGTGCAGCACCTACCTATTATTGTTAAATACATTTTTCTTTTTTTTCTGTAAGCAAGTAGCATCAAGCCAAATGATTACCAAATGATGTGGTGGGAGGAATCAGCTGCTCAAGATACAAAATTGGTGACACAGAACACCTTACATTTGCTTTTGGCTTCTGAGCCTTAACATATTGTTCAGAGCCAATGACACACACTCATGTTTTCATATTTTTCATGTTTACTTTACTTAAATGCATCCTCAATGTTAAAGTAATACCACTATTAGTTTTCAAGTATCTCTGTAAAAAACCAAGAATTCTGGAGATAGACTATGCTAAACAAACTGCTACCTGAGTCTAGACAAAATACTTAGCTATTTCTACATCTGTACACATTTTTTCAAGACTTTATGAAAAATTTGTCATTTAATAAGAATTGATCTTATTCTTTTAGGCCACTATCAAATTTAGAATGCACTAAAAGAATTAACCTAGCACTGCCTGAAGCTTGAAAGAGTATTGTATCTTACTATCTGCAGGACTGCTATTCCATCTAGTAACTATTCTGAATGTAGACAGGCATTTTCATTGACAGCGTGATCACAGTACCCTGAGGTTAAGGGGAAGGAGGAGGTTAGAAGAGGAAATACAGGAATTGAATTCGAACAACCTGAAATCTGGCTCCAGGCCACAGTACAAAGAAATCTGTGCGGTGAAGGGACTTGGGTTCAAACCTGAAACCACTATTTATTGCTGTGTGATCTTGAATTTCATGCCTTTTCGTAAACTAAGACACTCAATACCTAACTTATGAGTGTCTGAGGAATTAGAAAACACAAGGCAAAAGAATAGCTATGATAACAGCTTATCTTTCTTCATCCTACATTTTTATTATAAGCAATTTGTTTGGTAAAGCAGCATCCTTAAGTGTTATTACAGATAACTACAGAATAAAAGGAATCATCAGATATCTCTGAATGTATTCAAAATCCTCTTTTTTAGGGCAAAAAGTACATATGACAATAGCTTCTCTTTCTCCACCCTACATTTTTATTATGAGCAGTCTGTCTGGTAAAGATCTCTGAATATTAAAAAATACTCTAATTTCACTGATGTTTTAATCTTATTACCAACATTACAGAAAACACATGAAAAAGAATTTCAATTTCAAGTATTGCTGATGGCTTCCAAGGCTGGGACTGGCTCTTTCTGAATGTCTCTATTTGCAGAAGCCAGCAGAGCAACTTAAAGCCTGGAATTATTACTCACTGTGATGCCTGGTAAAGTCATTCAGAGAAAAGGACTGCATAGGGAGGAAAAGGAAAGGTCAATTAAAAGCTGCTATCCTGAACAAGAGAGATTGCTCAGCGGTTAAGAACACTGACTGTTCTTGCAGAAGACCCAGGATTGAATCCCAGCACCCACATGGCAGCTAACAACTGTCAGTAACTCCAGTTCCAGGGAATCCGACAGCCTCTTCTGTCCTCCGTGGGCATTGCACAACATGGGTGCACTTACCTACATGCAGGCAATACATGCATACACATAAAACAAAAATAATAAATATTTTTTAAAAAGCTGCTATCCTAAGGCTCCTGGTGATGTAACCTTAAAAGTTATTTTTTAATTTATTTATTATTTTTATTTTATGTGTATATTGCTTGCATGTGTGTAAGTGCACCCATGTCATGCAATGCCCAAGGAGGTCAGAAGAGGGCATAAGATCCCCTGGAACTGGAGTTACAGACAGTTGCTACAGCCATGAGGGTGCTGGGAATCAAACCCAGGTCCCTCTGCAAGAGCAGCCAGCATTCTTAACCGCCATCTCTCTGAACCATCTATCTCAAAAGAGTTCTACATATTATAGCTTAATATTCATATCCAACGAATTGTTAAATGTACTATTAAATAGTTTACCAAGAATAGATATATGATCACAAAATTGGACCATGTTATTCTAAGAAAATACATGTGTTACAGTGGTGGACAGTTGAGTAAAGAGAAAATTTATTTACCATGACTATAGGAAAAAAGTGATGGGGAAGAACAGAGGGAGAAGATACATACTGGAAAGGTATATTGGTCCCTGAATTCTAGTATAAGTTTGCATTTGATCCTACATGAAAAGATTCACCAATGACAATCCCTGTACCACCAGCTGGAGAATACAGTAACACACTGACTCCTGGGTTTCACCCTAGATCTGCTGCAGGTACTCAGGAATAAGCACTGTTATACGTTTGAAAAAGCATCCTAATATACCTGAAATATTTGTCATAAGCAAAAGGGAAAATGCATAATTAGCATAATTGTGTAGCCAGCATTATACTTCAGAAGCAAAAACAGCAGTAATGACAACAGTAATTACCTCTGCTATTACTGTTTTATTAATTTATTTACTTATTAATTACACACCAAACACTGTCTTATGTATTTTACATGCATTAACTTATTAGAAATTTCTAGATGAAGAGCTATAGGAAATCAACATGCTGTTGAGAGAGAATAATTTTCCAGGGACAAGCCCACTGATAGATTACCCAACCCCAAGTGGTCAGCCCTAAAAACATGTACATAAGAGCAACAACAAACATTAAAGAAGAGGAGGTCAAGAGCTGGAGAGGAAGAAGGAGGAATGGGTGGAAATGATGGAGAATACTCATGTATGAAATTCTCAAAAAATTAAATATTTAAATTAAAAATTGTACTAAGAATGTAGAAAGATAGGTACACTCTTTATCATATGATAAAATAACAAAATGGAGGCACAGAGAAATTAAGTAATTTTATCAAAGTCAAATGGCCATAGAGTCCATATGGGATTAGAGTATCTTTAAGAGTAGTGTGAGGAAAGGACTAGAGAAAGGAGGCTAGAGACAGTCAATTCATTAGTAAATCACTGCAGCAGCCTAAAGGACAATCTGAGTTTGGGCAAAGCCACTGGTAAAGATTGTTTCTTTAAACACAGTTTAGCACAGTAAGATTTGTCTCTGTATTATTAAGTCTGTGCAAGGTGGAAAATACACCTGTCTATAGTTGTCTAGAGGGCTAGAAGTTTACTTGATTTGAAGTTAAGAAAAGGAAAATACCTAAGCTTTGAGTCATTCCAAAGAACATTTAAACTACACTACCCCTTTAGAACTGGAAGAGGGCAATCTCACTTTGTATTCCCTATCTAATTCTCTTAATCCTCAAAACCTGTTGACAGTTTCTCTCCACTCTCCAGACACCCTTCAGAATTACCAAGCACTCAGTATACACACTGTCACGCTGCTATACAGTGCAAGCTGCAAAGCTCTTCGCTTTATCATCATGACTAAGCATTTGGATAATATTCCATATTCAAAAAGAAGAAACCCCTCTTCTTACTGCACTGCTTGCTTCTGATCTTGCACAGGTTAGTGGAACCCAACTACCTTCCCACCAACCTACGTGTTTAGGGGATCCTCAAAGGAAACTAGGATGGTCAGAGTCATAATGCTGAAACTTATGTTACGATGCTTCATTTTTTTAAAAAAAATTTTAATATTTTTATTTATTTATTATTTTTATTTTATGTGTATGAGGTCAAAAGAGGGCTTCATATTCCCCTGGAAGTGGAGTTAAGGATGGGTTGTAGCCACCATGTAGGTGCGGGAATCAAACCTGGGTCCTCTGCAAGACCAGTCAATGCTCTTAACCGCTGAGCCATCTCTCCAGCCTCAGGATGCTTCGTTGTTTAAAAAATGAGAATTTGGGGGGTTGGAGAAATGCCTCAGCAGTTAAGAGCACTGGCTGCTCCTGCAGAGGACCCAGATTTGAATCCCAACATTCACATACATGGTGGCTAAAACTGTACTCCAGTTCCAGGGGATCCAATGCCCTCTTCTGTCCTCCGTGGGCACTGCATGACATGGGTGCACTTACATACATGCAGGCAATATATTCATACACAAAGGCCAGCCTGGGCTACATAATGAGTTCCAGGACAGCTGGGACTACAGGGAGACCCTGTCTCAAAAAGACCAAAAAAAAAAAAATTGGAAGCACAAAGATATTAAAGACCTTGTTCAAGGCTGCAAACAGCATATAGAGAAACAGTAGTCAAAGCTCCTGGCATATTCCTAACCCCAACAGCAATGCTTCACACCACATTATTTTAACATGAATTCTCAGAGAAAATACAAAATGAAACCCTCAAGTTCCCCCTAATAACTATTAAGGCACTATTAAAGTTAATACTCTTGGAAATCTCAGAGGACAGTTGCTCTCAAACATAACTCAAAATAGGGGCTGGAGAGATAGCTTAGCAGTTAAGAGCACTGACTGCTCTTGCAGAGGACCCGGGTTCGATTCCCAGCACCCACATGGCGGCTACGACCCATCTTTAACTCCAGTTCCAGGGGAATCTGAAGCCCTCTTCTGACCTCCGTGGCATTGCACGACACGGGTGCACTCACATACAGGCAGGCAATACACTCATACACATAAAATAAAAAATAAATTAGAAAAACTTAAATAAATAAATAAATAAATAAATAAACAAACTTGTTTCTTTTCTCTACCCTGAAGCAAAGAGGCTTGAAAAAGATGGCAGCATTGGCTGCAACACTAAAAGAAGTAAATTGACTAAGTGCTGTTTTTCTTTATACTGACAACTTTGCCTATTTTCCCTACTTATCTAGGATTTCATATGCCCCATTTGTTACTTTCTGTAACCCCACAGCCTTAGCGGGATTGCAAAATGATACACTACAGAAAACAGTATTGCAAGCTGGGTGCAATTACAACACTCAGGAGGCAGAGACATAAGGATCACAAAGTTTGAGGCCAACCTGGGCTACACAGAGAGACCCTATCTCAAAAAGGTGGGGGTCACTGGGGATATAGCTCAGTAATACAGTGCTTGCATAACAAGTTCAAGACCCTGTGTTTGATTTCCAGCACCATAGGGAGGAAGAGAAGGGGAAGGGAGGGAGGAAGGGAAAGAGGAAGAGAAGGGGGAGGGAGGGA
>NW_008338996.1:1945719-1954353 GCF_000622305.1 Nannospalax galili | reverse complement strand
AGAAGGGGGATGGAGGGAGGGAGGGAAAGAGGAAGAGAACGGAGAGGGAGGGAAGAAAGGAAAGAGCAAGAGAGGGAAGAAAATAGTAGGTGTATTATTTTCTTGTGTCTATGATCAAATATCCAACAAAAGCAAATTAAAGGGGAAATGTTTAGTTAGGGTTAGGGTTTTAGGGGATGCAGTACATTATGGTGAGGGAGATGAAGTGGCTTGTCACACTGTCCCTGCAACAGTAAGCAAAGAGTTGTGAATGTTACTTCTCAGCTTGTTTTCAGTCTGGGACCCCAATCCATGGGACAGTATCACCCACATTCAAGGTGGGTGTTTCTTACTCAGTTAAACCTTTCCAGAAACACCCTCATAGACATACCCAAAGCTGTGTTTCCATGATGATTCTAAATTCTATCTATTGACAATGAAGACTAGCCCTCACAGGGGCTGGAGAGATGGCTCAGAGGTTAAGAGCATTGGCTGCTCTTGCAGAGGACCCAGGGTTCGACTCCCAGCAACCACATGGTGGCTAACAATGGTCCATAACTCCAGTCTCGGGGGAATGAGAAACCCTCTTCTGACCTCTGTGGGCACTGCACGACACAGGTACAATTATAAGCATCAGGCAATACACTCATACGCATAAAAATAATAAGCGCTGGGCGTGGTGGTGCACCCCTTTAATCCCAGCACACAGGAGGCAGAGGCAAGCGAATCTCAGTAACTTCAAGGCCAGCCTGGTCTACATAGTGAGTTCTAGGCAAGCTGGGGCTACAGGGAGACCCTATCTAAAAAGAAGACCAAAATAAATAAAAATAATAGGGGCTGGAGAGATGGCTCAGTAGTTAAGAACACTAGCTGTTCTTGCAGAAGACCCAAGTTCGAATCCCACATGGCAGCTAACAACTGTCTGTAACTCTAGTTCCAGGGGATCTGACAGCCTCTTCTGTCTTCCGTGGGCACTGCACGACATGGGTGTACTTACTTACATACAGGCAATACATGCACACACATAAAAATAAATTTAAAAAATACATCCATTAAAATAATAATAAATAAAATATAACAAAAAAGATTAGCACTCACAGTATGGAAGTTCCTCAAGAAATTAAAAATAGGCCTACCTTATAATCCAACACTGTGTGTGTGTGTGTGTGTGTGTGTGTGTGTGTGTGCGCGCGCACGCACCCACAGAACTGAAACAGGATTTCAAAGAGGTCTTTATACAACCATGCTTATTAAAACACTATCCACAATAGCTAAAAGGTGGGGACAATTTGTTTTGATTACTTTCCTTGTCACTGTGATAAAATACCTGACAGAATTAACTTAAGGGAGGGAGGATTTATTTTGGATTGAGGTTTACAGGATATGGTACATCGTGGCAGGGAAGACCGGTTAGAAGGCAGATTCATCTGTGGTAGTGGGAGCTTATAGAAAACTTGTGTTTTTTTTTTCCCATCAGTGGATCAGGGAGCAGAGCTTTTAAGCTAGAAGCAAGTTGGGTTATAATCTTTAAGGTCCACCCCCAACAACATAACCACTCGATTAGGCCCCACCTCCTGAAAGTTTTACAGCCTCCCAGAAGAGAACTACCAGATGAAGACCAAGTGTTCAAACACATGAGTCTATGTAGAACATTTCATATTCAAACCATAACATTATAACCTGGGCCCTCACAGGCTCATGAGGCAGTGAGAAAATATCTGACAAAAGCAGCTTAAGGAAGGAAGGCTTTATTTTGGCTCAGGGTTCAGGGACTACAGTCTATCATGACAGAGAAGGCATGGCAGTGAGCAGCTCAATCCGTGAGAGCTTATGGCAAGGGTTGTTCCCCACAATTCAGCAGATCAGGAAGCAGAGTGATCAGGCCAGAAGCAGCATCAGGTTATATTCCCCTTGTGCTCCAGTGGGCCTCATCCCTAGTGAGGCCCCATCACCTAAAGGTTGCACAACCTCCCAAAGCAGCACAACCAGCTGGGGACCAAGTGTTCAAACACATGAGAGTATGAGGACATTTCACTTTCAAAGCATAGCACGAACCAAATGCTCACTGATAAATAAATGGATTTTTAAATGTGGCATATATGCATACATATACAACCACACACAAAAAATACTATGTAACTTTAAGAAGGAAAGAAAGGCCGTCACATGCTAAACACAGATGAACCTTGAGGTCTCTAAGTGAAATAAGTCAATCACAAAAAGGACAACTGTTGTATAATTGAGCTTATGGGAGGTTATCTAAAGTAATTAAATTCATAGAAACAAACAAAATTGTGGTTACCAAAGGTTTAGGAGAGGAAAAAAAGAGCTATTTAATGGGTACAGTTTGGGGCTTGCAAGATGAAACGGTTCTGGAGATATGTTTTACAACAATGTGACTCTACTTAATATTACTAAATTACACATTTAAAGTAGTAATTTTATGTGTTTTGGCATACTATGGGGGAGACTATCATCCTACAAAATGTTTATGCATTTCTTAACTAACCAAAGTGCAAAGGAATCTTAAATGCTGGAACTGAAGGATCTGCTTAGCTGCTCTACCATAACCTTCTTTTTCTATTTGTAATTGAAGTTTAACTCAAGTTAAGAGTGGTATGTTTATTCCCCAAATCAACTTTGAAGTCAGGGAGACTAGAATCCAAACAATAGTTCTAATACTCAGCTGTCTCAGTTTTCTCATCTGTACAAAACGTAAGGACTACATGAAGCAGGGCAATGAAGTGTGGTGCCAGCACTTGGTTCCCCTTCCCTCTCAGCTCCAGAAGGATGGTTCACCTTCCTAGAAATCTGCTAAATGCTAAGGTAGAAAAGCGATGCAGAGGACGGGGGGAGGGAGAGGAGGGGCTGTGTATGCTGTGAGGAGCGCAGCTTTACATAGCTGTAGTTTCCTTTTAGAATTTCACTGCGTGTGCTTCTGGGCAAGGTATGGAAGTTCAAAAAGTTCAAAGTAACATTTTGTTGAGAACTGGGTATCTCCATTTCTTTTCCAGTTGCTGTGATAAAATACCCTGGCAAAATCAACTTAAAGCAGGAAGGGTTTGTTCTGGCTCACAGTTCAAGGGTACAGCTCATCATGGTAGGGAAGACCTAGAGGCAAGAACTTGAGGTAGATGGTCATATTGTACCTGCAGTCAGGAAGCAGAGAGTGATGCATGCTCTCAGCTTGCCTTCTCCTACGTATTCAGTCCAGGATTGCAGCCCCTGGAATGGTGCAGTCCATGGAATGGTGCAGCCCATGGAATGGTGCAGTCCCTGGAATGGTGCTACCCACAGTGGTGTGTCTTCTCATCACAATTAACCTAATCCAAGATCATCCCTCACAGATGTGCCTGGAGGCTTGTCTCCAAGGTGATTATAGATCTTATTATGTTGACAGTTAATGAATGAACAAAAAAAATGAATAGAAGATGAGGAAAAGTTCAAGAACATAAAAACAGAGAACTATAATTCTTCTTTGCACTTGCTAAAGAAAAGATTCTTAGCAAAACATGTTCATTAATTCAATCATTCAACAAATTTATATTGTGCCAGAAATATAGACTATAATTTCTAGGTAACAGAGATACAACAAAGAAGGCAGGCATGATCCTTGACCTCCCACAACTTACTATCTTATAAAAGAAAGAAAAGCAAGGAAGCCATATATTGTGTTTTGTGTTAGGTAACAAATGAAGATATGCACAGTGTTAAGGGAAAGCACAGTACACGTATTTGCACATGGAAAAACACTTAATCCCGGCTTCCTGGATGTAGAAAACATCTAACCTGTGAACAAAGAATGAGGTGATACTACTAATCTAAGAGTACAGAAGATTTCCCCTAAAGGGAAAGGACAGCATGTGTAAAGATACAGACACAGGAAAGAGTACCCTGAAGACTGAAGAGCAGTTCGCTGTGACTGGGGCAAAGAGGAAAGACAGACGTAGTATCACCTGAGGGCTTTTCTAGTAGTAACTGAGCTGCCAGGGAAGAATTTTACTTAAGAGAGAATGACATGATCAGATCTGCATCTTAGAACTATAAACTCTGGGGGCAGTGTGAAACAGGAAAGAATGAAGGCAAAGGGATTTTTAGCTTAAAAATTTATTTTAATTATTATTTATTTAATTATTTTAGCTAAAATAATTCAGACAAAGACAACCAGAGAAAAATGCCAAGAGCATATGCATGGCTAATATGGCCACAGGAAATTTATCATCACCTACACCTGATGGCAGCTCGTGTCCTAAAAACCTAAGGTTCTTTCTGTGTTAGTAAAAACAAATCAAATGTGTCAGTGAGTTAGCAGTGCCTCCTATCCAGAAGGTAAGGAAGATATAGAAAAGCAAAGACCCTAACAAAATAGCCTGTAAAAATGGTTCCAGGGTTAAGTTTTTATAATCACATAAAATCATTTTGCTCCTTGCTGAAAAAAGCACCTTCACTTGCACATTATGCCAATATCTGATAACAACTTTCATTTTTTCCTTTCCCTAAACAGTTTTCCTACCCATTTTAAGTTTCTGAGACCTGGAGGCTCATGCCTAGATGTGCAAGACGCAAGCACTGCTTTTCAGCTGAATAAACAAAGACAGACAATGAGGGTAATGTGGCAAACGGGTCTGCCCACTCAGATATTTTCCAAAGTAGGAGTTCATGCTGAGCTCCCTCAGCTAGAAAGCTCTGGGGAATAAACATTCCAGATATACAACTGAACTAATACCAAAGCTATACTTCATCAGCACTGTCATTTCTGCTGATTGTTAAGTAGACAGTATGCAAAACTTTGAGGATGTGAGGCCCAAGGGCTTGAAAATTAAAGAACAGAAATAAAGAAGGTAGGGACAGTGGGTATTTTGTTGACAACACCAGACCTGACAACACCAACAGAGACCAGGAAAAAAAAAAGCTTTGCACAAAGATACAAGGCTTTAGTTAAAGAAAACACCACGAAAAATGAAAACTATCTGTATCTTAGGATAAACTCTAAAAGATTAATGTTTTTTACTTTTATGTGTATGCGTGTATTGCCTACATATATGTAAGTGCACCTGTGTCATGCAATTCCAAGGAGGTCAAAAGAGGGCATCGGATCCCCTGGAACTAGAGATACAGATGGTTGTTAGCCACCATGGGGTTGCTGAGAATAGAATCAGGTACTCTGCAAGAGCAGTCAGTTCTCTTAAGTGCTAAGTCACCTCTCCAGCTCCAAGATTAATGTTTTGTATAAAACAAATAGAATGTTTGGCTTGAATGATGTAATGTTTGAGGCAGCATCTCTATCCTTTTTTTCTCATTCAAAATGAGCAGTACATTCCTAACCAGGTCTGCTCAGACACCCAGGGTGACAGTGAATGGTAGTACAGACTCTTCAGTGACCAAGCAAACAATATCCTGGAATTTTAAAAGAACATTTTATAATGAAAAGTTCCCCCATCAATAGACTATTTGCCTAAGTTGTTTTCATAGTTGGCAACTGACCCTCTGCTGGAATTCAAAATTTCTTCTGTATTAATCCTAAAGTCATTCCATTAGCTAAAAGTTAAAGCAAAACAGAAAAAGAAGAATGTAAGAAAGGACAGAAGAAATTAGATAATCAAAGACAAAAATAACCTGATTGTAAAAATAATATGGGTTGGGGCTGGAGAGATGGCTTGGCAGTTAAGAACACTGGCTGTTCTTGCAGAAGATCCGGATTTGAATCCTTGCACCCACGTGGCAGCTAACAACTGTCCATAATACCAGTTCCAGGGGATCCAAAAGCCTCTTCTGTCCCCCATGGGCATTGCATGATAGGGGTGCACTTACCTACATGCAGGCAATACATGCATACACATAAAATAAAAATAATAAATAAAATATAAATAATAATAATATGGGTCACAGACATTCAAAAAGAAATGTAAATAGTAAGTTTCTTGCACTCAATATGTATTTATAAATGAGCGTGATCCAAATAACAAATTCCAACACCAGTGCTTTGCAGTTTATATTACCACTGACAAATTATCTTTCTGAATCAGTTTCCTAACATGCAAAAAGTGGATAATAATCTGAACTCTATACTATCAAAATAATTCAAGGCTTCCTTGACAGTTTTCATCCTCAACTGGGCTATACTAGATATTTAGCAATGTCAGAAACAGTGACAAAAAGTCACCAATTTTTATTACAAAAAGTTTTAAAAGAACCAGTCCAACCTTTAGGTTTAGCTTTAACAAGGTAAATGATTGAGAGTATTGATAAGGCAGGACTGGATTTGGGGTAATGGCTGTCCAAATGGGCAGCAAATCCAAAAAGGGTCATTATTCAGGTGCCTTTTTTTTTTTAATATGTTCAAAAATCAAGTCTCTAAATTTACCAAAAAGCAAACAAACAAAGATATTTTTTAGTAAAAAAAAGAAAAAGAAAATGTTTTTCTGAGGGGGACAGAAAGAGAGATAGCTCAGCAATTAAGAACACTGGCTGCTCTTGCAGAGGACCCAGATTTGGATTCCAGCACCCACATGGTGGCTAACAACCATCTATAACTCCAGTTCCAAGGGATCCAATGCCATCTTCTGACCTTTGCAGGCATTGCATGACATAGGTGTACTTACATACATGTAGGCAATACACTCACATACACATAAAATAAAAATAATAAATATTAAAGAAAGAGAATGTTTATCTGAATCCACATTTCATTATATGAAGAAACTGTTGCTGGGCATGGTGGTGCACGCCTTTAATCCCAGCACTTGGGAGGTTGAGGCAGGTGGATCTCTGTGAGTTCAAGGCCAGCCTGGTCTACAGAGCGAGTTCCAGGCCAGCTGGGGCTACAGGGGAAACCCTGTCTCAAAAAGACAAAAAAAGAGAAAGAAACTGTCAATTGTTCCTTTAGATGTGATTTGGAATGGAGAATCCTTATCTTTTACAGTATGTGCTGAAATATTTATAGATATAACATGAACTAATATCTGGCATTTATTTCAAAAATAACTGAGGAAAGGGGTAAACAATGAGGTATAGATGAGACAGGATGGTTGTCCAGGTAGGCAGTAAGTACAACAGAGGCCATGATTTTATTCTGCTCATTTGGATATATGACCACATTTTTCCATAATAAAAAAGTGATTGGATGTGTTTATGCTATTCTCATGAGAAGTCTTGAATTTGGATTTGATAGTGAGGTTACTGATCCCCTCAACACAAAACCAGAGTTCAAATATATGTACTAAGCAAAAGCTCTCATCAAGATTAATCTAAATATGGGAAAACAGTTTAAATGCACTTTACCAGTTTCCTGAGTATTTGTAAAGTGAATGAGTTGCTATTCCAATGCTGCTTTTTTAAAAAAATATTTTTATTATTTTTATTTTATGCATATATGTGTATTGTCCGCAGGTAGGTAAGTGCACCCGTGTTATGCAATGCCCACAGAGGACAGAAGAGGCTGTCGGATCCCTTGGAAGTGGACTTACGGACAGTTGTTAGCTGCCATGTGGGTGCTGGGATTCGAACCTGGATCTTCTGCAAGAACAACCACTGTTCTTAACCACTGAGCCATCTCTACAGCCTCTCCAATGCTGCTTTTAACAACTGAAGTTTGTTAGATTTTTCTCTGTGCTCTTACTAAGTGTTTTGTCAACCTTAATAGTCACAACTATATGAAGAGGGCTAACAGATGAGCAAGAAAGTATAAAAGCTGGGACTAGAATGCAGACAATCTGACTTCACAGCCTAAACTTTTAATGACCAATGACTAGATCCTTAAAGGCTCAAACTACTTCAGACTAGAAGTACATTAATATTGCCTTAGCAGAGAAAGTATTATAAAATGGAAGGGGGAAAACTGGTCAAATATTAAAACTGGTCAAATAGTGTGTTTATTTACTACTCATCATTTAAATATCACATGGCCTTGAATGACTTAACTATTTCTCCTCCTCAGCTTCCTTACCCAGACTCTATAGGTTTGAGCAAAGTGAAAATGTATATAAAAGAATCTAATACCTTCATACCCTAGAGCATTTGGATTCTTGTACAAGCCTGTTCTTCTACCAATCTGTGAATGCCTGTCATCCACCATTCTCTCCTCATCCCCTAGTACAGTGCCTGGCACACAGGAGATACTTACATTCAATCACCCTAACACCAGATCCATTAAGAAATCCAGCATCGGGATGGAGAAATGACTAAGCCATTAAGATCACTGGTTGTTCTTCCAGAGGACTTGGGTTTGGTTCCCAGCATCCACAGAGTGATTAATAACAGTCTATAACTCCAATTCCAAGGGATCTGATGGTCTCTTCTGGCCATGTGGGCATTTCATGCATGTGGTACACTTACATACATGCAGGCAAAATACTAATAAACATAAAAAATAAAATAAATTTTTTAAAAATGTTAAAGGGGTCCAGCATCAATTGCTAGCTTTGTCTTATTTTATTTATTTTAATCATCTAAGGCTGTGTATGCAAAATAGGTTTTTTTTAGACATAAAAAATGAATTTATAAAATGTTACATATTATGAAACAGTAGAAGGTTTAAACATGGGTTCAAGTTCAAGATTTTATGTATTTATATACCTGTACAAGAGTTACAAGCATAGACTACAAACAAGTAGTTGAATAATTTTCTGCATTGGATGTACAGATTTCTGAGAGCAT
>NW_008338996.1:1912541-1945495 GCF_000622305.1 Nannospalax galili | reverse complement strand
ATATACTTTACAAATGTCCGATGAAATAATATTATCAAACACAGCCCAAACCTTGTGGAAGGATTAGGGCGCTTGTGGAGAAACAGCCTGGGTGTCGACACTAACCCTTACTTTTGACTTCTTTATCAAAAACTCTGTATAGCTTGGCCTGGGAACAAACTTGAAAGTATTCCACATTTCACTGTAATACCTTGGGAAGCGTCGGAAGTCTGTGACCACCACAGCCTCCTTATATACATATGATATTTTGTTATTTGAAATGCCATCCAGACATGATAGGATATAGTCACATGCCCACAGATTGAAATTTCTAGAAGCATGTTGCCTTTTATCTGGGGAGATCTTCTTGCATCCCAAGCCCCCAAGAGGCCTGAGGATAGTAGTGCCACAAAATAGGTTTTAAATGTTTGCTTAGTAAGAAAAGATGGAAAACTAGCTCATACCCCTGCTACCATTGTGCTATCATAGCATATAAACTCTTTAATCCAAAGTTGGTGCCGGAAAATAATTGAAGAGACAACTAGTGGTCTCTAATTATGTTTGCTGGAGCTCATGTTCACTTTTAGAAATTCACTGCAAGACCAGTCTTTACAAAACTCATAAACCTTCCCAAGTCCCTTGCTAGCTTACACTGCACCTCTTCATGGTTTTTAGAATACATTTCTGAGGATTGGATAGGAGGCACTTCATGATTTGACACTGCCAACCATTCCAGCATCAGATCTCAGCATACCCCATCCCACCCTAACATTTTTTTAGCAACTAACAGGTCAGTTTTCCAAACAGCCTATACATGCACTCTCTTACCTCTATACTTTTTCACATGCTGATCTCTTTCCCTAGAATCACATCCTCCACCACCTGGACAATTCTTATCTGTTTTCAGGACTCAGCTCATAGTAAAGCTTCCTCCAGAAAGCCTCCCTAACTATTCACTCCCAAAAAGTTTGGGTGAGGAGTCCCTTCTTTGCTCCTAAGGTTCTCTGCCCATACCACTATGATAGAACTTACCAGTCTGCAGTCTCATTTTCTGAATAACACTGTGTTCTCAAGGTCAGAAATCCTGTCTTATTTGTCCCTTTAGCAACTAGGTAGCAGGCGCTAAGTGTCCAGTGGTTAACTAACAAAGACCTGATAAATGAACTCTGTTAACAATAACTATGGGCAAGGCAAATGTAAAGTTATTAACAAGAATACACCCTCTCCCTACTGCATAAATAAAAATGAATATAGGGTTGGATGTGTGGCTCAGTGGTGAAGCACTCATCTAGCATGTTCAAATCCCTACATTGAATCCTCGGAAGAAAATCAATCAGAATGTAAAGTCAAGCTTAATCACATTAGTGAAGCATAGATTAAAAAAAAAAAAAAACAATTTGAGCATGGCAATAAATGAATAGAAGAGAGGATCTGAAAATTTGGTTAATGAAAAGAAAGAAGAGGAAGACACCAGTGTAGATTGGTTATGCAATAAGGAAATAGAAATTAATAGTATCCTGACATTTATGGCTTTAGTCCTTGAAGACTACTAGACCATGGGTCTTAATTGTATATATTGCTAACTGGATACTGTGTTACACAAGATATGAACTAAAGGAAGTATAGCAAAAAAAACCGCTGACTTTCTGGTAAACTGTTAAAAGTCCTGTTAACAAAAAAGACCATATGCTAAGAAAACTAAGTCTCCAGAACAGCAAGTCTAACGCTTTTTCTTTTTTATTACAAATGTCTAGAATCTACTTGAAATTTTTCAAATGTCTTATGTACAAGTCTTTTAAAAAGATTAATGCAGGGGCTAGAGAGATGGCTCAGTGGTTAAGAACACTGGTTGTTCTTGCAGTAAGACCTGGGTTCGAATCCCAGCACCCATATAGCAGCTAACAACTGTCCATAACTCCAGTTCCAGGGGATCCAACAGCCTCTTCTGACCTCCGCAGGCATTGCATGACACGGGTGCACTTACTACCTACATGCAGGCAATACATGCATATACATAAAATAAAAAAATAAATAAAATTTTAAAAAAGATTAACGCACACAAATGTATATAACTAGGTTGTGAAACTTTTGTAGTAACTCAATGTCATCATTTGCTACTGTCTCTGTCTCTGAGCAACTTGTGTTTCATCTTTTATACCAGCTAAAATGGCCTTCAGTGTTTGGGGGTATGCTATTTGCCCGTAACTGCCACCGTGGCTAATCTATGTTTACTCATCTGACTCATAACCAGTATGCTAGAAACCAATCCACTATTCAGACCAGTTAGACTAACAAGAGCAGCAACAACAAATGAAAGCCAAATGCAACGGACAGAGTAGTGTGGGGCAACTTGTTTTGTTCTTTCAGATACTGTGTAAACTTTCTATTACAAGTATAAAGGATCAAGAGAAAAGCAAAGAGGGTAGTAAAGAGGCTCATGGTATAGACAGAAACAGTGACTACAAAAATGAGAAAACAGAAGCAAAGATGGCAAGGGGAAAATGACACATTCAAAATAACAAGAAGGATGTAATAGAGAACACTAAATTCAATCTATTTCTAGCATGTATGACAGAAAGACTTCAAAGACTACTATGGATCCAAGCTGAAACCCAGATAACCAGTACTTCCCAGACACGTGATTATCAGGCAAACAACCTAACCTCAGTTCAGAATTGCTTTCTCCATTTGTAAAAGACAGTAACATTGTTAATCATCAGACTTGAGAGGATTAGAGGCAGTGAAGAACTAAAGGACTGGAAGTAGTAAAGAGAGGCAGGTGTTCATTGCATAACAATAAAAAGAACAACTGACATTTAGAAGGCCAGTCTAGGCCAGGAATTATTTATTATTTAATCCTTACAGCAACCATTACTTGCCCATGTTATAGTGTCCACACACTAAGTAGCAGACCCAAGTCACATCTCGATAGCCTTGCTCCAGAGACAATACGTATCAAGGACAATAATTTTCCTTTTTTTTTCCTCTTTCTTTTTGAGACAGGGTCTCCCTGCAGCTCCAGCTGGCCTAGAACTCGCTATGTAGAACAGGCTAGCCTTGATCTCAGAGTTCCACCTGCCTCTGCCTCATGTGCTAGGATTAAATGGCCTGTTGACAAAATTCTTAACTTGAAAAGCTCTCTTTCAATTTGACTGAATCATGCTTTTGTTCATGCCAAAATACTAACATTTAAAAGCCACAAAACTCTGGTCTGCAGTGCATCTCTACTATTCTATCTTATACAAATCATTTTCAAATGGAGTTTCAGTGTGTGTGTGTGTGTGTGTGTGTGTGTGTGTGTGTGTGTACTTGTATGTAGAAGTACACATTCTCTATCATTCTTAACCTTATTTTTTGAGACACAGTCTCTATCTGAACATGAAGCTTAAGGAGTCAGCTAGCCTGGCTGGCCAAGCAAGCCCCAGGAATTCTGTCTCTACCTCCCCAGTACCAGGATTGCAGACACCACATAGCCACATCTGAGTTTTTTACATGGGTGCTGGGGGCTGAACTTAGGTTCTAATGCTTGCAGTAGCACACACTTTACTAACAGAGTCATCTTCCTAGCCCTTATTTTTATATTTTGTAAAATTTAAAAAAAAAATCCAAGACAGTTTGCCTAACAACTTTTCTTCCCAGAAAAAATATCGTCTCAGGGTTTAGCTGGTTTTAATGTGGATGAGGGAAAAAAAGGTTTCTTGTGGAGCAAATGCTGTACTTCAGGCCATTTTTGTGACTACTGACCACAGTAGCAAGTCTGGGGGGAAATTCCAAATTGCCATTTTATGGTTATGCTTCTGGATAGGAGGAAGAAGTAGTTAAAGATAAACAGGGCTGTTTCCATTTGTTTATTGTCTGCGGTCTAGCTGGAAATTATGATGTTAACTCTGCATTGGGCATTCTCATTCAAAGGTCTTTCTGACTATGGTATCATTCTCAAAAGTAAATAATGTATTTCAGAGGTATTTTATCCAATAAATAGAAATGAGGAACTACCACATACTAGGAATTAATCTAAAAAGGTGTGTGTCTGAGAAAGGAGGTAGGGTCAGAGGGAGGGGGGAACCTACCTTTACAGATCTTACATTCTAGAGGTGGCAGTTAGGGAAGACTTATGTTTCAGTGCAGTTCAACTATTTAGTATTTTCGACATGGTAAATGCTACCTTAGATGAATGTCAAAGTGCAAGCATCAATAAGGCACAGCCAGAGCTGGAGAGATGGTTCAGGGGTTAAGAGCACTTACTGCTCTTACAGAGGACCCCCCCATTTGGTTCCCAGCACCCACACCCATCCTTAATATCAGTTCCAGGGAATCTGATGCCCTCTTCTGGCCTCCTCAGGTACTGCATGCATGTAGTGCACCTACATACATGCAGGCAAATCACTCATACAGAAAAAATAAAAACAAAGTATTTTTTAAAATAAGGTACATCTTTTAAGCTGATATAAAGTTGGTCACATAAACAATACTTTAAAAAGAGCCCCTAAAAAGCAAGTAATCAAAATGTGTATTGAGTAATGTTAGAATGTATAGAATACAATAGCAATATGAAGCAGCATGGTGTTTTTCAAGGACCAGTAAGTTTGCCAGACAGCCAAAAGAAGTGACTGACCTCTGACACTCTTTTCCACAGACTAGTATCATAATTTCCCCTTACTTCAGAATTACCAAGTGGCTCATGCCAGAGTCTTGTTTTCCTGACCTTTTATGCAGCCAGGACATGCAGGGTAACTGAAGATGAAGCAATGAGATGTACCTTCCTTGGACTGTAACTAGAAACTAATGGTTCAAGGAATGAGCCTGAGGCCCTCTCCGGTGGCCAAGGGAAGATACATGCAGTATGACAATGAACAGCTGTGCCTGCTATCATGTTGAGCACCCAGGCTTAGCAGTGGCCTACTGCAAACTATATCCAGTGGGGTGATCACTGGCAAATTCAGTGGGTGTGACTAGGGAGCTCCATGGCATAATTTTGGTTCCCCTGGAGATTCCACCAATTCCTCAATATCTATATAATAGTCTCCATTTCTGATTAAACCAACAAGTGTTAATTTCTGTTACTTATAATTAAAACCCCTATTTAAACTGAAGAGAAAGATATTCCAGATAGAGGAAAGAAGAGTGAAGTTACCTTAAGAAAGGAGGTTAATGTAAATCAAGGTTCTGCATTTTACTTGCCATGAAAACTCACTTGGTTTATTTAAAGTCTCAAAACTTTAATTCCTGCTTAATAGAGTGGGGACAATAATACATATTTCTTATTACACTCTTTTGAGAATTAAATGAGGTCATGGAGACTCATCTAAAGCTCTTAGTATCTGACAAAGAAAAAGACCTTCACAGATGATTGCTTCAATACTAATAATGTTAATAATAAGCATGTGTATGGAGGAAAATACAGAAATTTGATTCTAATAGAGCTTAAAGTGCAAGGAAAGGGATGTAGGAAGTGAGGATAAAGACAGATAACAGATAACAGAATTTTTAAGTCATTAAAGAACTTGAGCTTTATGGTCTGGGATCACTAACAGATAAATAGGACTGCTATAGTATCATATAAAAAGTTATTAACTAGGAGATTGACATTAGGTTTTGCCTTGTAGATGTGTTCCCCACATACAAAGTTGGACCTTATCACTGCACTTGTACACTTACAGCTGTGGTACTATTATTGTTGAATATCAATACCATATACATTGAAACTATTTAATCCATCTTAAATATTTCAACATTTTACACATCATCTAGCAATATGTTTTGCAAGTGAGTCAGAGCTGGACCTATAGTTGAAATACCAGCTGCTCCTTTGAAAGAAGACTAACTTTGCACTGAGAAGATGATTAAATGGAGAGGGGCTACATCCTGAGGTGCCTGACAGAAGTGTGGCTCACATTTACAAATCTGAGTATTATATTACTTCTGTGTAGCCAAATATCACTTGATATTTTAACAGCATATTATGCATCAGCATCTTGATTTAGAGTTCATATTAATTGTGAAAGGTCCTATTCTTGTCAAGAACCATCAATACTTCCATTTCACAGTGTGTGTTATCACTTGCCAAATTCTAACAAGCACTAACTACATGGTTGTCTGTTAGCAGCGACCCTCTGGTGTTGAACAGTCAGTTCTGCTTTGCATTCACCATGCTCTTCCACCTGCTAGCCCTCATCTACCACGATGCCTCTCTTTACCCACGCTCCACACCCATATGTCTTTGAGAAACACTTTTATATAATTTTGATTTTTTTTCTTCAGGAGCTACTGAAAGCAAACATGAATCACTGTGTGCAACTGGAACCAGTACTGAAAAAGAAAAAACATGAGCTTGCTGGAGGAGGCTAAGAAGGGTGAGAAAATCAGAACTCAAAGTGGGTTCTGTAACCACTCACTGCTTTATTCCATTTTCTGCTACTCCCATCTGCTTTGGCAATGCAACACAATTTAGTCAAAAGAAAAAAGAAAGGGAAAAGTGCATAGACTTTTGAGTCAGACAGAACTAGGTTCAAATTATAGGGCCAACACTCAAGAACCCTATTAACTAAATATTATTATACTCATGTTACAGGGGACAGTCTTGAAGGCCTGGGGGATTATGTGACTTCCACTTGTACATTCAGATTGTATTTGGCATCTTTTAAGAAATATCAACTAGCTACCGATACAGAATTGAACAATACAGAATCCTACTTTCACTTTACTAGGTCATCTGTGACTATGGCTTGATACTGACAAAAGATTCCAGGGGAGGAGTTTTAGTTGCTAATTTTCAGTTGTTGGGCTGTCAAGATGACCCAGTGGTTAAAAGCGCTTGCTGCCAACCCTGATGACCTGAATTCGATCCCCGGAATACACATGGTGGAGGAGAGAAATGACTCCTTCAAGTTGAACTCCATATGCATTCTTTGGTACATGTGTGCTCACACACACAAATAATAATTAATAATAATGTTAAAATATCCCTGGGGTAAACACCTACCAGACTGGACTGGACAATGGCTATTTCAGGCATTGCCTAGGGTCCTATGCTTATATTTGCTACCTGACCCCCAGTTTTTTGAGATAGGTGTCATGCAGCTCAGGCTGGTCTTGAATTCAGTATGCCCCCTAGGCTGGTCATGGAATCCCAATCCTCCTGCCTCTACCTCCCAAGTGCTTTCAGTTGATTTCTGAAAACAGCTTTCATGTAGTCCAGTTCTAAGCAGCACCATCACTGTTACATCTGACAATACAGGATAAGTCTCACTTGAGAGCTAACTTTGAGTGCTTATCATGTACTAATTATTAATCTATGTGCTGGTTATTATTATTACACAATGCTAAACTGACATACATGCATTCACTAGTTTAATTCCTGTGCAACATCATTATGATTCATGAGTGCTTTGATTCAAAGTTTGAGATGCAGAGCAGTTTCCTGAGTCCAGAGCTCCTCTTCAGCATATCCTTTACCAGAGCACCTAGGCGTCTGGCAATCTATGAGCCGGGCAGATGGGCACCTTGGCTTCTCTCACCACAGAATCAAAAATACTACATGCCTGGCTTGGTTCCATATTGATTTACGCTTTCGGGGGCCACTTACACCCAAGAAAAATCATGCTTATTCTAGAAAGACACAAGAAAACAAGTCCCTGGTCTGGTTCTGACAGACAGCACTAAGCAAAACATCTTAGAAAATCTTAGATCACTATCTAAAATAGATTTATACTCTTTATGGTGACCAGATAAGTCTTTTAAATATGGTCAATTTTCTGTGTTAATCTGTCATAGACTTGACTTCAGTGTGCTTAATCCAACTTGCATTTTGGTTTTCATAACAAATAAGTGATCTCATTTATTGCTGTGAGAAATAGAGCACTATACATAGCAATAAAATATTAAATTCAGTGATAAAAAGTTTTATGGGACAGGTTTTTTAATGTAAATATTAGGAGGTACCTAATAGGGCAATTTGAACACAGCAAGCACTCAAAGTTTGATAAAATAGATAAAATAGCACCAAAGATTCTACTTTCAATTTCATTTGGAAGCTGGTTCATTTAAAAACAAACATTTGAAATTGTGAAGGAACAGTTTCAAAGCAATATAACCACACAGAATTATCTCAATGGAGCCAGGGATGGTGGCACACGTTTTTAATCCCAGTATTTGTGAGTTCAAAGTCAGCCCATCTACATAGCGAGCTCCAGGCCAGCCAGGACTACATAGTGAGACCTTGTCTCAAAAAATTAAATAAATAAATAAAAAACTTAATGGCAGGAAAATAAATATACGTTACTGTAAAAAATTTCTGCTGTTACCACTAAAATATTACTTCATTATCCTGGGTTTATTTTTTTGCTTTATATTTCTTTACATTTTCTAAAATGAACATGTATCTCAATGTTTAGCCATAAAAATGTTAAATAGAATCAATTCAAAAAAGAATCATGAGCCAGGCTTGGTGGCACACACCTGCAATTCTAGCACTTAGAAGGCTGGAGCAGGAGGATCATAAGTTCAAGGTCACCCTGGGTTATATAATGAAATTCCAGGCTAGACAGTGAAACATTGCAGCAAAAATTGAAACAACCAAACAAACAAAACTCAAAGAAAATAATATGAAAGTTCTATTAAAGCATAATTTATGTATGTTATGAATTTAATACAAGAAAAAACATTTTTATTTTCTCAAGGTAATTTGGGAAGAATAGGACTAAAGAATCTCAAGCCTTTTAAAAATATCATGGCACAATTTATTATACAAATGCATCAACTATAAAACTGTATAAAATATATTTTACATAAAAAGCCATTATAAGCCAGGTGTGATGGCACACACCTTTAGTCTCAGCACTCAGAAGGCAGAGACAAGTGGATCTCTGTGAGATCAAGGCCAGCCTGGTCTACATATCAAGTTCCAGGTCAGCTGGGACTACAGGAAGATCCTGTCTCAAAAAACATCAAAGAAAACAAACAAAAATCCAGTATAAATGCATGCATTTGCTATTTTTTCAAAGCTTTTTTTTCACATTATATTATAAACAAATATAAAGCAGGAAATCTGGAAAAATACTAGAAAACAGCTTGAATTCTATAAACCTTTTGCATTTGAGAAAAACCCAAAGTAATTTATATGTTACTTCTCAAAAACCTTAGGAGACTGGAAATAATGTATTTCATTTTATTGTTAAGGAAACTAAGTCACAAGATCATTACAAATGTGTTCAATGATCTATACAATCAAAGAAAGAAAGATTGGAACTTAGTTCTTCTGCCTGCCATTCTACTAATTAGCTGGACCATTCTGCCCTGCCTTTGTGGACAAGTTGAAGCAACAAACTAACATAAAAATTAAAACCAGTTGAACGGGCTAAGTGTGCAGGCACTACACCAACAATTCAGTATAATAATACCCAACAGCTAAATTGCTTTGTGTGTTTGGTACACTGTCTAACTATTCATTATCCCACACATCATCAGTAGATGGTGGGTTTAAACTATTAATGCTGAATGCATAGAACTAGGACTATAAGGAACATAAAGCCAAATGAGAAATCTGCGGCAGAAAGAGCCTGGTGTCTTCTTTTAACCAAGCCTCAATGCACACAAAAAAAAAAAAAAAAAAAAAAAAAAAAAAAAAAGGAAAAAGTATGATGGAATGCCAAGCATCCCTACTTTTCTCCCATTATTTTCAGTAACCCTTCCCACACTATGATTACATTTTTATAAATGAGTGATAAGACCAAAGAAACTAAAAAGATAATTCAGTTCACACAATTTCCTTCAGAGTAGCCAACACCTAAACATTTCCTGGAATATTTTAAAGGAAATCTCACCATTAAAGACTATTATCAAAATTAAAAGGTACTCAGGAATATCATGTCCTCCTTACTTTCTGCCCACATGAATGAAGTAAAGATTAAAAATAAAGGCTGGGCATGGTGGTGCACGCCTTTAATCCCAGCACTTGGGAGACACAGAGACTGGATCTCTGTGAATTCAAGGCCAGCCTGATCTACATAGACTGAAACATACTTTCAAAAGCAATTATCTAAAGAGTCTAATGTTGATTAACTGTAACTTAACAGTCCTCTTCCAAGCTGAAAACATTCCTACTGCTTATCACTTTCTCTGTGACTAGGCAGAACACATTCATTCCCTCTTCCAAATGAATAAATTTCCCCTTTCTTTGGAGCTTTGCTGTCTCCCTGGCACAACATCATATAGAGCAGCTGTTATATTACCAGCATAAAAGCAATCCCATCTGATCTAATTGTAAAACATATGGATAGGCTGAAACCAAACTTTTAGGGGGTTCTGTGTCTTTAAAGGAAGAAATAACCAAAGATCTTCTACTGGCAAAGACAGTGAACAACGACATGAATTCAAATAGTGTACAATTTCAACAAGATCTCTTTCAATAAATTTATTTTAAAAGTGCATATTTTAATGTTTTAAATTCCCTAGACTGAATAAAATGAACAAAGAAACCAGTTTTCTATTTTCAGCGTCTACCAAAGACTGCAGTTAGCCTGTCCTAATATAACAAATATGTCACTCTACCTTGTACGTAAGGTTTGCCAGGCCTCAGAAATCTTCCTTTCTTGAATACCATCTTCAACCATTCCCTTTCTTCACAATCACAACTCATGGACACTAAGCAAATATCTCTGATGCAGATCAGATTTGCTGAGCCAATGACAGACCATAGGTAAACTACTGTACAACACCATTGCTAATCTCATGTAAGCAGAGACTTAGGAAGCTAATCCCAATTTCTGTCCATTGTTTTCATTTTATTCATTTATTTTATGGCTATAAAATTAAAATTGGATATAATAATTGAAAAAAATGGAAATTGGGGTTGAGAGATGGCTCAGTAGTTAAGAGCACAGGTTGGTCTTGTAGAGGACCTGGGTTCAGTTCCCAGCAGCCACATGGTCTGTCCTTAACTAACAGTTCCAGGGGAATCTGATGCCCTCTTCTGACCTCTGGGAGCATTGCACCACATGTGTGTACTTATATACATGCAGACAATATACTTCATACACAAAAAATAAAAATAATAAGCAAAATTTTTGCCCTCTTCTGACCTCTGAGAGCATTGCACCACATGTGTGCACTTATATACATGCAGGCAATATACTTCATACACAAAAAATAAAAATGAGTAAATTTTTTATAACATAACAAATTTTATTTAAAATTAAAGATACATACATACATACATACATACATACATGTATAATCAGATAGAGAAATGCTCTCCACAAGTGGAGATGGGATTCAGAAACCAAAAATTCCAAAGAAAGGCTTGGGCCTTTTGAGTGTTTATGGTGATATGACACAAGTCCCTCTCCACTAATTTGGGATTGCTCAACTTAAAACAAAGAAGGGAGAGTCCATGGGTTACAGCTCCAGCTGAGCTATGTGCAGATCTGGCCTTGGTCTTTTTTTTTTTTAATTATTTATTCAATAACCACATACTTAGAAGAAGCATTTCACTACATCAGCATTGACATACTCAACAATTTTCTGAGCTAGGATGCATCTCTTAACATGCAGGCATTACATTCATAGACATAAAACAAATAAATAAATAAAATACACATTCATACACATTAAATAAATAGATAAATAAATGCATTAAAGTCAGTATATAGAGCATGACTCTATATAGTGTCTGAGTATTGTGTGGATGTTTGTGTATTGAAATTTTTAAATTATTTATCTGTGTGTGGGAGACACAAACATGACACACAGAGGATAACTTGAAGCAGTTGGTTCTCTCCTTCCACCATGTGTTGGTCCTGAAGGTCAAACTCAGGTCATCAAGCTTGGCAGCAAGTACCTTTCCCTGCTGAGCCATCTCACCAGCCCACGGGTCAGTATTCTTTTGTTAATCAGCTTTTCACTACAGCTTTAACATATTCAGTAACACATTCCAGAGCAAGAGTACATCTCTTCACAAGTGGGTGCACGTTTCTAGGTTCATAGTTGAATTAATATAGTAATATATTATTGAACTCAGTATAAGCCCTGTAAGACATAATATTAGATGAGTTTTTAACCTTTAAAAAAAATCTCCATTTCATTTTAGAATATATTGTTCCTTGCAGAAAGACTCATTGTTTTTGCTACCAACACTGAGATGTTGGCGCTTGCATCTCCAATCTGTATCTATCTGATTATTACCAGTCATAATCAGTTGCACTTGGATCCTTGGCACGTGTGTATGTCTATAAAGTCATCGGACAGACTTCAATGGTATTGTCCACCATCTCTACCAATCAGCATAACGCAAACCTCCATGCCTCCTCCTCAAACATAAGACATCCTTTAAAAATTTGTTGATTTGTGTGTGTGTGTGTGTTTATCACACAGAACATCCCAAACCATCTCATTCGACTATACACCCACTTCCCAGATAGCACCCTCCCATAGCCTCCCTCCCCCCACTAGAGCCCTTATACTCTGATAGCCCTGCTACTGTCTGCTGTGTTGTCGGCACCCCCAGCTGACACTTATATACATGCAGGCAATATACTTCATATACAAAAAATAAAAATAATAAGCAAAAATTATTTTAAAAACTTGGAAATTTCATAAAAACAGAGAAGATAATTAAAGTTATCCATAATCCCATAACTTATCACCCATCAATTACTACTTTGGTAGATAGCTCTCCTATGTAAATTGGTACTTACTGCAAGCTTTTTAATGATTATATAATAATTCAGAAACTACTATAATTTACTTGTCATAGCGTTTTAGAATAGGAAAATTCTTAAGTAAATCTATACTGAGGGGCTGAAGAGATGGCTCAGTAGTTAAAAGTACTGGATGCTCTTGCAGAGGACTCAGATTTGGTTCCCAGCACCCACATGGCAGCTCACAGTCATTCATAACTCCAATTCCAGGGGGTTTGATACCCTCTTCTGGCCCCTGCACACAGAGGTACACAATATACAAAACAAATAGGAGAGCTGACTGAGTGAGGTAGGGTGTGAGTAAAAGGTGAGGACTGAGGGAGCTGAGGACTCTACAAGTGGACATGCTGGGCCTCAAGCACATCTGAGGAAGTCCAAGTCCCCAAATAATACAATTTAAAAGCCAAAACTCTCATCTCTCTCACTTTACAAATGAAATTGTTTACCCAGATTATGAGACTACTAAAAAGACCTAAAGTCCCATGTCTTACAGAAAAGGACTCAGCTTTCTAACTTAGCTACTCTTTCTATTTAATTCAGATATTCATTTCTCTATTTTATTTTTTCTTCTAAGAAAATAGAGCCAGGCGTGATGGTGCACGCCTTTAATCCCAGCACTTGGGAGGCAGAGGCAGGTGGATCTCTGTGAGTTTGAGGCCAGCCTGGTCTATATAGCAACTTCCAGCCCAGCTGGGACTACAGGGAGACCCTGTCTCAAAAACACCAAAAAAAAAAAAGAAAATAGGGACAGTCATGCAACAAAAATAAATAAGGTAATATACTAGTTCTCAAAGAGTTTTACATACCCTGAATAGGCTCTCATACTATGCTTATGAGCAAAAGGAAAAAGTCAGAGGTGTTCATTCCTAAACTAAGAGAGAACGGCATGATCACTCTATTTCCTCAAGATTATACTGCATGTCTACCGTGGCTACGAACTACTCCTCCTTCATCCATTTCATTGCTAAATATTGAAAATCTATTTTGGGTTGAATAACAAGAGGAAATTACCTTTCTGAAAAAAATGCACTTATGGGGCTGGAGAGATGGCTCAGCGGTTAAGAACACTGGCTGCTCTTGCAGAGGACCTGAGTTCAATTCCCAGCACCCACATGGCAGCTAACAACAATCCATAACTCTAGTTCCAGAGGGGTCCAACACTCTGTTCTGACCTCAGCAGGCATTACACGACACAGGTACACTTACACACATATTCTTAAGATAAAAATAATAACTAAAAAATAAGTAAAGAAAAAACTAAGAGTGCACTTATTATTAATTTTGTGTGTGTGCAAGCACAAGCATGCCATGGCACATGTGTAGAGATCAAAGGACAACCTGTGGGAGTTAATTCTCTCCTTCCCTCTTAATACATTTATTTAGTTACCTATGTGCATGCGTGTGTGTGGTGTGGTGTGGTGTGTGTGTGTGTGTGCGCGCGCGCACGCACATGTGTCAGAGGACAACTTTCAGGAGTTGATTCTCTCCTTCCACCATGTGGGTCCTGGGATCAAACTCAGGTGATCAGGCTTGTTTGACAAGAGCCTTTGCCGAGTCATCTCATTGGCCCTCTCCTTCCCTCTTAAGGTTTTGAATCCCAGTATTTGTCCTCTATTTAAGATAAAGATAACATTTAACTCCTTTATTGCTAAAGAACTAAATGGTACATATTTTAAAATCCTGGCAAGCAATCAGATATTAAGTACTCAGTTAACAGTAGCTATCTTCTTTGCCGAAGTGTTAAAAATCAGACTGGAAAGGAGAGGTAAAAGAGAACTAAATTTTTTTCTACAAACTCACTAATTTGAAGCAAAACAACTGAAGCACTAGGTTAAGATACTTCCAAACAGATTCCTATGTTAGGAAAAAAGTAATATTTTAATATGAAGACAGAAATTTACATGAACCTCCCTCCCAAACCAATTCTGTAGTTTACCTTATTGCTTTTTAATTTTTTTGTGTGTGTATGAGTGTTATGCCTGCATGCATGCAAGTGTACCTGTGTCATGCAGTGCCTGCAGATGACAAAAGAGGGCATCAGATCCCCTGGAACTGAAGTTACAGACAGTTGTTAGTCGCCATTGGGTGTTGTGATTCAAACCCAGGTCTTCCGCAAGAGCAGTCAGTGCCCTTAACCACTGAGCCATTTCTCCAGCCCTACCTTGTTATTTCTATCGCAATTTATTTTCAATTACTACTGAGCTTTTTCCACTACGTTAAACCCATATAGTGCCTAAGAAAGAAATGTAAACAATCCTAACTCTAAATACCATCTTCCTACTATTTAAATATGAGAAACTAAACCAGCCAAAGTGTTACATTCAACAAAATAAATTTCAAGGATAACTATTAGAAATAAGACTTATCAAAGGTCGGGCTGAAGAGATGACTCAGCAGTCAGGAACTCTTGCAGAGGACCCAGGTTCCATTTCCAGCACCCACATGGTGGCTAATAACTGTCTGTAACTCCAGCTCCAGGGGATCTGACACCCTTCTGGCGTACATGGACACTGTATGCAGGTGGTACACTTATATACATGAAGGTCAAACACTCATCCACATAAGATAAAAATATTTTTAATTAATAAAAGAAACAATATAGGACAGAAGCTAAGCCCTTTTACACTCACAATACATGGAAATCAATGCAAGGTGAGTGTCGAACTTTAGAGGACCTTAAGAGCACTTTGCAAACCACAATGCACTACACAGTTGTTAATTATTAGAAGCACTCTGTTCACTATTAACTTTAACTGTATTTCTTCAGGGAAAATTCTGGCATCCAAAAGATAAAAACATTTGTTTCTCAACCAAATTGAGCCGCTAATGTTGAGTATACATCCAAAATCAACCTACTAACAAAACAGTTCATATTACTCATAAATAGAAACAAAATCATTCCTTAAAACACTTCATTTTTCTAGAGGCACATTACTTTGTTAGGACTGTTTCTTTTTCTTTATTGATCCTTGGAAGAAGGAAGTTTTTTCTAACAATAAAAAAAGACCCCAGGGTTGGGCACATAGCTCAGTGGTAGTGTTTGCCTTGTGCTCAAAACTACGGTCCTAGGTTTGATCCTCACACTAAAAAAAAAAAAAAAAAAAAAAACCAGGGCAAAATCTATCCTCCATTTTTTCCAAAGAGGTAATTAGTACTATATACTGAATATTATATAAATGATGACATTTATCAAGTGGGCTTAGCAATCTAAATTAAAGAGACTAAAAACAAATCAGAAGGAAAAGTCAAAATCACAGAAAAAGACAGGTTTTGTTCTCAGTGAAAAGGGTTCAAACTCGTGCACCCTGATACCAAGACATCTTCAAGGACTTTTTGTTCATCAAGAAAGATCTCTTGGAAGAATCAGGCTTTGAGGAGGCACTGAAGGAGGACAAAGTGGTGAATTGTTAAATAAAGAGGGTAATTTGGCCCCTTGAAGAACGTGGAAAGAATTGAAGGGGCTAAGAAAGAGACAGGAAAGGAGGGCATAGAGGAGTTTGCACTGAAAAAAAAATACTCAAATAGAGTAGAAGAAAAGAAAGGTGGTTTTTTAAAAGAAGAAAAATAGGGGAAGGTTTCTCTGACAATCTGGAAGAATAGCATTACTAGAGAGATTATTTTGACACAGATTTATTGCATGTACTTAGGCAGAAAGACCTAAATAAATATTACTTTTAAGCAACCCTTTATTGTGATTCAAACACATGGATATCCTGGCATAACCTTTATCTTCTTCATTACAATTTTAAAAAGCACCTTTTAAAGTTACAAGTTCAGATAGGGTAAATGTTTCTAGTGAAAAAGGGTCTATAACATAAGGTCAAAATTAGCAATAAGGATATTTCTATTATAACTAAAGAAAAACAAAAATCAAGATCAAGGCAGAAAGCATAGGTTAAAACTATTTGTAACTAAGAATATGATCTACCATGCTTTCGATAAACAAGATCCTCTATATCCATCCTCTTCTGATCTATTAAGTGCCATAGAGCAGCAATCTCTCTGCCTATAATGTACCCATCAGTGAAACAGCACTGTAATACTTTTCTTCCATTCTTTTTATAAGGGTGCCAGGATGTCTGGAAGTTAATGTACACATGTTTAGAAGGTTGAGATGAAAAGTAATACATACTTTAATTTTATAGGTCTTTAGTTAAATCAAGATAAAAAGACCTACTCAGAATTATTTCAATGTGTAAATCTTAAACTAGCCAGAGGCTTCCTAGAAACATTCAAAAGGTTCTAAACTAATGTTCTGGAGTTTATGCTGTTCCAGAAACTAATCAGACTAAGGAGCCTCTACACAAAACTAGGCACGAAGGCCAGGAATAAAGTATATTTAAGAAGTATCTGGGTCTGGACTTAAAAATAATTCAGACAAATTTATCCATCAAAGACAATATTAAACCCTAATCAAAAGGATGAGTTAAACATCACAGCCATAAACTACCATAAAACAGAAAACTCGAGATGAATGCACAGCACACAATGCAGTGAATGCCAAAAAGCATTGCTTCTGGGCCTCAGTTTCCTTGTCTATAAAATATAGACGGGGCTGAGGATACAGCTCAATGGTGGGGTGGGTGCTTATCATGTGCAAGGGCCTGGGTTCAATCCCTAACACTGAAAAATAATAAGGATCATAATACCTGACTCAGTACCTAAACGTTCTGAGGATTAAATGACTTAACATATGTGAGACATTTAGTGCCAGGAACAAAGCATGTTTGCAATTATCATCACAGTGGCCCACAGCCCTCAAACCTGATGCTAAATATTAGAAGATCCAAAATCAAATATTTTTCAGTAACTCATTTGGTGATAAAAACCTGTCCTTCCCTTAATGTACTTGCCAGCAAAGCTGACCTGATCAAATACAAGGCTACTTGTGATCTTTATCCACTGAGTATGCATTTCATTAGAGATCCCTTTGTAAAGTCTGAGTACTAGATTTGTTGAAACTTCACCAGGATATATTTATTAACCTTCTAAAATCTGAAAAGTTCTCCACTATGTCCAGAGACACAAGTTTTGGATAAAAGACTCTGAACCTATATTATCTTTAGAGCCTACATTATTTCTTAACCACAGGTAATAAACAGGTAATTATTTCTTAAACAACCACAGGTAATAAACTCCTCGGCCCAGTAGCAGAGACTATTAGGCTAAAGAAAGTGTTTTCCAGTCCAGTTTAGGTCAGCCTTGGGTTTCCAGAATGTTCTTTTCAAATAGAATCTAAAGAGTCAAGCTTGGTGACAACTTCCAACACTCAGGAGGTGGCAGCAAGAGGATGAACAGGCCGAGCTATACAGACAGACTCTATCTTAAACAAATCCAACCAAATAAAGCAGATCAAATGGAATCTATTTGTAATATTGAATTTACATGTTATATTAGAGATTTCAAAATCTGAATTCAGGGGCTTGCTTAAACAAAGTCTCTTCCTGTAGCCTGGATCAAAAGTAAATAATTAAGACTCTTTGCAGGGCATAAATGTACCTTGAATCATGCACATCTAATCATCATAGAACTTTAGGGCTGAAAGACTCTTGAGAACTAATCTAAATTTTTATCCCTTCCTTTCCAAACCGTTTTATCACCCATGAATTTACTCTTCCCTGTGAGGTAAGAACAGCCTGCCCCTGCCCTGACTTGTTCTTGGACTTGGTCTATAGGAACACCCTGCAAGTAATGTAATGCAAATAAACTGGGTGGAGTATACTGACAGACTTGGGGGCAGATCACATGAACTTAATAGAACCAACCTTAGGAGCTTGGTAAAGGTCTCAGATTATACTTAGAAAATGACAAAAATTTCCAGGTCCTGATAAAGAAAGAATAATCTAACACATATTTTTTAAAAAAAGTCACGACAATATGGTATTTTTTTAATATTTCTTTTATTTTATATATATGAGTGTATTGCCTACATATATGTAAGTGCATCCATGTTATCCAATGCCTACAGAGGTCAGAAGAGGGCAGTGGATCCCCTGGAACTGGAACTGGAGTTACAGACGGTTGTTAGCCACCATGTGGGTGCTGAGAATTGAATGAGTGCTCTTAACTGATAAGCCATCTCTTCAGCTCCAAGTCTGGTATCTTGAGGGACTCAAGAACTCAACAGCACATAATCAGTACCGAATTCAGAAGGAACAAGGACTGGCCCTCTCACTATGAGCTACACTAAAGCACATCTGGACTATCATGTTCAGCTCTAGTCTGTGCTCTGGGAGTCACAGAAAGACTGAAAGTCCAAAAGAGAAGTGATCAGGATTGTGAAGAAATACAAAACCATCTCAAAGAACAACGGAAAGAGCTGAGGTTATTTAGCTCAGACTTGGAGTATGAGCACTGCCCGCTAAAATCTGAAGAACTGCCTCGGGACAGAGAAAGCAGACTTGTTCTATGTGGCCCCAAAGGGCAGAATTCATCCAATTAGTGTTAGCTACAGGGAGCGATAGTTCATATACACCTACAGCAGTATTTCTTAAAATGGACAGCCATGTTGGGAATTAGTGGCTTCTACGATCCTATCTAGCCTCAGAAATCTGTAATTACAAAGAAACAAGCACTTGTCATTAGCTCAGGGCCTTATTGTTGATTATTACTCTCTAGTAGCACAGCATCTCCTTTTACCCTTTGGGCAACCAGTCAGCATAGTGTTGAGCCAGGTTTATGAAAAGAGAGTGCCTGCTTGCTGGGCAATTCGTTTGTTTATAGATCAGTGTCCCTGTAAATAACTGGGTCCTAACTAAGTGGTAGGTAAGAGCTCTCAGCTAAATTTTCATGAAAGAAAATTCTTATTAATTCATACAGCACCCATAAGATTTGTCCAGTCAAATAATATATTAAATGGCACCCAGTTCTTGTAGAGATGTTGAAATAAAATACCCTCTACAACTATCTTCGGAAATGCCAGGGAATCCAAACTTGCAAGCCAAATCAGTTCTCTCAAATTCAAATAGAAGTTTTCCTCGGTTAAAAAGCAATGTTTATTATTTGAAGTGGTCTTAAGTCCATGATCAGATTAAAGGGTCTCATTTGATTATATTGCTATAAGGCTAACATGTACATTAAGCACAATTGTACCCATGTCATGCAATGCCTGCAGGGATCAGAAGAGGGTGTTGGATCCCTTGGACTGGAGTTACAAACAATTGTTAGCCTACCACTTGGCCACAAAGTCAGTTAAGCTGTTGAGAACTAGACATAGAAAATAGTGAATTCACAGATGAATATACACTACAGAATATTTAAAGCAAAGGTGAGTGACCTGAGTTAGACATCCTAAAATTTTTGCTACAAAAAGATCACCATAGAGAGAAATATGTTAGCCCATGGAAATTACTAAAAACTTTGAACAGTTTACATGGCAAATATTAATCAACCCATCTTTGCTTCACTTAAAATTGATTTGAATTCTAAATATTGATTTGAATCAAAGTATTAGAAATATAATAAAGATATGATGAACTTAACAAGAATGCATTCTTCTCTGTGCTTGCTAAAGCAACCTAAGTGTGCACAACTTAGAAACTAGTTAAATTATGATATATTCTTAGAACAAAAAGTGCACCTATTGGAAAGAGTAACGTAGACCCTAGGTACCGACATGAAAAAAATAAAGTTCATGATACACAGTACACAGTTAAGTGGGTGTGGCAAGTTGTAAAATAGTATGTATTATTTTAATTTTTAAAAAAAAACTACTAATAAATTTTTGGTGTGCCAGGGGTTGTGTACACTAGACAAGTTTCTACCCCTATGCTATACCCTTAGCCCTAAAAATTATCTTAAAGCACTTTGCGTGTTCATATACGTCCAGAAAATTATTTTTTTAAAGATCTAACAAATTGCTGGGGGTGGTAGTGCATACCTTTAATCTCAGCATTCAAGAGGCAGGGGCAGGTGGATCTCTGTGAGTTTGAGGTAAGGCTGGTCTACATAGCAAGTTGCAGGCCAGCCATGGCTACAGGGAGGCCATCACAAAACAAAACAAAATACAGCACAACACAACACAAAACAAAACAGAGATCTAACAAACTGCTAAGAGGGGTAATCTCTAGGGACTAGAATGAGAGGGAGGGGAAGGAGTGACTTTTAACACTTCCTTTAAAGGCTTCTGGTTATCTCTTTTATCAGTAAAAATTACCTTTATGTTTTAAAAGCAATAAAAGCAAAATGACATCAACTGTACATTTATCAGATTCTAACCAAGGTAAGCAATTGCTACTTAAATGTTGTGTGCTAAAATCATCCTTTTTCTATTTTACTAAAGCAAAGTTATAAATCCCCCAAGTCCCTTCTAAGTTTCTTAAATACTTTCACAAAAAAGGGCTGGTCACCAAGCTAGAGAGATGGCTCATCAGTTAAGAGCATTGACTGCTCTTGCAGAGGACCCAGGTTCGATTTCCAGCACCCACATGGCAGCTGACAACAGTCCATAACTCTAGTTCCAAGGGATCCAATGCCTAAGTCTTCCGACCTTCTCAGGCATTGCACGACACGGGTACACTTAGACACATGCAGGCAATACACTCATACACATAAAAAAGTTAAAATAAAATAAATATTTTTAAAAAGGGCTGGTCACAAGCACAAAGTAACACACATGTGGTGCTTATCCAGCACCAGGAACTAGTCTAAGCAGTACATATGCATGCATTTACTTGTTTAAATTTTTCTCTCCTCTTCACTCCCTCTCTCCTCTGTTCCCGTCATTCTTATAGTCCTGCTATGTAGCCCAGTTTGCCTCAAACCTCACAGGTAGCCATGGTTGGCTTTGAACTCCTGATCCTCCTGTCTTTGCTTCCTCTGTGTACAATCACATCCACCACCTCAATTTACAAAATTTTCACAGCGATCCTGTAAGTTAAGTACTATTATTATCTTCATTTCACAGAAGAAAGTGTGACCACAAGGATTAAGTAACCTGTCCAAACTTACATAGCCAATAAGGGACATAGGTGGAATTCAAACCTAAAAATGGGCTCTAGGCCTATACTTTCAAGCATTTTTAGTCCATCTTTTAGTAACTTGTCAATCTCTCTGCATAGAAGCCAAAATTCATCACAAGTTTAAAAAAAATAGCTAGTTAATACACTTCTTGAAGCTGAAAGAGATCCAAACTTGGCTTTTTTGAGGTGAATAATCTGCATCCCTACTTATGCCACTGCCAAACTCCAACCTAAGATTTAAGACTTAACCATCTGGAAAAATTCTCTACCAACTCCTATAGTCCAAAGTCCACACCTGACTCCAGAGCAAACCACTGAGTGGAAGAATTAGGTCAATGACCAAGCTAGACAAGTGCTTCAGACAAATCTCCACCCCAACACAAAGTAAAAGAACTCAAGAAACTTGCCTAGCATCTTAAGGTGGGCTTTGTGGGTTGAGTTCCAGGCCCACATTAGCTATAAAGAGGTGAGGACCAGAAGTGGACTCTAACTTTGCTTGAAGACTTCCACTAGCAAGAAGAGGAGCCTTATGTTCTATCGTGAACTCAAAGACAAATTGACATCTGTCTGCAGCAGCAGTACAAAACATCCTAGTTTCAAAGAGGCAAAAAATGGGCATCCCAGCTTACACTGTATTTTCGAAGACACTGACCTTGGAATTGAGACAGAAAAAAAAAAAAAAAAAGGAAGGGATTTAACCTAATTTATAAACGTGCTCAACCTAGATACACACCTGTCCCAAATGACGTACCAAATCCACTTATTTGCTGAGAAAACACGGATTACAATGCCGTTTTTATTTTTAATTTTTGGCCTGAAGTGGTCTGTGGTTTGTAAGCAAAATTTTTCCTCTCTCCCTTCCACCTGACGCACATACACAAACATCCGATATTTACATCAACAGGAGGAAACCAAGAAATAATACCTACTGCTGCTCTTGTGGTTTCCACCTACGGGTTGATGGAGTAGCGTGCTAGCTTTCAAACTTCCCCCAAATAACCCAGGCGAGGTGGCCTTCGGGGCAAACTCAACCCAAAAGTTTGCACCCATTCTGGGACTCTGACAAAGGCCAGCAAACCCCACTTTAGGAAGAGACGCTAAGCTCTCTACACAGCAGCCCTCCTGAGGGAGCACAGTCCAGGGAGGAGGGTGACAAAAGACTTTCTGGATGCGGAGGGACTGGGGGCTGAAGCTAGCTGGAGCCTGGAGCTCCCTTTGGGAGTTTTAGGGCAAGCAACGAGGTTTCCAGGGAAGCGCCAGGACTGGATGGCAGGCTGGAAAGGGTCCAGCCTGCGCCGGGACTCACCTGGGGGAGGAGCAGGGGCCTCGGTGGCAGGTGCGGTGGGCGGGACGCGGCTACTGCCGCCGCCGCCGCTGCTGCTGCTGGAGGGCTCGACGATCGGGGTCCCGGGAGCAGGGGACGCCGCAGCGGTGGTCACTCCCGGGGTGCTGGGCGCCGGGCCAGCGGGGCTCGCTGGGGTGGTGGGTGGCGGGGAGGTGGCGGGAGCGCGTCCCCGCTCCTCAGGGGCGGCGGGCGGCGGGCCGAGCGTGGCCGGGAAGGTGCTGGCGGCGGCTGGGGCGGTCGTCCGCAGAGGGGTGGTCTCCGGGGACCCGCCGCCCGAGGTCGCAGCCGGGGCTCGGCCGGGCGTGCTGCGCGGGGGGCTGGTCCTCCCGGCCTGCGCCGTGGGAGCCGTGGCCTCAGGGAACGGGAGGCCGGCCTCGCCCCGCAGTCCCGGGCCCGGCGACGCGTCCACCTGCCCCTCCGCCCCGCCGCCGCCGGTGACATTCCCTGCGGAGGCGGCTGAGGCGGCGGCGGCGGCGGCGGCGCAGCACAACAGGGCGAGGCCGCCCAGGCTCGGCAGGCTCCTCATGGCGCGCTCGGCTCCGCCATTCATTCATTCAGCCAGTCGGTCGGTCAGTCATCTTCTTCTCCGAGCCGTCGGACCCAGGAAGCCGCCGCAGCCGCCGCCGCAGCCACCGGGCTCAGCATCGCCACCTCCCTCTGACAGGCGGCCGGCCCTGCGGGCGGGCCTCAGCGCGGAGGGAGCTAGCGGGCTGAGCGGGGCAGCCCGCCCTCCCCGATTGACGGCCGGGCAGGCCAATAGGAAGCCGCGGTCGTCCACGTGACCGGTCCGCTTCCCGGCCTCTTTGTGAGGGCACAGACCAATCGCAGAACGTCTGAGGAGGGAGGCGGGACGTTGGGCGGGAGGAGGGTGGCACGAGCGGCGCTCCAGCGGGCCGGGTTCGCGGCGACCCGGCTTTGTCTGCCCCAAGAGCTGGGCGCGGGCTTCGGGTACCCGGCGCCGCGGAGCAGACAAAGGGCGCGCCGCGCGCTGCGGGCGCCGGACGTAGTCGTCTGCTCTGCCAGGCTGCGAGCGCGACCCGGGCGGAGAGTCAGCTGTAGTGAGCGTCTCCGCCCTCATGAACAATGGGGGCGCGGGCACCGCACCGGGATGGGGCGGGGACTGGGCTGCAGCCTCGGGTGTAGACCGAGCTCGGCATTCCCCGTGCTGCCCGGGAGAGCCTGGCCTCGGCCCTGCGGGGTCTGCGCTTCCATCCCTATATCAGAGATGGAGAAACTGAAGCGCTTACTGAGAGCCACAGCAAGCCCAGCCCCACGTCCCTCCGCAGGCACCTGCTATGGGCCTGGCGCTGGGCCAGGCCGGACTCTCATCCCCATCACAAGTTGTTAGCGCTTGCGTGGAGGGAGACGGCACTCAGATGAACTCTTTCCCCCCTGAACCTCGGGAAGAATAGGGTAGGAGCTGGTTAAACCTCAGCTCCAGCCTTGCTGAGTTGTGTGGCCTGAGCACAGTTTTCTCAGTACTAAAATGATACGATGACAGGGCACACTCCATCCCCCTCCAAAAGCTGTTGTGAGAATTAAATTACGTACACGAAGGGCTTAACCCGGAGTTTGGCCGACCGTTGTAAGCCATCATTAATGCTAACTACTCTGGGTTGCACTGTGTCAGGACAAGCCTAAGGTTGGAGAGCCGCCCGCGCAGCCTCGGTCCCCAGAGACTTGCTAGTTGCAGGCATTGGGGTGGGGCTGATAGCAGAGCTTGACCCTGGATGACTTTAAACTTTGGATGAAGCTGAAATCAGGCAGGCAATCCCGCACCATCACCCAGGATCCAGTGTTATGTCCGATGCTGCTTTGGCTGAGCCACTTCCAGGGGCAGCTGGGCAGGGCACATTTGTCCTCGGACGGCTTAATCCCAGACTACAGAGCCTCACTACTAAACCCAGTCCTGGCCTCTTCCAGGATGCTTGTCTTTGTGTATGGTTTCCCATTACTCACTGGCCTCTAACCAGACCGGCAGGATGAGATTTGTGTGTAAACTCGTGTGTTAAGGAAAGCATGCACTTATTTGCCTCCATGAGCAGTGGGTGGGGAGAGGATATGTATGTACTTGTGTAGGAAAGCATAAACATATTTGTAACTCTGTGTGAACATTATCTGTATGAATCTGTGAATTATGAGTATTGTGTTTGTATTTCCATAGGTGATGCGTTTAATAATATATTAATAATGTGTGTGTTGTGTGTGAATTTTATGTTTTTGAATTTCTGGTTATCTCTGAGTGTGTCTTGATAGGTCTGTCTATGTAAGAAAGAGGGGACCAAATGAGAGGGGTGTGTGAGCGTTTGGGTTTCAAGACCAATATTTAGCAAGCACTGACCAAGGTTCTATTTTTACTTCTCTGAAGGAAGGGAGTAGACATGACACTCTACCTTCTAGTCTCTTGCTAGTTCCTCTTGGTTCCTCAGCCCCAGCCAAAATGCCACATCCTCTAAAAGACATTTGGGTTTCCAAGTGGGAGTTCATCCTCTGAATTTCTCTACTTTGTTTAAAGCCCTTCTCTGTCAACCCCTGCCTCTTCCTGAAAAAGATTAATAATGATGACTCTCAGAAATATGTACCACAGGATAAACTGAACCACCCACATGACTTAATTACTTCTCCTGGGCACTCATCAACCTTAGAAGTAGAACTATGATTGATGTGTCTGTCTTATTTCATCAGACTGTCTTCTCAGTGCCTAGCACTGAGAAGTTAAACTGCATGCTGATTAAACTGAAACAGATCTTATTGTGCCCTTGGGGAAAGTTTGTGCCTTTAAAGTCACAAGACTCTGCAAACTGTGTGATGTTGAAGGAAACCCTTTCCCTCTCTGAGCCTCAGCTCCTCTGTAAAATGAGGCCAAGAGTCATGAACAGATCAAAGCAAACATTTTTTACAGAACCTGACACTCACATAGCACTCTTCATTTCAGTTATACTTTGAGCTTTGTTAGCTGAAAGACTAGAGCAGAGACCTCTGTCCCATAAACTCCAGATCAGGTGACATAGCTTGACAGTTGCCCTACTGGATCTTTCCAAATGATGTCTTAAAAACTGCTGGATCGGCCCTGAGCTGTGCTGTATCAGAGATTCTCTGCCAGGAGAAGAGAAGAGCTGATGCAGCTTTTGTGCCAGGAGAATCCCAAAGCAAATGTCTTAGGAGACCTTGCCGAGTGATCCAGGTCAGCTCTGCCTCAGGCAAGGATCACGCACGCTGGGCTTCTCAGATGAGTCAATTAGCTGGAAATATGTCTACGAGATGTTGACAAATTTTTAAACAGTCTCAATACTGAGCTGAGGCTGGCCTCGGCCTCCCTAATTCTGGGATGTAGGCATAACTGTCACACACAGCTCTATAAAACAGTCTAAATATACTGATGCTCCATTCAACATTAGTTCTTTATTTTTTTCATATTTATTGTGTCTAAACACGTATGTCATGGTGCACATGTGAAAATCATAGGACAATTTGGGGGAGTTTGTGCCTTCCTCCTACCAGGTGGGTTCCAGGGATCAAACTTGGGTTGTCAGTTTTGGCAGCAAGTGACCTTACCCACTGAGCCAACTTGCTAGCCCTAATTCTTTTTTTTTTCTTTTTTTTTTATCTTTTTGAGACAGGGTCTCCCTGTAGCCCCAGCTGTCCTGGAACTCACTATGTAGATCAGGCTAGTCTTGAACTCAGAGATCCACCTGCCTCTGCCTCCCAAGTGCTGGGACTAAAGTCGTGTGCCACCACGCCCGGCTGCTAGCCCTAATTCTTAAATCCACTGCTCTGCCTCTATCTCACAAAGTACAAGATGTCTTGTTTTGTTTTGTTTGTTTTGTAGAAACAGGGTCTCACTCTGCAATCCAGGCTGGCCCAGAACCCACTAGGCCCAGGCTAGCCTGAACCTCATAGCAATCCTTCTGCCTTAGCCTCTTGAGTACTGGGATTACAGATATATACCACCATGTCCAACTTAACTTTTTATGTAAGGAATATTTTAGTTTATGCTTAAAACTGGGAAACACCATAAATATGCAACATCAGAGAAAGGTAGCTCCAACTTAATTATGTAATGTCATTTTCAAGGTGGCTACTGAGACAGTATAGCCCATATTAATAATAGATAAATAATAGAGTTCACAAGTGCTAGACACTGTACTAAGAGATATATGAGTTACTTAATTTAACCCTTAGAACCCCACCAAGCAGTAGTATTATATCCTAGACTGGACTGCTACAACAGCACCATAGACTGAAATGAATTCATTTCTCACAGTTTTGGTGGCTAGGAAATCCAAGATCAAGATGCCAACAGATTATCTGATGAGATCTTTCTTCCTGGTTCATAGATCTTTTCACTGTCTTCTTGTGATAAAAAGGACAAGGGAAGCTGGGCTTGGTAGCACACATCTTTATTCCCAGCACTCGGTAGGCAGAAGCCAACGAATCTCTGTGAGATTGAGGTCAGCCTGATCTGCATGCAATTCCAGGACAGTCAGGGCTACAGGCAGACCCTGTCTCAAAAAAGGAAAAAAAGAAAAAGAACTCCCTGGGGTCTCTTCTAAGGTCACTGATCCCATTCACAAGGATTTTATGATGTTGGCCTAGCACCTTCCAAAGGCCTCTACATACCATCATATGGAAGTGAAGTTATGATTTCAACATACAAATTTTAGAGGGATACAAACATTCACACTATAGCATGCTACTGTCCAAGGTCCCTCACCAAGTTATCAAACTGAGACTGGCTGGCTTCCGGCTGGAATCCTTGACCGTAGGGAAAATGCTTGTATAATGTTAGGAAGAAAAGAGAAGATAAAGGTCATAGCTCTGACACTGTGTATCAGAATGCTGCCCACCACTTTTCCTATTGCCCCAGAACTACCCTGAAGCCTACAGCCACTAAAGAGAGCTGTCAACACACCCATGAGAGCTGAAGCCACAAGAAAGCAAGAGTCAGAGTAGGCATGGTTGAAGTCTTTATGTGCAGCCCCACTCCTGTAGGAATTACAGATGCTGTCAAAGGTCTAGTCTGATTCTCCTTTGTGCTGGGCACTAGCCCAGTATCAAATCTATAACAGCAGTTCAGGAATTGCTGAGGTAAAGAGTCTTGTGATGTGGTGAGCACTGTTCAAGAGTTCTGCATTCATGGAAACTGAGGGTTTGATCCTTAGTACCTCAAAAATAGAAAGATAAAAAGAGTTTTATATTCATAACACATTCATTCCTCGTCGTTAGGGCTACCACCCATGCTTGAAAGAAAAAGAAAAAAATGGAGCATCTAAATGGTTAAAAAGACTTGGCCATGATCTGCCTGACTTTGTAACCCATGTGGCTTCTGGGTGCTGCACGCAGTAGAAGGTCAAAAGCACATACTGAAGAAAGGGCAGGCACACACCAAATTTAACCCTCCTGCTAGAGCAGCATTTAAGAAGAGAGGCGTTGGGAGCAGGAAAGCATAGTAAGAGACAACTGGCTTGTCCCACCATTTCCTTCAGACTGTAATAGAACACAGCAATTTTCCCTTTTCTGGTTTCATTGAAACATCAGTGCTGACACGGGCTCTTTCTAATCCTTCAGGAACCTGGCCCTATCAGATGTGGCTGAATGCACAGTTTGGCATCTTCTGCAGACAACTGTAAGGTTACTGGGGCCACTATTAATCAAGTCTGCCCAATTAAAGAACACTGACAGACAACTTCCAGAAAGGGAGATACAGTGACTAAGAAGCATGCAATACTGCATATGCAGCTAAAGTAATCAGCATTGCAAATGAGACAATGAATTGCTATTCTTTTAAATCAAATGTAAATCATTGCATGGAATCAGATATTTTTTTAAACTGGTTATACTTGCTACTGGCCAGAGAATGTCTCTCACTGTTGGTAGGAATATAAAAGCTGATAGATGCAACCTTCCCAGGAAGTCTTGAACTTGTTCGTGCTCTGCATTAGCTCATAAGCTCCATTTTTAAGACTGTGCCCAAAGAAAATAATCAGATACACATATTAATGTTCAAAAATGGAATGTTGGGCATCATGGTAGATGCCAGGACCCCAGGACACAGAGGCAGGAGATGGTGACGTTGCACCTAGAGATCCTGTCTCTGAAAAAAAAAGAAAGGATTAGTGAAAATTAGAAAAACCGAAACAATTAATAAGAAATTGATTAGGTAGTTTTACTCTATAACATTTCTATGTTAGAATATTAACCATCTATAGAATGTGATCATGAAGGAAATTCTGGTAGTATGAAATTATTAAAAAATAACTTAATGGCTCTGCTATGATCCTAATTTTGTAAAATATGTAAAATGATAATGCATAGTAAAAGACCAAGTCAAAATACACTGAGCCATAAACATTCTTTGTTTCTGAGTGATTGCATTGTGGGTGTTTTAAATTTCTCTCCACGCATTTCTGCATTTTCCAAATTTTTTTACAATGCACACACAGTACTCTCAAAATCAGTAACAATCAACAATAGAACTAGATTGAATCTAGGGATTTATCTGTCAACTACACCCTTGGTCCACCCCCTGGTATCTCTAAGTTGCAAACCTATATTCATTGCAAAGCACCATCTCAAAATGAGGAAGCTAAATGCTGAAATCCAGCTTCAAAGCCCCTCTGATGTTAAAACAAGCCCAAAGAAAGCACTTGCTGCAGTTCCTGGAGCTCTGTTGAAGGACGTCATTCACAGTGGGCACTAAGTCAAACCCTGTGCTCGTCATCAGTGTTGGCGGCAGAGCAAAGAATTTGAACCATTCCGGGGAGAAAGGGGGTCAGAGCGTCCAGAATAACTCTTTCCCTTCGATTGCTATAATTGTAATCAAAGGGATTGCTGACAAGTGCACAGCAAAGAGCTTTCCCAGCCATTTTCTCATCTCAGCTTCGCAACAAGCCTGAAGGGAAGGTGGAAGTCATCGGAGCAGTAATAGCAACAGTGACAGGCATTTTCTGAGCACATTATGTGTCAGGCACCAACTGGAAACACTTCATATAGAGAGTCCCTTTTAATCTTACACTGTGAAGTAGAAGCGATTATTCCCACATTATAAACAAGAATATTGTCACTCGAAGTAATCGGATAACTTGCTCAAGGTTACTAAGGTAACCACTCAGGTCTGGAGTGGTTTCTTTTGATGCCTACTACATTTCCTCCACTTTGGTTAGTTTTCCATTGTTGTTGTTACTAGGACAGTCAGCAACTTGGCAGTCAATAGTCCTGGTTTCAACCCTGGTCATTCTAGCTGTGTAACCAGTTAAGCTACTTCAGCCTGGTGTCATAATTTCCTTCTCAGTAGAGTGAACATCATATTTCTCTCCCAGGGCTCAAGATCACACAAAACAATATATAGTCCAAGACTTTCCCATAGTAAACACTCAAAAAACATTGACATATGTCAGTTTTTCCTAATGTCTTTCAAGGCAGTGGGTGAAGGTCAGGAAGGTACAATGTTCTTGGGGTTCCATTGTCAAAACTTCTGAAATGGCAATGGAGTCAGACTCCATCCCTGCTGTGCCCTCAACCTCCTGATGAGTCAGTCTCCTTCATTGGAGTTTGTGCCTGCCAGAGGGCAGCACCAGGACTGAGGGAGTGCTTGGCATAATGACACCTGACCTCTCTTTCTACATCAGATGCCCTGAGAATCTTTAGGTCTTTGGGACTCTGATGCTCTTTCTTGGACTACTTCATAGTAGCTGCATGGATTTCATGCTGGCTTTGGAGGGCCAGTGATTAACAAATAAATGGGTAAATGGTTGAGAAATTTACAGAAGATGGTGAATGTTATAAAGAGGATTAGAAGACACGGAATAATGAAAACATATCCCCTTTGGGTGATCAGGGGTTGTAACATTCTATCTGAAATCAGAAGAAAGAGGCAACTCCACAAAAAATGAGTAGAAACGGCAAGTTCCAGACCTGGAGGAGGAAAAAGAGTCGAAACGGAGACAAGCATGAACGAAGCACATGAAGCAAAGAAAGCACTAGTGGAACGAGCTACAGGCTGCAGGGCTCGGGAATCATACAAGACAGATGCCTTTCTTCTTACAACAATGCCAAGCCAAGGCAGAGGTTGAAGCAGGGGGTGAGAGTAAATCACACATCAGCAAAGACAGAAACATAGAAAACAGGGAAAAGGGGGCTGCTTCCACAATGACAAGACGGCACCTGGACTGGCCTCCAGGCTTCGGACCCCAAGGAGGCCTGTCCAGGGCTGCCACATACAAGGACATCTCAGCACAAATGTTGCCCAGGGAGTCCTTATGCCACTGAAGGAAGATGCACAAAGTACACCTCCTGTCTCTGGGAGTAGTAGAACAGTTGGAGGTGCTGGTGGGACAGCCTCCAGGGTGCCTCGGGCAACTTGAAGCTTGCACCTCTCAAGATGGATACCTTGGGCTCCATCCACTGACACATCACACACTCATGTCATCTGCCTAGTCAGAGCTGTGAATTACCCCCAGACACTCTGAGAAGCCCTGAACTGCTGATGACAGGGGTCAGGGGTCTTGGCTCTGTTCCAGGCTGGCAACTAAGATAAGCTTCTGTAGAACCGGAGCCTGGGCACGAGCCTTTGCTGTGGGCCTCATTTTTCCATGTCTGAGGTTTACTGCTAGACTCCTAGAATGCTCAAGTGAGAAAAAGAGGCCCTTCTATAACAGCTGGGTTAAATCGAAACACTCTGAGTCTTCCAGAACAGAAGGAAAGAATAGATTCAAGCCCACAAGATGGCTTGTCAGCAGACCCACGCCTGGAATTCCTACTTCTTGGTGCCACATTCCTGATGCAGCTGATCAGCTCTTGGTGCTAAGCAAACAGCAGGTGGTCGGATGTGGTCACTGACCAATGCACTGGACTGTGGGTCATCAAGCTTTAACTCTAGAACATTAACAGCCTGATCTAGTCTGTCACCTTCTCCATCCAGAGGCCCTGCAATCCACAGAACATGGATTAGAGAGGTGCCATGCTCAGCCAAGACATTGAAATAGAAGATGAAATGGCCCACAGAGCTCCCTCAGTCATTTAGATTCTCCAACCTTCACAATGGGGACTCAGCCCAGGACCCATGAGTTCTGTGAGCTTGCAGGTGAGTGGCAGGCCACATAAAGGCAAGGATGGGATGAGGGAGCTATAGGAGAATAGGCAATGTAGAGAGATCAGCCAGGTATGAGCAGTATGACCCTACTACCCTGGTCAGCTCCATTCAGTTTTTTTTATATTGAACTAAAGTCTGCCTCTATGAAATTCTACCTGCCAGGGTCAGGCTTGGCCCCCTGGAGCCAAATAGAAGTCTGTTCCTGATACAGATTTGGGTAAGTCACCCCACAAGTGAAGCTGGTAAACTAGGCAGAAATCCTGATATACATGCAGACTAGCCCCACCATGCCTGGCTCTCTCCCCTACCAAAGTGATCTCTGTCTCTCTTTCTCTGTGTCTCTCTGTCTCGCTGTCTCTGTCTCCCTCTGTCTCTGTCTCTCTGCCAAATAGAAGTCTGTTCCTGATACAGATTTGGGTAAGTCACCCCACAAGTGAAGCTGGTAAACTAGGCAGAAATCCTGATATACATGCAGACTAGCCCCACCATGCCTGGCTCTCTCCCCTACCAAAGTGATCTCTGTCTCTCTTTCTCTGTGTCTCTCTGTCTCGCTGTCTCTGTCTCCCTCTGTCTCTGTCTCTCTCTCGCGCTCTCTCTTTCTCTCTCTCTCTCTCTCTCTCTCTCTCTCTCTCTCTCTCTCTCTCTCTCTCTCTCTCTCTCTCTCTCTCTCTCTCTCTCTCTCTCTCTCTCTCTCTCTCTCTCTCTCTCTCTCTCTCTCTCTCTCTCTCTCTCTCTCTCTCTCTCTCTCTCTCTCTCTCTCTCTCTCTCTCTCTCTCTCTCTCTCTCTCTCTCTCTCTCTCTCTCTCTCTCTCTCTCTCTCTCTCTCTCTCTCTCTCTCTCTCTCTCTCTCTCTCTCTCTCTCTCTCTCTCTCTCTCTCTCTCTC
>NW_008338996.1:1874492-1912341 GCF_000622305.1 Nannospalax galili | reverse complement strand
AGGGGGAGGGGGAAAAGGTGCAGCCAGATCAAGGAGAGGGACAGCAGGTGCAAAAACCTCTTACTCTTAGAAACAAGCTTAGTTTGTCTGAGGGGCACCCAAACCAGCATGAACAGGATCCAGAGAAGAGGGAAGGGAGAAAGGAGAAGAAACTTGAGGGAAGGGTTTGGTGTGAGCCACAGTCTACTTCATGGAGCTGAGCTAAGATTAAATCATGGTGATGCTCCCTCATCCAGAGCCACAGCAAAGCAGAACTCAAGGCCACAGCAAAGCAGAACTCTTCCCTATGAAGAGAAGTGTGAAGTTAAGAGTACATGACTGGGGGCAGTCCCTGGGGCCACGCTCCTGGTATCTGCAGCTCAGCTCTCAACCACAGGAAGTGTCCATCCGGGGTTTCTTTCTAGACCAACCAATCTCAGGAAAGCCTGTCCAAAGCTCCCCGAGGCCCACTGCTCTCCTAAACAAGATAAGGAAGCTAGAGTTTTTGGAGACTTTTGTGAAATATCCAAGTCCAGACACTGAGCTTTATCTCCTTCATGGAGCACCTTCCCTTGCTTTCTGAGTTTTCCTGGGGGCTCTTCATCTTCCTGCCCAATGAGGCCTGTTCTTGGGGTCAGCTGTGGTAAATAGTCTGGCCTGGGATATAAATGGTACTGTGCCTCTCAGAGGAGTTCCATATTCTGCCAAGAGTCAAAGTCCTGAGCCAAAGGAATGCATCTAAAATTGTGTCACCTCAGTTTCTGTCCCCCAGTCAGGTCAGGGGAGCAACTGTTGAGTTAGCAGGCTAACGCGGGCCCTGCCTGCCCAGTGCATGCTTCCCCTCACCCCCAGATCCTGCTGTCATTCTTCAGGAAAAATATCCTTCCTGCTCATCAAAGGCATATGACTCTTGGGAAGGAGTGAATGGGCGATTCTAGAACTTATGCAGGTCTATCTGAACTGTCAACATAATTCCTGCAAAGTCGAGGTCAGGGTAGGGCAGCCTAAATAAACTGACTGTCCAGGACTGGATATCTATCCAGAATGTTGCCAGGAAAAGGAAAGGCCTGGCCCTTCCAGCCAGCTGCCCAGCACAGTGAAGGGTGCCTTGCCATCTCATTGGCATGGATTCTGTATTTCTTCCGTATTTCGGATCAGAAGCAAATGCTCAGACAATCTCTGTGCTTGGTTTTATCTCTTCTTAAGATGAAGGGGGGGCGGGAAAAAACCAACAACACTATTCCTATTCTTATTCTTTGACTCCTAGGTTCACTTCTGGTGATTTGTCCTAAGGAAATACCTAAAGGATTATTTTTAAACCTTGTTTTAAAGAAGATTGAGGAGTTAGAGAGATGGTTCAGCTGTTAAGAGCACTCACTGTGGACCAGCAGACCAGAGTTCAGTTCCCACCACCCATGTCAGATGGCTTACAACTGCCTATAACTTTAGCTCCAGGGGATCCAACACCCTCTTCTGGCCTCTTCTGGCACCTGTATACACACACACACACACACACACACACACACAAATAAATCGGGGAACTGGGGAGATGGTTCAGTGGTTATGAGCACTTGCTGCTCTTGCGGAGGACCCAGGTTCAGTTCCCAGCACCCACATGGGGGCTAATAACTATTTGCAATTCCAGTTCCAGGAGATTTGATGCCCTCTCCTGACCTCCATGGGCACTGCATGTCTATTGTGCACTTACATATTTAACATACATGCAGGCAAAACACTCCTACACATAAAATAAAAATAAATAAAATAAATCATGCTTTTTTTTGAGACAGGATCTCCTTGTAGCCTCAGCTGCCCTGGAAATAAAATAAATCTTAAAAAATAAAATAAAGAAGATTGGTAGCATACACAAGTAATAGCTTGAAGTGGCAACTACCTAAGGGATCTGACCTTGACAGTCCTGATCCTCCTGCCTCCACTTCCTGAGTGCCGGGATTACAGATGTGTGCCACCACATCAGGCTCTAGACTGGGTGTTCAATATTCACATGGACACACCACCCAGCCCACTTTCCCAGGAATTTCCATGTCAAATCAGTAGAAATGCTCCCAGGACCTCAGGAAACATCTGTGAATCCTCAAGGAGGCCCAACCTGCCCCTTATCACCTCTGCAGGAGAGATAGCAGGTCTGTTCCCTCTACTGGGAAAGGACAAATACTGTCTGTACTTTCCAGGCTGGGTCCCTGCAAATGTAACAATTCACCTCCATTCAATTTTTAGGATTGATCATTTGGAAGTGGGCACCATCCTGGGCAGTCCTGAAACTATAGCCACCACCATCTAAGGCTTGCAGTGAAACAGGAAAGACACAGTGTTTGCAAATCAAGGTGATTGGCACAGGAAAGGGGATGTGGTATAAGAGGACACATATGAACTTTGGAGTCAGAAAGACCTGTTTCTTCATGTACTGGCTGTCTGACTTTGGGCAAGTTTCCTAATCTCTCTAGGTTGTTTCCTCATGTGGAGGAAATGTAAATAATTATATATGTTCTTTTATTGCATAATTACCATGAGAGTGAAAAGGAGCAAACATGGTGATACTTGTGGCAGGGAGGGTGGGGGTGTGTATGTCCATGTGTGCTTGAAAGTGTGTGTGTGTGTGTGTGTGTGTGTGTGTGTGTATGTGTGTATGAATGTATGTAAAAGTGCCCAAAGTCAACATCAGGATCCATCCAACTTATTTTTATTTATTTATTTATTTATTTACTTATTTATTTATTATTTAATGTGTATGTATGTATTACCTGCATGTGTATAAGTGCACCCATGTCATGCAGTGCCCAAGGAGGTCAGAAGAGGGCATTGGATTCCCCTAGAACTAGAGTTACAAATGGTTGTTAGCTGCCATATGGGTGCTGGGAATTGAACCTGGGTATTCTGCAAGAACAGCCAGTGCTCTTAACAAGTGATCCATCTCTCCAGCCCCCACCCAGCTTATTTTTTGAGACAGGGTCTCTCACTAGGACCTGAGGCTCACCAATTAAGTTAGGCAGACTGATCCTCCTGTCTCCATCTCCCCAGAGCTGGGCTCACCATCGTAGGCCACCCCCCCAACCCCAGATTTCCTCACAGGGGACATGTGCTGAGGCTCAAACTCAGGGCCTCATGCTGCAGTAAGCACTTTACCAATTGAGCCATCTCAGTTGCAGCTCACTGGGCTTAAAACACTTAAAACTCATGGGGGCTGGGTGTGGTGGTGCACATCTTTAATCCTAGCACTTGGGACGCAGAGGCAGGTGGATCTCTGTGAGTTCAAGGTCAGCCTGGTCTACATAGTGAGCTGCAGGCCAGCTCGGGCTACAGGGAGGCTAAAAAAAAAAAAAAAAAAAAAAAAAAAAAAAACCACCAAAACCCCCCCCAAAAAACAAACAATAAAACAACTGTTAGCCCATAGTGGGAGCTCACTAAAACTACTAGTATTACCATTACAAGTATTTTTATAAAGGCTTTAGGCAGGCATCAATAAATAAATGGTGTTCCAATGAAGAAAATAACATAAGGAATGTATGAGCCAAGTTTTATAACTAAGTAGGTGTTTGTTGGCTGGTGAGCAGGAAGTGTTTCAAAGTAGCAAGGACAGCTCTGGGAGGGAGGATGGAATGTTCAAGGATCACAAGTAGACTACTCAGGAACTGTTGAAATATTCCATCAAGCTTTAAGGGCCCTCACCTGGGCCAAGAGGACTCTCTGAGGTCCACTTTATACTGCCTTAGATAAAAGAGCATAAGCAGCCTTTCTGTGTAAAGCCATGAACCAGCATTCTTGCAGGGTGTGCTCCTGAGGCAAAGCAGCCTCCACTTCCCTGGACAGACCAGCACAGCAAAGCTGGGAGTTCAACTCCCCATGCTCAAGTTCCTGACATACATTCTCTGGAGTTAGATTTGAGGTCTCCTCTGCCCTGGCCACAAAGCCCAGACAAGTCACTAAGGTCTGTTTTGTTATCTGAAAAATGGGAATGCTGGTGCATAACCTAGAGATCAGTGTGGGGATGCACTGTATCAGCGCCTGGCCCACAGCACGTGCTCTTGGCTACTCTCCTGCCTGGACTCACTGCAGGGAGGACAGGGCTGACATTCCTGAAGAAGCCTCAGTCTTCCCCAATGAGGACAGAAAAAAGACTCCCCCAAATGGTATATTAGACATATTACTCTGCACTTTATCTTTTCAGTGAATTACAGATCATGTCAGTAAACACAGATCTTCATTCTTTTGTTGGGTGGGGGAGTATGAATGTGTCTATGTGTGTATGTGTTCGTGTGTGTGTGCACATGTGTGTTTGTGCATATGGAAGCCAGAGATCAACCCCAAGTGTCATTCCTCAGGAACCATCCACCTTGGTTTTTGTTTTTTAATTTTTTATTGAATTTTGTGTATTTCATACAGAACATCTTAATCAACTTTATATCCCCTTCCCCATTGGCCCTGGCCCACAGCCCCCCACACACTGGAGTTCATATAGTCTGTCATTTGTGTTACTCCTTGTTTTATTTTTATCACATTTATTTATTTGTGTGTGAGAGCTGTGGGGTGGAGGACATGTGTGCACAGCTTGCACATGGAGGTCAGAGGACAACATGTGGAAGTTGGTGATCTCCTTCCACCATGTGTCCGGGTACCCAACTCGAGTTGTCAGGCTTCGCAGTAGTGTCTTTACCTACTGAGCCATCTTCCTAACCCAACTTTGTTTTTTGCAATAGAGTCTCTCACTGGCCCAGGGCTTGCTCATTCAGCTAGACTGGCTGGCCAACAACCTCCAGGGATCTGCCTGTCTCCACCTCTCCAGCACTAAGCATACACCACTGTGCCTGGATTTTACATGGGTGCTGGGGATCAAACTCAGGTCTTCATGTTGGCCTGACAAGATGGCAAGCTCTGTACCAACTGAGCTACCTCCCCAGCCCCATGGAGTCTCTCTCATATATATATATATATATATATATATATATATATATGCTGAGGATCAAACTCAGCATGCTAGGCAAGCACTGCACCACTGAGCTACATCAGCACCTTATATCCCTACATGTACCTTTCAAAGTGTATATGATTTAAGGGTTTTATGTATGTTCACATTGTTGTTCAACTATCACTACTATCTAACTTCAGAACACTTTTATTTTTTATAAGATTTTACTTTTATTTATGTGTATGTGGGGGATATGCACACAGGAGTGCAGTGCCTGCAAAAGTCAGAAGAAGAACTCCCTGAAGCCAGAGTCCCAGGCTGTGAGCTGCCTGATGTGGGTTCTGGGAACTGAACTTAGGACCTCTGCAAGAGCAACATGTACTCTTATCATTGCACCATCTCTCCAGCCCTAACTTCAAAAGATTTTTATCATTCCCCCAGAACTCTGTACACTAATGGGCAATCACTCCCCACGCACCCATTTTCCTGTAAATACTGATTCTCTGTCTCTATAGATTTGTCTATTGTAGACATTTCATACAGCTGAAACCATGTGGTTTTCTGTGTGTAGCTTCTGTCACTTGGTATAATGTTTTCAAAGTCCAACCATGTTGTAGCATGTACAAGAATTTCATTCTTTTTATGGCTGAGTAATGCTCCCTAATATGGATAGTAAACATGTTTAATCATCAGGTGATGGATACCATAGATTGCTTCCCTCTTTTGGTTACTTTTAACAGTTGCATAGAAGTCCCTTGACTGGATGCATCTTAGTTTACTTAAATATTGTTACTGAAACATTAGTTATTCTGGTCTCTCATTTCTTTAATATTTTTTTTAATTTTATGTGTATGCATGTATTACCTGCATGTAGGTAAGTGCACCCGTGTCGTGAAATACCCACGGAGGACAGACGAGGCTGTTGGATCCCCTGGAACTGGAGTTATGGACAGTTGTTAGCTGCCATATGGGTGCTGGGATTTGAACCCGGGTCTTCTGCAAGAACAGTCAGTGTTCTTAACCACTGAGCCATCTCTCCAGCCCCATCATTTCTTGATACTGCAAAATTATGTTGCCACAACATCCTTCTAACCTTCCACAAGAGGTAGTAAACTTACCCCATTTACTTACCCCATTTCCTGAGGAAATTATCCAACATAGGCAAAAAAAAGTATATTGACAGACATTAGTTGCATCAGTTTTTACAGGAACATGAAATTGGGAACTATTTAAAGTGCACACAACAATAAACTAATAAATTCTGTTGCTTGATGAAATAATGTGCAATTACTAAAAATAATAATTATGAAGGAATGTGCTAACAAGGGAATCATTAACGATCTGAAACAGAAAAAACAGACAAGATACAAAAGGGCATCACCGGTCTGTGCTGGTTCCTGAAACAGCGGGAAGTGGAGCCAGGCAGCAGATCCACACCACCTGCCTTGGAAGTCCTGGTTTGGCCTCCTTGCTGTGATGAACAGCAGCCAGCCTTCCTCACTAGGGAGCAGGTAGGGGAACAGTGGCACCCTACATCTACTCAGTGTCAGGAGAGGGTCCTGTCAGAGAAGAAAGGAGGACAAAGGTGAAGAAGAGGAGCTGAAGCCACTGTCTCAGAACTCAGGGCTTCCTACTCTTTGGGTCCCCAGAGGTGGGAGCTGTGTAACAGGGACAAGGATCATGGGTCCTCTCAGTGGATGTGGAGACAGTTATTCATGCTGGGAAAGGTGACTTGTGATGGGCTCCTTTGAACTTCCTATGTGCCCTGCTGGGGTTCTGTGTCAGCATTAGTATCTAGGACAAGGTTGACTGCCCAGTGTCACTTGACACTCTACTTTCTAGGGGAGCAATGCACATGCATTCAGCTGCAGCAACTGTGACTGCACACAACTGAACCAGTCGTGTGGACCTCCTTCTAAAAGCATGCTTCCCCTGGGTGGGGTGGTGCATGCATGTACTTCCGACAGCTCAAATGCTGAGACAGGAGACAAAGAGAAACATAACAACAGAGAGAGAGAGAGAGAGAGAGAGAGAGAGAGAGAGAGAGAGAAAGAGAGAGAGAGGTTTCCTATTGTCATAACCATGATCAGAACAATCTCTGCCATGCAAAGACAAACCACTGATGAATACAGAGCCCTCAAAATACTCATGGGAGAAATTCAGCCCAACAGAACATTTTGATTGGCAGCTCATTTATTTGCATGCCTTTGGTTGTATTGTGATTCTATATTTTGCACAAGCTATAACAAGTTATATTTTTCCTAAGCATTACAAAGAAAAAAAAAAGAACTATATAGCCCAGTGTAGTGGTGTACACCTGTAATCTAGCACTTTAGGAGACTGAGGCAGGAGGATCATGACTTCAAAGGCAGCTGGGGCTATATACTGAGACTCTGTCTCAAGAAACTAAAAGGTGTGTGTGTGTGGTGTGTGTGTTCTGGATAGCTTCTGTTGTCGACTTGACACACCTGGGTAGAGGGAACCCCAATTGAGGGATTTCCTCCATTGAATTGGCCTGTAGTCATATCTGTGGGGCATTTTCTTGATGTGGAAGGGCCCAAACCGCTGGGGGTGGTGCCACCCCTGGGCAGGTGATCTTGTGTTGTATAAGAAAGCAGAATAAGCCGGGCGTAGTGGTGCACACCTTTAATCCCAGCACTCGGGAGGCAGAGGCAGGCGGATCTCTGTGAGTTCAAGGCCAGCCTGGTCTGCCTGTTGTCAGATTCAATCTTCTCTAAAAGCTCCATGAAGGAATCTAATAAAAAAAAAAAGAAAGAAAGAAAGAAAGAAAGAAAGAAAGAAAGAAAGAAAGAAAGAAAGAAAAGAAAGAAAGCAAAATGAGCACAGGTCAGGAGAGCAAGCCAGTAAGCAGTGCTCTGTGCATGCTCTGTGCTCCAGTTCCTGCCCTGAGTTCCTGCTTTGGCTTCCCTTAGTGATGAACTGTGACCTGGGAGATGTGAAATATAATAAACCCTTTCCTCTCCAAGTTGGTTTTGGCCAGTGTTTTATGTTTGTTTGTTGTTGTTTTTTTTGTTTTTTTTTTTTTGTTTGTTTTTTTGAGACAGGGCCCCCCTGTAGCTCCAGCTGTCCTGGAACTTGCTATGTAGACCAGGCTGGCCTTGAACTCACAGAGATCAGCCTGCCTCTGCCTCCCGAGTGCTGGGATTAAAGGCGTGCGCCACCATGCCCGCCTTGGTCAGTGTTTTTATCACAGCAATTGAAAGCAAACTAGGACAGTGTGTATAGCTTTTGTTAAAGTTAATATGAGGAAACATAAGAAAACATTTACTTTATTCTGTAAAGGACTCAATGGTTTCCACATTTTCTGTTACCAGCTTCCCATCAGTCCACAGACTGTTGAAATGGTCATTAAAATGTCCCCAAACCTTAAGGAGACGTTTGAGGCTGTATTAGCTAGGGTCATAACTACACTACCCATAGGAGACCCCAAAATAATCAAAACTAATTTCTCTCTTCCCAAACTAAAGTGTCAGACAAGGTTTTGGAGGTAAGGCTCCTTTAAACAGGTAATTTTCCTGCTGCTCCACCCCCTGGCCGCCAGGGGTGGGGAGGGAGTGAGGACGCATCATTTGCTTAATCAAATAATCAAAGCTAGGTTACTACACCTGGGAAAGAAGCGCTGCTACCCAAGTCAAGAAACTTCAGTTAGGGCTGGAGAGATTGGTCAGTGGTTAAGAGCACTGACTACTTTTACAGAAGACCCAGGTTCAATTCCCAACACCCATATGGTGGCTAACAACTGTCTGTAACTCCAGTTCCAGGAGGATCCAACACCCTCTTCTCACCTCCACAGGCATTGCACAACACGGGTACATTTACATACATGCAGGCAACACACTCATACACATAAAATAAAAATAATAGAATATTTTTAGAAAAAAAAAAGAAACAAGCTTGGAGGTGGCCCAAAAAATGTGTATATAAATTTTTTTCATATGCATCTTTTAAGTCCAAAATCACATGGCCACAGCCAGCAACTACAAAGACAGAAAGATATAGTCCCAGCTGGGCAAGTATGCTCAGAAAGAGTGAGAGGAAGATTGGGTTTTGGGGGAGGAGGGAATGGCTATTTGCTGCAGAGACTGAAGTTTTTAAAATGTACAACAAAAAATAATTACACCACAATCTCCTCAAGCAACTGCTGACATTTCTCTGGGGTACTTTTCACTCCATTGAATATGTATTACATTTACAGAGCTGTAAAAATAGTGTGTATGTCATTTTACATTCTACCAGAAACAAAAGGGTATAACAAATAGCATTAAATTACAACAATAATAAACTATGTTTCATCTGTGACACTGGCAAAGGTATTTTCTAAACACAGTAGCCAATGATGGTGAGATACTGAGCAATCAGGTGCTCACCTATGCTACTAAGACCACTGTAGCATTTGTGCAAACTCTCTGCCTGCAACTGGGGACATATTTCAAAAGTTTTGCAAACTTAACCTAAGGGGAGAATTCAGAGATGTGGGTTCAGATGTAGTAGGAATCAAAGCTATGTTTATAATGCAAGAACACCAGAATCAACAGCATGAAATGGCTTCCAAGGATTTTCACCCATCCATAAGACAGATGAGTATGCCCCCATTAAAATTATTCTCTGGGGGCATGGTGGCACATGCCTGTAGTCCCAACACTTGGGAAGCAGGGGTAGGTGGATTTCTGTGAGTTCAAGACCAACCTGGTCTACATAGTGAGCTCCAGGCTAGGTGGGGCTACAGAAAGACCCTGTTTCAAACAGACACCCCCCTTGCAAAAAAACTTTTCTCTGGGCATGTCTCATAAAAGACAAAAAAAAAAACAAAAAAACCAAAAAAAACCCCAAACCTATTCTCTGGAAAAACAGTAATAATATGAAAACCACAATAATGGATTGAATGAGAAAAGCACATAAAAAACAATATGTATGTTCTAATTCCAATTTTCTGGCAAAAACTATCCAAAAATATCAAAAGACTTGAATGTTCATCAACATGTTGATGGTTCTTCTGGGGCAATGTGACTGCCAGTGAGTTGTACTATTTCATTCATTTTAGTATGCTTAATTTTTTAAACAATACTTTATTACTTTTTGAGGGCTGGAGAGATGGCTCAGAGGTTAAGAGCACTGGCTGCTCTTGCAGAAGACCTGGGTTTGATTCCCAGCACTCACATGGAGGCTAACAGTCCATAACTCTAGTTCCAGGGGACTCCAACACCCTCTTCTGACCTGTGGACAGTGCATGACATGAGTGCACTTACATATATGCAGGCAATACACTTTACTACTTTTATACTAAAGATATTATTTTATTATTACTATTACTATTATTGTTGTTGTTATTATTATTATTATTATTAATTTTGGAGACAGTCCTCTAGTCCAGTCTGCCTTCAAACTCAATTATGTAGTCAAGGATGACCTTCAATTTATGATCCTCCCCCTTCTACCTCTCAAGTGTCGGGGTTTAACCCAGGGCTTAGGACAAACTGGGCTAGCTCTACCAACTGAACTACATGTTCAGCCCCTAAAGAGGTTATTTAAAACATGACCTCAGATGCACAGAATCCACCCTGTCAGTGCAGGAGTGCTCCTCAACAGCGATTCCTCAGTGGGGAAAGGGAGGCTCAGAGAGGGCGAGTGACTTCAGGCCTGTATTCTTAACATCATACCACACTATGAAGAACTTGTCTAAAAATATAATCAGTGTTGAGGTGCATATGAAACAAAGTGTCTGCAAGGCCTTTGAGGACCCAAAACAACGTGTCTCAAAACATAAACAGACCCAAATATTTCATATGACTTGTATTGGAAACCAGTTCACACGGATAGATAAATGCTATCTTCCTTCATTCAAAAGTCTCTGTGGAGCACTTAGTCCAGGCCATTTTGGATACATTAGATTCTAGGCATCAAGAGGAACAGACGTGATTCTTGTTTCTGGGATGCTTAACATTATCTAAATTCAGTTGCTGCTTACTGAGCATCTACTTGTACACACTATGCACCCTCTCAGACCTTTGTTGTATTACACCAATTATTAAGCCCTACTTCCTGAGTTAGGGTCTAACTGTGTTCAGCTCTATAACTAAGCATAATTCTCGTTGCCCAGCAGCCCTATGGGATAACCATCATGAGCCCTACTTTATAGACGAGAGAACTTCCCATCGCTGATATTGGGTGAATGTTCCAAGGTGACACTGACAGGAAGTGGCAGAGCCATTTTCTTATGCCTGTCCTACTGTCCTTGTCTTAGGTTCCATTCCCAGTTCTGTATCCCACCCTATAGCACCCACCCCTCACAGAGTTTAAGACCTAGGACTCAGTGAAACCATTTGAACCTACTGATTTCACTTTGTTGGGCTGGAGCTGTTGTATGAGAAACTTTTCCTGGAGAGATACAACACACACCAACACACACACACACACACACACACACACACACACTAACCCCAGATTGGGAACCCACCACAGAGCAAAGTAATGATTGCACCAAAGTCCAACCTGGTGAACCCATGATTTTTATTGGGGTTACTGACAGTATGTGTGAGAGGGAGGAGCAGGGATGATGCAAAAGCAGCTGCATCACTGAGAAGCCATGCCAACATGAGTGGTGACTCACAGAAGCTGCAACCCTGCACAACTTGCAGGTAGCTTGACAGTTCCAAGAATCTCCTCTCACAGCACCTTGGTCAGAGGCTCCTCCTGCAGCAAGTGTTGACTGTTTCTATAAAACTGAAGGGGGGCCTTCAAGAATCTTCCAAGTTTCTGCTTTCCCAGACATGATATTTTTTTAACCTCCTGAGTTTCATGAGCCTCCTCCACCCTCCTGGAGGTAATGTTCCAATTTGGAAGAAACTGCTACACAACAGGAGCCCAGGAACCTTCCATTCTTCAAATTATCCCTATAGAACGGGCAGCCTCTGCTGACAGGTGAGGAACTGCCTCAGTAATCTGTTGCTTGGAATCCTTATCTCCAAGGCAAGAATTGTCATCCTCAGGACCCAGGGTGCAAATACCGATTCTCAAGTTCCGCTAGGGGGCAGCATAAACCATTATGCCCATAGATGATTGAAGAATCATTGATGAGATTCACATTCATTCCCTAGACCAAGACTGTGGGTCTTCAAGAACCTGTGCCTAAACAGGTTCCAGACCCTAGGGGAGAACCTACTACTATTAGTCTGCTAAGTAGACATAATACTAAATTGAATCCTAATGGCTTATTGTTATACCCACAGGTTAGTACATCTCTCAGCTCTCACAGAAGCTTCTTGCAGCAGATGGTGATTAACTCAGACTCACAACTAGTCAACATGCAGAGAATAAGAGACTTTGGAGTGTTCAGTCCTAAATGGGTCACCTATATCACACCCTCATTTCCCAAGGCTCAGAGATCACTGTGGAAGAGGAAGCAGAAAGACTGTAAGAGCCAGAGGTGGTAGATGAATACAAGGAAAACGTGTGGTCTGAACGCCACAGGGTAGTTACACATATGAACCCAGAGCACTTGTGAGACCATGCACAACACCTGTGCAAACCCAAGCTAGACAAAAATCCAGCATAGCTGGGGGAGACAGGCAAGAAGCCCAGCCCTAACTGAGGATCTATTGGCAACTGATAGCTTCTTAGAGGGAGAGTCAATTTTCCTTACTGGGGTGTCGCCTGGTAGGTTGACCAGATTCCAGGGCATGGACCCACACAGCCAAGGGCATTTCAGATACACAGATTAGACTCAACAGACCTTAAAAAAATAGAGGACGTGAAGTTGGAGTGGGTAGTAAGCCTGGAGAGATGATTTAGAGGTTAAAAGCACTGGTTGTTCTTGCAGAAGATCCAGGCTAACAATCATCCATAACTCCAGTTCCAGGGGATCCGACATTGTCTTCTGTCCTCCGCGGGCATTGCACAACAGGGGTGCACTTACACACATGCAGGCATAACACTCATACACAAAAAATAAAAGTAAATAAATATTTTTTAATTAAAAAAAGAAATGTGAAACAATTCTTGTTCTGGATAGCTTTAGTGTCAACTTGACACACCTGGGTTGAGGGAGTCCCAAGTGGGGAATTTCCTCCATAGGAAGGAACATGTGGCCATGTCAGTGGGATATCTTCTTGATTGATGAGTGATGTGGGAGGGCCCAGCCCACTGTGGGTGGTGCCACCCCTGGACAGGTGGGCCGATGTTGCATAAGAAAGCAGGCTGAGCAGGAGCCGGGGAGCAAGCCAGTAAGCAGTGTTCCTCCATGGCCTGTGCTCCAGCTCCTGCCTCCTGCTCATGTTCAGACCACATGTTTTCCTTATATTCATCTACCACCTCTGGCTCTTAACATCTGTCTTTCCCCTTTTCCACAGTGATCTCTGAGCCTTGGGAGATGAGGGTGTGATATAGGTGTCCCAGGTTCCTGCCCTGAGTTCCTACCTTGATCTCCCTGATGAACTGTGATTCAGGAGATGTAAGATAAATAAACCCTTTCCTCCCCAAATTGGTAGTGGTCAGAGTGTTTTGTCACAGCAATGAAGAAACAAACTAGGACAATTCTGAATCAGATAAAATAATGGAGCCCCCTCCCTGTTGAGTTATTGAATCAATACTGATGCTTTCTCTCCCTCTCCCCGCAAACCTGGAGAAGTTATTTCAGTAACTAGAGGGATAGAGTTGAGGGACTCATAAAAGAAAATACAAGAAGCCTCTGGGGGCTTAAGAGATGATGCTTGCTGGCGGCTTGCTGGCCAGGCAATCTAGCTAATCGGTGAGCTCCAGTTTCAAAAAATAAGGTGGAAAGCAATTGAGGAAGACAGCTGACATTGACCTCTGGCCTCCACACACATGTACACACAAATACATACATATATATATATATATACATATATATACAGAAGAATACTCTGGGAAGACAGAAGTGAGTCTGGAACTGATGTGAGTTCATGGAATCAGGGAAGGAGGTGTGACAGGGTGGTGGGAGGGGGCAGAGTAAAGGCAGGATGCAGGAAAGGCCTGGAAGGTCAGCTACTGCCTCACCCACATGTTGCCCTGATAATCACTCTTGTCTTTAGAAACCAGCAGCAGCACAACCAGGACACATCGGCCAGTCAAATAGGACAGCAAAGAGCCCTACTACAGAGAAAAAACAGAGTAGAGAGAGAGAGCACAATCCAGAGAGGCCTCCTCCTGCCCATGCTGTGTGTGTTCAAAGACAGAATCCTGAGCAGAGCTGAGTCCCACCTAGCAAGGTGGTATCAGGCTCAAAGGACCAAAAACAACTCTACCTCCCTGGATCTATGACATGGGCCTCACCTCTGTTCTCCTTTAATCCAGGGAGAGGTACACAGACCAGAACCTGCTCCTTAGTGTCCTCCTGAACACTATGGTGCAGAGCAACTGGTATCCCAGGGGAACATGAGAGCACAAACCAAACTAATGAGCCCCTGAGGACAGCACAGCAAAAGGACAACAAACATCTCCCACCTGAACGACATGACCAGAATGGACCAAACAGGAACACACGGTAAATAAACAGTAAATAAATATGTGACGGAGCTGAATAAATAAACTGAATAAATAAACTAGGGAAAATAAGGAACTTTAAAATGTGAAGCAAGAGGGGGCTGGAGAGATGGCTCAGCAGTTAAGAACACTTGCTGTTCTTCCAGAGGACCTGGATTCAATTCTCAGCACCCACATAGTGGCTAACAATCATCCCTAACTGCAGTTCCAGGGGATCAGATGACCTCTTCTGGCTTCTGTAGGCATTGCAGACAGGTGGGTACCCTTTCTTACATGCAGGCAAAACACTCATACAATTAAAATAAAATATTTAAAAATATGAAGCAAGAATAATAAATCACTTTAACCTCATTAAGGAAACATAAATAACAGAGTATAAATTGCACACATCTGAAGGGTCAATTTGATGAGTTTTGACATAGCATTCTCCTAAGCAACAAACCAGGGCCACCATCAGCTAATGAATGCCCTCTGATATCACTTCCAAAGATCCTTCTGCTGCTGTGTTGTGGCCCATCAGGCTGTTAGAATACTACAAACGGGGGACTGGAGAGATGGCTCAGTAGTTAAGAGCACTGACTGCGCTTGTGAGGACCCAGGGTTCGATTCCCAGCACCACATGGCAGCTACGAACCATCCTTAACTCCAGTCCCAGGAGAATTCAAAGCCCTCTTCTGACCTCTGTGGCATTGCATGACACGGGTGCACTCACATACACGCAGGCAATACATTCATACACATAAAATAAATAAATAAAATATTTAAAAAAGAATACTACAAATGGAGTGCCTTATAAATACCGAAGACTGAGTTCTTTAAAAAAATTTTTTAATTATTTTTAGTTTATGTACATGAGTGTATGCATGAGTGTGTCTGCATGTATGTAAATGCACTGGTGTTGCATAGTGCCTGCAGAGATCAGAAGAGGGCATCAGATCCTCTGGAACTGGAGTTACAGACAGTTGTTGGTCATCATGTGGGTGCTGGGAATTAAACCCGGGTCCTCTGCAAGAGCAGCCAGTGCTCTTAACCACTGAGCTGACTCTTTAGGCCCCACACTCTTACTCTTGACTCCTTTCTATTCCAAATAACCACCAGTGTGCTTTCTATAACTTCAGGTAATAGTTCCTCCTCCTCCTTCCCCTTTCTCCTTCTTCTCCTCCTTCTTCCCATACTTCCCTCCTCCTCTACCTCTTCTTCATTTTTGTTTGTTTAGAGAAAAGGTCTTGCTATGTAGCCCAAGCTACACTCCCATTCATGATCCCCCTGCCTCAGCCTTTCAAGTGCTGGAGTTACAGGTGTGACTATCATGTTCAGCTTAGAGATTCATTTTATATAAACAGAACCATATAATTTACCTTTTTAAAAATCTGTCTTAAGCCAGGAGTGGTGGCACATGCCTTTAATCCCAGCATTCAGGAAGCAGAGGCAGGCTGATCTCTGTGAGTTCAAGGCCAGCCTGGTCTACATAGTGAGTTCCAGGACAGCTGGGGCTTCAGGGGGACCCTGTCTCAAAAAGACAAAAATAAATTAAATAAATAAATAAAAATCTAGCTTATTTTATTCAGCACAATGTGTTTATTATGTATCGATAGTTTCTCCTTAATGTATGTGTTTATGTGGGTATGTGTAGTGTATGCACATGTACAAGCACTCTCCATGCACACATGTGCAAAGGCCCGAGGAGAACACTGGGTATTTTACTCTATCCTTACCTTGAAACAGTTTCTCATTGAACCTAGAGCTAGGCTGGCAGCCAAGAAACTCAGAGATCCTCTTGTGTCTACCCCCCACCTCCCACCCCACAGCCTTGAGATTGCAGGCACATGTATAGTGACACCAGCTTTTTACATGGACCTGAGATTTGAACTCAGGTCCTCATATTTACAAAGCAAGTGCTCTTATCCACTGAGCCATCTCTTCAGCCCAAGTTTTCCCTTTCTGCTGTAGTATTCTATTGTATGAACACACCTCAAATTACTCATTTATCTATTAATAAATACCTGGAATGTTTCCATTTTGTAAACTACTGCAAGTAAAGATGCTATAAAAATATTCAAGTGTTTGTGTGGTTATATAATCCTGTTAAAACTAGGAATGGGATGGCTGGGTGATATGGTAGATACTTGGTAAACTTAAGAACTGCCACATGATTTTCAAAAGCAACTGAGCCATTCTGCATGTCTATTAGCATTGTGCTGCTCCAGCACCTCCCCAGGACTGGCTTTTGTTAGTCTTTTTCATTTTGGCCATTCTGTTGGGTGTGTGGCACCATCTAGTGGGTTTTGTGTTTCTCTGATAACTGATGCTATTCAGTATCTGGGTTTTTTTTTGGGAGGGCAGGGTCTGCCAGCTGGCTCGGAACTTGCTATGTAGATCAAGCTGACCTTGAACTCACAGATATCAGCCTGCCTCTGCCTCCCAAGCACTGGTATTAAAGGTGTGCAACCACCAGACTCGACTCATCAGTATCTGTTCTTAACCATTCCTACCTCCAGTGTGGCACCTCCAGCATTGCTGGTGGGAGAAGACTAGTTCAGGCATTGTGTACTCTGGTGATATTTAGCTGTATTAAGCACTCTCATACAAGCCCAAAGGGGACATGCACACAGTGCTCATCCATCTCAGTGTGGTAGCAGGGACCTGGGCAGATGCCTGCAGACACTTCTCAGGCAGTTAACTAGAGACCGGGGGCGGGGGTTATGCCCAAAGAGTTAAGGTCTTGGAGCACTGAGAAGCTGCAGACCTTGGGAGACATCCTCATCCACTCCTCCCTCCCCACCCCCTACCCCAGCACTGCCAGCAAAGAAGCTGAAAGAGTTGGGGGAGCTGCGAAGAACTCCAGCACTGGAGAAATCAGGCTTAGACCAGAGCACTCAATAGAGTTCCTCCATCCAGCTCCACCCTCTTCCAGAGGACCCCATGGGGCTCTTTCTCTGGTTCATACCAACCTTAGGGATCCCACCCAACTGCTGCAGGAAAGGGCCATGATTTTCCAGTCTCACTATGGCTTGCAAGAATCTCCCCTGTGGGAAGGCTGGCAGTGGGTCAATGCACTGGTTTTAGGTTCTGACAGACCTGTGTTTGCGCTGGTGGGTCATGAACTTGGCCTCAGGAAGGCTTTCCAAATGGTGATAAGGCTACAACATTTATAATGGAAACAGAAGAGCATATAAGTTGCTAAAAGCTCTTGGAATGTGATAGTAATTAAGAACTTTGGAGCATAGAAATGGGGGAGGTGAACAGGAGTCTTGCCCCCTACCCCCTCCAGTTACCCAGGCCAGAAGTCATTGTTTCCCAAGGCTTTCACATTCCCGTGCTCTTAAAACCTTGGTGGCTCATGCCTTTAACCCCAGCATTTAATCCCAGCAGTCTGGGAGGCAGAGGATGGCAAATCTCTGTGAGTTCAAAGCCAGCCTGATCTACTACATAGCAAATTCAGGCCAGCTGGGGCTATAGAGAGACCCTGTATCAAAAAGGCAAAGAAAGAAAAGAAAAGAAAAGAAACTTGCAAACTACTTACTCACTGTCACGCACGTGCTGGCTTTGCCTTTTGCTTGCACTTCCTCACATTTGGGTATAAAACACCCCCCCCCAAACTTGAACAAGGGGATGGGCTTTGCCTTTTGCTTGCACTTCCTCACATTTGGGTATAAAACACCCCCCCACCCCCACCCCCCCAAACTTGAACAAGGGGCTGGTTTTGTTTTGTTTTGTTTTGTTTTTTTGGTCTTTTTGAGACAGTCTCCCCACAGCCCCAGCTGTCCTGGAACTCACTATATAGACCAGGCTGGCCTTGAACTCACAGAGATCCTCCTGCCTCTGCCTCCCGAGTGCTGGGATTAAAGGCGTGAGTCACCACGCCCAGCTGGGGCTGGCTCTTTTTATAGAATGATCCATGTGTCAGTCTGGCTAGCAGATAGGTGAAATTAAACTCCCTCTCCTCACCTGTTGGTTTGTTGGTCTCTGATTTTTCCCTAACACATTCAATAACTTCTAGACAGAGTGCCTGGCAGAGACATATGAATTCTGCCTTACAGTGCTTGAGACAAGCCAATGCTGAATGTTTTCGGGGACACAGGACTCCATTTTTCTTGCTACTGGGTGAGATAGCTCTAAGTAGTCCCTACACTAAGTCAAAACCTACCCCCCTACAAGTGCAGAAAAAGTGTTGGAATGTCAAAGTAAATTTAAGCAGAGCTGAATGGAAAATTTATTCCATACTCAGAACAGAGTAAATACACTCAGGATGAAATAATACCAATAGTTCTCTATTGGTCCCATCTCCCCCCAACCCCCCCAAAGAGTCACATCTATTTAACTCTATTTCCAAGAAATGCATTGTGATGTCTTCCTTAGGTACTTGTCATGGTGTAGCTGTTTTGTTTTGTTTTGTTGAGACAGAGTCTCACTATGTAGTCTGGGCTGGCTTCAAAGTCACAGTTCTCCTGTGTTACCTTCCCATCCGCTAGGACTGTGCATCACCACAGCCAGTGAACTGGAAAACTTTTATTAAGAAATGCTTCCCTGGGTTTGGAGAGATGGTTCTGAGGTTAAGAGCACTGGCTGCTCTTGCAGAGGACCTGGGTTTGATTCCCAGCACCCATGTAGTGGCTAACAACTGTCTGAAATACTAGTTCCAGGGAATCTGATGCCCTCTCCTGGCCTCCATGGGCATTGTATGTACATGGTTGACTTACACACATGCAGCAAAACACTCAGACATAAAATTAAAAATAAAAAAATTTTTTTAAAGAAAAGCTTCCCTTGATCTACTAAAATTGGAATTTCAGTTTTAAATTAATATGTGGTATGATGGTTAATATTATCAACTTGACAGGAACTAGAATCACCTAGAAAACAAACCTCTGAGCACACCCATGTGAGAGCTCCTGGGTTAGGTGAACTATGGTAGGAAGACACACTATTCCATGGGCTGGGGTCCCATACTAAGAAAAAAAGGGGAAATAATGGTTGCCAGGCATGGTGGCACACACCTTTAATCCCAGCACTTGGGAGGCAGAGGCAGGCAGATCTTTGTGAGTTCGAAGCCAGCCTGGTCTACATAGTGAGTTCCAAGACAGCTGGGGCTATAAGGAGACCCTGTCTCAAAAAGACAAAAACAAAAAGGTGGCGGGGAGAAGGGAGGGGAATGAGTTGAACACCAGAATTCATCTCTCTCTGCTTCCTGACTATGGATATAATATGGCCAACTACCTCATGCTCCTGCTGTGGTGACTTCCAGGTCATGATGGGCTGTACCCCCGAACTGTGAGCTAAAATAAACCCTTCCTTCCTTGAGTTTTGTCTGTCAGGCATTTTGTCACAGCAATGATAGAGGTAATCAATACAAGTAAGCTTAATAGAATGTGCTGCTGGTCACTCTGGGTCTACAGCCTCATGGTGTACTTGAAATGGTATTTCAATCGTGTGTGTGTGTGTGTGTGTGTGTGTGTGTGTGTGTTAAACATATATCAGCCTTCCTTGCTTGGGTTTCTTGTTGAGGAACTCCTATTACTTGTATGCTTGACCTTCTATGCCTGCCTCCAGCATTGATCATTTCCCCTCCAATCTTATTTGTGTCCTGGTTTAGGTTTCATTTATACAGTATTTTCTAATCCCTGAGTTCAGACCATTAAAAATATTTTAAAATTTCCTTTATGTGTATGTTTTTTTTTTTTTTTTTTTTTTGTCTTTTTGAGTCAGGGTCTCCCTGTAGTCCCAAAAGGTAAATAATTACCTCCCCTCAACCCTCAAAACATACCTTTCTTGTCACTTTCTTCCAAAGAGCACTGGCAGTAAATTTAGCATATATGTATATGTGTGCCATTCTTTTTTAAAAATAATTGAGAATTTAAAGCATGCATAAAAGGTGTTTTGATCAAATCCATGCCCACTCCCTCCCCTCCAACTCCTCCCATATCTCCCCATCACTTTTTTCTGATAACTTCATCTACTTTTTTTTTAATGGGGCTTTTTGCTACTCTAACATTCCCCCCTCTAAAGAGCAACTCTACAATCTTTTGAGGATTAGATAAAAGCTCCCAAATACTTTTGACATTTTTGGCCTTTGGAATACAGTATGTTGCTAAGAGGCCCAAAGACATTTTGACTTTTAGCCAAGAAACTGGCTACTTTTCTTTGGGGTCTTTTTACCCTGCCTAGCCAATTCCTACCTTCTATTCTTATCACATCATCTTCTGAAGAGGTTACCCAAATTTCCGATAGGGAATCGGGACGCAGATGGCTCTGGCTTCTTCCATGCTGAACAGGGATGCATGATGAGGCAATTGGGGTACCCCTTCAGTGGGTCTATTTAAAAGACTCCCAAGTTGCATAACTCTTATCTGTAGGGAGAAAAGAAAGTCCTTGACTGGTGAATAGAAGATGTGAAGGAGAAGTAAAGGCATTATAAGTTCTAGACAGGAAACTAGAAACAGAAAAAAGTCAGAACAGGGCACCTTCCAAATATTCGTCTCAGAGCCCATTGGAATTTCTTGATGAAAGCATCCAAAATCTTCCCTCTATTTGGTTCCTCCTCGTTTTTTCTTTTGTCTGCCAAGGCTGGACTCAAGAGTGATGGACTCGGGATTTATTTTCAGGCACTTTGATAGCTGTTGGAGAGGTTAGAATCAGTGTCAGTTCCCTCTCAAAGGCTTCTAGGTAGGGGGAGAAAACAAATTTAGCCATCATTTTAGAACAATAGTGGATTATCACTCTTAGCTGCAGGTGGGCACTACAGTATTGCAGACCAAGATTTGAAGTCTTACATCTGAGTAGCACTTTCTGCTTAGAAACAAATTGCTTATTCTTAACTATGTTATACACATTGCAGAAAAAAGCCACATAGAAAATATTTGCCTATCATCTGCAAGACAGAACACTATCATTCCTTTGCTTTATTCCATCCTATCCTTGTGCATAACATGTTTAATCTGAATCACGCTGTATGTACTGCTTTAATCCTGACTTTCCCACCTAATGTTTTTGCACTCCCCCGTGTGATTATTCATTAGTATCCTTACTTAATAGGCGAGTCTTAGTCCAGTGTCTGACACAATTCCTACACAAAAAGCATTTTGAAAACTGCAAGGCCAAGTTTACTTAGATTGCCCAGTGATGTCTTGACATGACGTGCCCTGAGGCAACTGGAAATAAGATGGGAACAAGTAAGTGCAGACATATCCAGAGTGGCTGCAACCTTAATGCAAGACAGTCCGTGATTATGAAGGATGTCCTCAACAGCAACAGGACCTCAATCGATTAGCAGATGCTACTCCCCCAAACGCCACCAGGTGGCAGAACAGGCTAGATAATAGCAGAAACTCCCCTTAATTAAGAGGGATCATAATTGCCTGGAGCTTCAGCCCCAAAGTTTGAGTCATTTGGCTTAGCAGTAACGTGCATTTCTTTTCTTTCTTTTTTTATTATTTTTGTTTTACATGTATGCATGTATTGCCTGCATGTAGGTAAGCACCCGTATCACACAATGCCCGCGGAGGTCAGAAGAGGCTGTCGGATCTCCTGGAACTGGAATTACGGACAGTTGTTAGCTGCCATATGGGTGCTGGGATTCAAACCTGGGTCTTCTGCAAGAACAGTCAGTGTTCTTAACCGCTGAGCCATCTCTCCAGCTCCAATAACGTACATTTCTAACAAGCTTCCAGGTGGTGCCTATGCATTGGCAGGGACTCAAGCTTTCAAAAGTGGAGTAGAGGAAGCCAATATGGACTAGCCTAAGCATCACCTTCCCTCCCCCCCTTTCCATCCCTCACCTCCAGAACCACCAAGCATAAGTACCTGAAATAAGGCAGGGCTCTTACTCTCTAGGCACAGTCCATTGGGGGAGGAAAAGCGAAACAGCAGCAATAACAAAACAGCCCTCCATTAACCACTTGTGCCTCTCCATTTCCTCTATGCAGACATCATAAATGTGTGTGTGGAGGGGGAGTGGGGGTTGTTTGTTTCATATCTCCAGAGCTCAAGACTTGTGCCTTGAAGCTTGAATGAGCAGTAGCTCAAGAGCAGGTTTCCATGGCTAAGGCTGCTGAACTAACAGACTCGGGAATGCTTGCTATCCGGAAACTTGGATGGCAAATCTCTCGGAATTACAGAAGCCTGAGATAGCTTCTGCATAGCAGTCTCTCCCTAACCCTGCCTCAAGGAGTAAACCTAAAAGGCTTGGATTATGAGCTGGAGAGATGGCTTGGTGGTTAAGGGTGCTTGCTGCTTCTCTAAAGGACATCAGTTAGCTGGAGATATGGCCTTGCCATTAAGAGCACTGGTTGCTCTTGCAGAGGACCCAGCTTCGGTTCCCAGCATCCACATGGTGGCTAACAACCATCTGTAATTCCAGTTCCAGGGGATCAAATGCCCTCTTCTGACCTCCACAGACATTGCACAGCATGGGTCATGCATGCAGGCAATGTACTCAAACACATAAAATAAAAATAATAAAATAGCTGGGCATGGTGGCACACACCTTTAATCCCAGCACTTGGGAGGCAGAGGCAGGTGGATCTTTGTGAGTTCAAGGCCAGCCTGGTCTGCATAGTGAGTTCCAGGACAGCTGGGGCTACAGGGAGACCCTGTCTCAAAAAGACCAAAAATAAATAAATTAATTAATTAATTAAATAAAATTAAAAAATTAAAAAAATAAAACCCCTGGGAACTGATGATGTGGTGCAAACCACACACTCATGCAGCTCAGTGACACCAATCAATTTGGCTCCCTTGGAAGGTCACATGGGAAAGGTAAAACAAAAGGTACACATTTCTTCCTAGACACAAGATTTTCAGAACATGAGAAATGTCCCTTCTTCATTTGGGCAGTGCATGAAGCATTTACTTTGTGTTAGATCCAACTGTGACCAGGCATGGTGGCACATGCCTGTAATCTCAGCATCTGGGAGGCTGAGGCAGGAGGATGGGGATTTTGAGGCCAGCCTGGACCATATAGCCAGATCCTGTCCCAAAACAAAAATGACTAAACTTCTGTTTTCATGCATGCCTGAAAGTTTAAAACAATTTGAAAGTTTCTTTATTTTTAATCAATAAAGCTTCTCTTTCTGAGAACTTGTTCTAAGAAACAGAAAGGGCCAGTGAGATGGCTCAGCAGGTAAAGGCACCTACTACTAAGTCTGAGGGAGGCAGAGGCAGGCAGATCTCTGTGAAATCAAGGCCAGCTGGTCTATATAGCGAGTTCTCTGTAGCATTATGTAAAAAGCAAAACTGGAAACTACATAATTATCCATACAAAAAAGAATGGTTTAGCAAATTGCAGTAATAAGGGACTATTGCAAACTAATAACTCAAAGCACATTTCTGACAGCACACTAAAAATAATGATTTGTATCATATGAATCAACACTTGTGTGTACAAATTAGGAGGAACATTAATAATCAAAGTGATGGAGCGCTAGGTAATTCTTCTCATATATTTTTATTAGCTTATCTTCACCACAAAGAGAACAGAACATGTGGTTAAGATGCAAAGGCCAGAACACCCCACTGGCAAGGACCGTTCATGTCTAATCACATTGTGATCATCAAACACTCTGCCCAAATGGACCAAGTGCACTTCTGATGTTTATAGGATCGGGCAGAACAAGTGAGATGAGGACTGTGTGGAACAGGCCTTTTATTTATGACATTTTTATTCCTAATTTTCAATGCTCTCATGTTCCCATAGCCCTCAAAATAAACTATGGAATTTATTAAACTATCAGGAGTCTACTGAGCATTGTAGAGTTCTACTTTCATGCTGATATGTTGCTGGGGAAGACAAAGTATTCATCTGAATTTTATTTAAAGATCAAAGTTGAAAGTTAATAGCTTGTCAACTGCAAATGGTATCCGTGATTTATTGCCAAGTGAACTGAGAAAATGTTTGATTGGGCTGAGTGGGGAGTGGTGGTCACAGAGGCTTTAAAGGTGGTGGGAAGCCTGATTTCAGGACTGGTAAAAAGCACTGGTACTTTCCATGACAAGACATTGGATCCAAAGTACAAAGGGCAGAACGCTGTCTGCTGGGAAACAGAACTGGGACCCATGCTAAGCTAGGAATCCTGTTAGTAACAGGAGTCACAGGCTGAGAGGCATAGTGGGGGTCGAGACCCCTGCAAACACAGCGGGTCGCTCTGGAACGTACACTGAGGAAGCGAAGGCCAGTTACCCGGGGGGAGCCTCAAGGAGAGCACCAAGGGAAGCAAGGAGACTAGGAAAAATCAGGCCTGTGGGGGCTGAAAAGCAGGCCTCCAGCCTCACCATTCTCTGCTCCTCTGAGCAGGATTACTCCACAAACTTCGGCTTTCTCATTCATAAAACATAAACCTGGTCTGCCCTGAACTAGTGCTTGGGGAGAACAAAGGCACAGAACCGTGCTAAGCAACTATCAAGGGGCTCTACAAACTAAAATTTAGAGTAATAAACCCTCTGAGAAAGAACCACCCCAGGCCTCCAACCGCAGAATGGGGCTTTCCTTTCCATTTGCATGTCTCATGAAAGTAGCCAGCAGTCTTCCTATGCATCTTAAATTCATTGGGTTTCCTTCAGGAACTATGATAATTGTTGAGCTTAGTCTAGAACATGAGACCACAAGAGAGTCACTTTAGACGACAGAAAGGGCAGCCCTGTTTCTAAAAACACATTCTAAACACATACACATTTCCTTTTTTTTTTCTTTACTGTGCCAGAATTACACCCAAGCTCACACTCACGTGTGCAGGTGCTCTACCACTGAGCTTGCTCCAGGTGTGTCTGTGCACATCTGCGAGGGTGTGCATGACTATTTGCACATGTTGGGTGTCCTGCTCTATCACTCTCTGTCTTAGTCCCTTGAGACAGACACAGTGTCTCATTGAACCTAGAGCTAGGCTAGCAGTCAGTAGGCCCCAGTGATCCTCCAGTTGCTGCCCACAATAGCACTGTGGTCAAGGGTGTGTGCACAGCCAGGCCAAGCTGACTTTACACACAGAGACAGATGCTGGGGATTCCAATTCAGGTCCTCATGCTTGTGCAGCAAGAACTCTTACTCACTAAACCATTTCCTCAGACTCTCACTTTCGAAATGACCCTGAACTGAGAATACAGGGAAGAAGTCTAGCTACACAATATATTTTAAAGGAAATGCAGTTTTATTATCTTTAAGTACAAACAATTCTTGGACTTAACTCAATGTTGCCTGATCGAGGGAACCTGCTTTCACATACACATGACTTAGAGTTAGCACACTCAGTCATGGGCAAATGTGTCTGATGTATGAAGACATCTTTCATGTTATAGTTCCACAATCATTTTACTTTATGCTTAAGTAACCCCTTCTTCCCCCGCCCTACACAGTTCAAATGGAAACTTCACCTTCTCTCAGATCACATCAAACTGCTGAGTCATAGGCTGATGAATTGTATACCCATTACCACTGATGTTGGGTTTCGGAGAAACCTGAGTGTTTCCATCAAGGGCACTGAGGCTAAGCCTGTGAAATCTCTGTTCATTAGGAGCAGGACACTGCCAGGTTTGTGTATGTAAAAATCCTTTCAGTTGGGTTTGTTCATGAAGAGCAGCAGCAGCTGGATTCTGCAGACTGCACTAACTACGTGGGCTCACGCTGGTCAGGACTAACTAGAGGACTAACTAGAACCAACTTAAGCCACTCTGGAGAAGTCTAAGACACTAAAACGACTGAAATGACTGGACAGCCAAACACCTCTTTGCACTGAGGGTGCTCATTCAGCCAGATGGGGCTGATGGGAAGGGGCAGACATGGTCCAGCAATTCACTGGGGGACTTTTTCTGAAGATTTCACTCTCCCAGATTAGTCACAGGGAACCTCTGTTCAGTCACCAGGAAAGATGGCCAATAGGCAATTTGCTGGGAAGGCACAGTTCTCATGTGCCTTTTTCTGTCTTAATCATTTGGGTAAAAGCACCAGCATATTCAGGCAGCCATCAAGCAGGCTGCCCCACTATCTCTACCATGTCCTTAACGGAAAAGCTGTCGGTGTGCCACATCCCAGGCTGCACCTGTGAGTAGCCACTGGTCCTACTGGCTTTTCCACATAGAAAGGCAATTGGTGCATCCACCAAAGCCCAGGGGAAGAGGCACAGAAAGCGCTGAATCAGCGTATAGGCTCCCAAGAAACCATGACAATCACAACTTCAAGGAGCTGACTGGGTTTGACGAAAGTTCCATCATCCTTAGCTGTTTCTGTTAGCTCAACATGCCTAATCCAAATGATAACATTTCTAAACGTCTGTAACAGCACCATTTCCTACTTCCTTTCATTTGTTTTATTATTGGGTGTGTGGACACCCATGCCACAGTGCATGTGCTTAGGTCAGAGGACAACTGTGGCATCAGTTCTGTCCTCTCAGCGTTATGTGGGTTCTGGGGCTTGAACTCAGGGCTCCAGGCTTGAGCAACAAGCACCATCGCACACTGAGACATCTTGCTGGCCCCTATGTTCTTTTCTCACTGTTTTATAAATGCATTCCAGTTAGCAAACACTAGCATGATTATACAAACCTCATTCCAGCTTTACTGGGTATTCTTAATGGCCAGAATGGACTAATTTTTAAACTATGAAAAATGAAGTCCAAACCTTAGCTTTAAATTTCAGCAAACATTCCACATTCCAAAAGATTTGAAAAACTATTCAAATGCATGTATGTTCGTGGAGAATTTTCTCAAAGTTGAGGCCTTGGAGGATTTCTTCCTATTTCTCTGGTTTAAGTCTAAAGGGTCAGGTTAGGGCCAGGTTTGATAACGTCTACTACTTCAAATAATAGAGCTGGAGGAAAGTACCTTTCAGGGAGTGGGAAGAGTCTACTACAAGCCCACATCCTCTCAGCTCTCCTGTCCTCCCACTGGAGCCTCAAGTTGTCCCTTTATGAGCTGGGCTTTTCTTCTGCCATCACCCAAGAAATCCAATTCTCAGAAAAAGGATGGTGTCTATCTGCTCATAAACTAGAACTTTTCCAAAATGAGAATATTTACAAAGGAGGCAAAGGCAATTTCTTTGCTCCTGAGCTAAGAAAGCTGAAGTCAGCATGTGCACAAGACAGTCCCCAACTGAATGAAAGCAACCTAGGGACCTACAGCTTTAGTTTGCCCTGCCTGTTCCTCCCCTTGACTTTATTTTATAAAAATGATGAGTCAGCTTTCTAATTCTTACAGAAGCTGGCAGTTCTATGAATATATCCACCATCTATGAGGCAATTACACAAAATGTTAATGTAAAATAAAAGCATGTGTGATACGGACTCAAGGCGAGGGCTCTAACTGCTGCCTCAGAATTGCTGCTTTCAGAACCCGCTGCACTAACCCATGACTTCTGTTCTCACTACTGAAAACCGAAAAGGGACAGCCGAGTTTCAAGTTGGTTGCTTTTAATAAAGCTTTTCCAAGAATGTTAGACTCTGAAGCAATTGGACATGCCTGTAGGTGACATGGGAGATTAGGCTGGCTGAAAATAAGTCCGTTACCTCCATCACTGAAGTCTCCAGCGGCCCCTGCAAAAGATTCCAACTGCAATTCTGGTTCCATTTCTAAGGGCACAAAACAGAACTCATGCATAGAACCCAATCGGAAACAGATTAAAACCAAACTGAGAATGAGGAAGACGTCTTCACCTCATCCTGTGCAGTCTCAATATGATTCTTTGTGTATGTGTGTGTGTGTGTGTATATGACTGTATTGCCTGCATGTGTGTAAGTGCACCTGTGTCCTGCACTGCAAGGTCAGAAGAGGATGTTGGATCCCCTGGAACTAGAGAACGGAGAGCTGTAAACTGCCACGTGGGTGGTGGGATTCAAACCTGGGTCCTGTGCTCTTAACTGCTGAGCCATCTCTCTAGCCTCTCAACATGATTAATTAAACCTATTCCTGAAACCAACCTCTGATTCTCTATTAACTTCACAGATTCTGAGGTCTACCATCCCACTGTGCTAATGTGGACTATAGGACAGCAGGGTGCCCACTTTGGGGTTTGCACAGTTCTTGTCTCTGCCAGCAATCCTCTGCCCCATCTGTCAAATGATATGCTTCATGTTTGAGGAACAACAGCCCATATTCCTAGTCAGAGGAATGACGTTCCAATTGTGCTCATCTTCAAACTACTTTCCTGTTGGGTCTGTAGAGGAAATCTGCACCTCTTACTCCCCTTCTACAAGGGAAACAGATCCTGCTGCTCCCACTACTTTCTCCCCAACACCTGCAAGAATTATGCTAAATGCTTTCAATGCTGAACCACATAACTAACTTGGAATGTGAGGACAGGACACAAAGTAGCAGTCCATAGACATTAAACTATTTCCCATCAGTTGCCAACATTTTGACAATCGGGATTGTAAATAAAAATCAAGATTTCTAGCTCCTCCTGAGAAAGTCAGACCTATCAACACTGGGCTAGTTTTTGCTAAGGATGAAAGGGCTAGGGCTAAGTGGTGGTAACGTTTTGCCATGTGCTGTTCCCAGGGTCACATAGCTCTATGGAAAACTCTATTCATTACCTGGATAGTTAGTTCTCTTAGCCATAAGAGTTTGTGAACTCAAACTGACAACAAGCTTCAATATTAAGATAAATACTCAATATATAAAGATAAAGAATATGAGGATTTAGGGAGGGAACCTTAACTGGCCTGAGGTCACAGATGGAAGCCAGAGGCCAAGAAGGAAGGTAGGTCAGACTCATTATCATAGCTTCCTGGGTAGCACCTGGCCTGCTGCAGAACCCTGCTGCCAATCAGCAGCCCCTCCACCAATTACTTAGGCTTCTGAAGTGAAATCTAGTATATTTTCTACATTCCCTTTTCCTTAGTTCTTTTCATATAATTGGTTTCTGTACAGATAACTTTGCATTACCCCCAACCTGAAGAAACAACGAATCAGCGACAAGACAAAAGTGTACTACCATCTTCCGGACACCTGTATGGATACAGGACTGCAAGGAATTGCAGTTCAAACACCTGGCTGATCACCTGTGGAAAATGGGACCCAGAGAAATCATATGACCAAGGTTTCAAGTCCTCGGGAATGCTCAGTTACCATTATTCCAGCTCAGGGCTCTATCTTCCAGGTCATCTCTGTGCCAGCACCCAGGTGGGAATCAGCTTTCTCCACATGAAAACTAAAATTATAGAAAACCCTCTCATCCTAACCACAGCCAACCTCACTCTACCAAGACCCATGGTTTATAATGAGGTGTGAATAATCAATTGATAGAATCAGATTTGCACCAGAAAACTGTCTGTAGAACTGGTGCTTGGTAGTTACTGAATGTTATAGGACCTGGAGGTCTTTATAACACTGGCTGTGGTAAAATCTACACTCGTGAGAGAAGATGTTGTAACAACATCATAGCACCTTTGCTTCCACCTCAAACCAAAAAGAAGGCTATCATAAAAAGCTTTAATAACAGACTCCGTGTGACTTTATAGGCAATCAATTAGCAGATTAATGAATCATTTAACTCTCTTTACTTAAAATCATTTTCCACTCAAAAAGATAAAATCCGAAACTGCATCCTCTTATACTGACCAACAGAACTAAGTACAAATGAAGTCAATGGTGTTCCCCATTAGCATGCTGCGGTGTGTCAATAAACAAGCCCTCCCCGCCCCAGCCCTGGCCCCTGGCAAACATAGATAAATGATTGTGCACTGCTTGATGATACCATTAGGTGAGAACTTTGGTTCATGCAGTCGGCTGCCACAAAGGTTGCACCCAAAACCCGCAGCCCCGGCACCCAAAGTCAGTCAGTGGTGGTGGTTCTTGGTGTCAGCCGTGCTCTTTCCACAAAACCAGGTGAATACTGTGGTCAGGCATGCTGGTGGCAAAGACCAAGCCCGTATCATTGTGCCCATCCAGTCCATTCAGCCAGGATGCTTCGCCTGCCAGGAAGCTGGAACCTCGCTTTGATTTCCTGTACTCTGGCAGAGGCCAGCGGCTTATCAGGCTCTCTGTCCGCAAGTCCATGATGTACAAGTAGCGGTTGTCAAACAGCAGGGCAAAGACATCTCCAAAGCCCAGCAAGGCCAAGTTTGCTATCTCAGGTGTCTTGATGACCCTATAAGGATGAGAGTTAGGGATCATGAAGCAGAAGGTCAACTTTGCTTTTGTTTTGCATCTTTTCTAGAGACACTTAAAACCACCAAACTTTTCTGGGGACATTTAAGATTTTTAAGCAAGTTTAGAGTTAAGTGAACATCTCTGATAAAAAGGAATACAGGAGAAGAAAGATCAGCCCACCTATAAAAAGTGGGAAGAGGAAACCTTTCCATCTGACTGGTTTGCAGAGGCGAGGCGGAGTTTGATGATGGTTTATAAAAACTCAAAATATCCATTCAGGACAGAAAGGGTTTTATAGATTAGTGTAATATTCACATTTTAAAAAAATTTAAGGGGCTGGAGAGATGGCTCAGTGGTTAAGAGAACTGGCTACTCTTGCAAAGGACCTGAATTTGATTGCCAGCACTCACATGGTGGCTAACAATAGTCTGTAACTTCAGTTCCAGTGGATTCAGATGCCCTCTTCTGACCTCCTGGGGCACTGCATAACACAGGTGCACTTACGTACATGTAGGCAATACACTCACACACAAAAAATGAAAATAATAAACAATTTAAAAAAACGTTTTTAAGGCCAGGCATGGTGGTGCACACCTTTAATCCCAGCATTCGGGAGGCAGAAGCAGGTGGATCTCCGTGAGTTCAAGGCCAGCAGGCCAGCCTGGTCTACACAGGGAGTTCCAGGCCAGCCATGGATATATAATGAGATCCTGTTTTAAAAAAAACAGGGACCGGAGAGATGGCTCAGTGGTTAAGAACACTGGTTGTTCTTGCAGAAGACCTGGGTTTGAATCTTAGCACCCACATGGCAGCTAACAACTGTCCATAACTCCAGTTCCAGGGGATCTGACAGCCTCTTCTGACCTCTGTGGGCACTGCACGACATGGATACACTTACCTACATGCAGGCAATACACGCATACACATAAAATAAAAATAAAAAAACCCAGTAAAATTAAAGAAATAGCAGTATTTATTTGCTGATTTGCATTCTCATTTTTTTTTCTTTTCTTTTCTTTTTGAGACAGGGTCTCCCCTGTAGCCCCAGCTGTCCTGGAACTCACTATGTAGACCAAGTTGGCCTCGAACTCACAAAGATCTGCCTGCCTCTGCCTCCCGAGTGCTGGGATTAAAGAAGACATAAAAACTAAGCCCAGGCAGGGTAAATACTTTGATTTTGGCAAAGGATTCCCAGTCTCGTCAGTTACCAGCTAAAAACAGACTATAAGAATCAGTTCCTACTACTGAAAAACATTGGATTTATCAAACCGTAGACTACTGGAACATCGTGAAATGTGGGACAAATCTAAAATCAAGTAACAAAAAGTTTTTCTCTGTCCCTCAGGCAGCAAACAAATGAGTTTCTCACTAAAAATAGCAGAGGTTGAAAATACTAAAAGTTTCCAATATGACTTAGAAAGTTATTGACAACAGTCATAAGAAGATATTAGGGGAAAAAACTGGCTAAACTGGGAGGGCACTCACAACTTTACAGGGTGGTAGTTTCCAAGCATTAACAATGAGAACACAAAACAGGAAAGACAACCCAACCAATGAGCAAGAAAAACAGTGACAAAATTAGTTTTTGTTGAGGCCAGATGTGATGGCGCTCACCTTTAGTCTCAGCACACTGGAGGCAGAGGAGGTGGATCTCTGTGAGATTGAGGCTAGCCTAGTCTACATAGCAAGTTCCAGGCCAGCTGAGGCTATAGAGAAAAGTCTTAAAAAGACCAAAAAAAGTCAGGTGTGGTGGCGCACGCCTATAGTCCCAGCACTTGGGAGGCAGAGGCAGGCTGATCTCTGTGAGTTCAAGGCCAGCCTGGTCTATATACTGAGTTCCAGGACAGCTGGGACTACAAGGAGGCCCTGCTTCAAAAAGACAATTAAAAAAAAAAAAAAAAGACCAAAAAAATAAAAACTTAAAAAAATTTCTGTTGAAGCACGAGACTGACAAGAAAGTCAATGTTTTCTTGGAGCTACTAGGAAAAGAGCTATGAATTTAGGGTACACAGCGCTGCTCTACAGCAGTCTGGTTAGGCTGCTGGGGTTGGGGAAGTTAGTTGAGGTGTTAACACGTATACCACCAGACTAAGAAGCCAACAAGAACGGGGAGGGCCTGGTAACCAGGACAAGTAAGGACAGCCAAAGGATACAAGGTAGAGGAGGGGAAAAAGAATGACAGGACAGGGAAACCACACAGCGGCACTGCCTACCAGCAGAGGATGTACAGAGAGGCCTGGCATAAGCTCTAAAAGACAGAACTGGGTTCAGACTTTAAGGGAGAGGGCATTTTCTGTTTTATCTAGCACTTACCACATGCCAGGCAGACACAGCACTTCATAATTAACACAGAATTCCAATTCCACAATGGGGGAAAAGAAGATACTTCTCAATTACAGTAGTTTTGGGGCCAAGAGGAAAATGTCTTGGCAAAGTCATAGAGCACATGTGATGCAGATCATTTAGCCTAAACCCGACTCCAGAACCTATTCTACTCAACACTCTGCTAGTCCCTATGACAGCAAAACGAATCTTCAGTTGAAGTGCACAACTCCAAAACAAGTGAAATTCAATGTACCACATGTGTTTTGGTGTCAGACATGCTGAGTGATGACTGGGTCCCTGAGAAGAGATGAGTCACCACAGTTTGCCCTTTAGAACAGAGAAAGCACAGCCTACGATGGCAGAACATAAGGGCAAGTCAGCACACAACATACTGAACGGGATATCAGGGAAAACAACTCACTGTACTTTTTAATCAACTGGAACCAGAAAAGTCTTTTTCTTCCCTAAAGAAACAGAAGTGAGGATTCCTGATCCTGAGAATAAGAGATGAGTCACCACAGTTTGCCCTTTAGAACAGAGAAAGCACAGCCTACGATGGCAGAACATAAGGGCAAGTCAGCACACAACATACTGAACGGGATATCAGGGAAAACAACTCACTGTACTTTTTAATCAACTGGAACCAGAAAAGTCTTTTTCTTCCCTAAAGAAACAGAAGTGAGGATTCCTGATCCTGAGAATACAAAGGCAAGGCCTCTCTTAATTTTCTTCTATCATGAGCATTTTTTTTTTTCAGTCTTTTTGAGATAGGGTCTCCGAGTAGCCCTAGCTCGCCTAGAACTTGCTATGTAGACAAGGCTGGCCTTGAACTCATAGAGATCCATCTACTTCTGCCTCTTGAGAGACAGGGTCTCCCTGTAGCCCCAGCTGTCCTGGAGCTCACTATGTAGACCAGGCTGGCCTTGAACTCACAGAGATCCCTGCCTCTGCCTCCAGAGTGCTGGGATCAAAGGTGTTCGCCACCATGCCCAGCATAATTTAATTCTTTTATAATCTTTTATTTTTTAAAAAAATTGTGAAGCCAAGTGTGGCAGTTCATACCTGTAATCCCAGCACTCAGGAGGCTGAGTCAGGAGAACCATGAGTTCAAGGACAACCTGGGTCAGAGAGAGAGAGCATCTCCAGATAAACAGAATATGAAACAAAACAAAATTCTGTGACATTAGGAACATCTGCCAGGATAACTCTCCGACACTAATAACATAGTCAAGAATTTTTGGTCCTTGGTGTGAAAAATAGACCAGAGAACGAGCTCCATTTCCCAGGCTGAAAGTGGAAGGAACTCCTGCTGAAAGCCAGATTCAAGAGCAGCATTCCTCCAGTCAAGCGCCAAGCACTCCATCTGGTATAAGCTGCCATAAGCAGATCTACAAGACAGAGCCTGATCCAAGAAAAGCAGTGAAGTGGGGTTCACCTCAAATAAAGGGGCAACTGAGGTTCTTAGTGTGCTCCAGACACATTATAACCAATAACTCATCCATCACCTGCGACCTGACGCTCATGTTCATTCACTCAGCAACTACTACTGACAACCTCGAGTGTGCTAGCTACTGATGGAAACGGGATTAAGTAGTAAACAAAACAACGCTTCTCACATACAATCTGTTCAGAACTGAATTTAGTAGACAGCCCTGCTTCTCTATTTCTTCACTTGCTCATTCAACCAAATGCTTAAGGTGGGAAACATGGCAACCATCTACCCCATCCCTCCTCTTCACTCAAACCACAGACTCAATCACCAAGTTCTATTGATTTTTACCTTAAATTTTTCTCTACCATATTCATTACTATGTCACAACTCTGGTCCCCAAGCCCCATCTTGGCCTCCACTACTGTCAATAGCTTTCTCCTGATCTCTCCTCCTCTACTTAGCCCATTTCAACCAGCTAGCTACCCAGTTGAAAATCTGAATGCTACCCCCTTATTTAAAATGTTGAGCTCCCTGATGGCTCCTGCTGACCTTCCACTTCTACCCACCCTGGTGGATTCCTTGAACAGGGTGGTCTCTCAGTCTCTAACACACGTCACTCCATACCTAGCCCTGGCACTTAAAATCTACACACTCATCCTTTAGAGCTCAGTTCAAAAATGCTTCCAACAAGGAAGCACCAATTATGTCCCTTTTAATTTAGTCACTAAAATAGTTGTATGATTAAAAAAAAGATTTAGAAAAAAAATTCTGTATGTGATTTGTTTGTTGTTTTGTGGTACTGGGAGTTAAGTCCAAAATCTCATACAAAGACGCAAATTACCACTGAGATAGACCAGGCCCTATAAATAGCTAGTGCATATTGGTCTTCCCTCTTGGTGTAGTAATTCCATGACTTTGGCTAATTACTTGTGTTGCTTCCCAGTGCATACCACATGCCTGATACAGGCAAGGTGTCCAGTGAATACCTGGGTAATTAATAAAGCAGTGGCACAAAGAACAAATTTCTACAAGAGAGCCAAAGGAAACCGAGAAAAACAGCTCAAAAGTCTGGTGAGCCCAACATCATCAACAGAAAGCAGGATATAAGCAGAAACGCTGGAAACTGGGTTGCTGAGAATGGTAAAGATAAACTAATCCCAAAGAGTGAAACACAAACGCTGCAGAAATAGAACACAGGTCTTGACAGGCATGCAGGCCCTTTAACCTCCACCACTTCAGGACCGTAGAAAGAAATCCCTACTGGTAGTCTGGGCCCTGAACCGGAGCAAGCTTGCATGTTATACTTAGATAAACGAGCTCAGGAGTCCAGCACCTCTCCCAGTTCCTGAACATGATGTCATTGGTGCTTTGCTTTCTTTCAATTAGCTTCAAAGCTTAAAAGATCCTAGGAATTGAGGTGACAGGATTTGTACTAGGACTTCAAAAGAGGTTGGTTTATTTGTATTTGGAGGGGGAAAAGGCAGAGATAAAATTGCCCCTTTTCAACTCAGAGCCTAGCACTTCCTACCAGCAAACCATCACACAGTGGCATTACTTAATGTATCCAAATACTACATATAAACAGAACTTCCCTCTGGGACTCTCCAAAGATACCATTATGAGTAGGAAGCTGCATAAAACAATGAGATAGGTAAACAAGGCTCAAACAGAAACCTTTAGTGACTGTTAAGCATTGAACCTATGATACTTCTGCTCCACCTTACCTTTGCACCCCCCTTCCTAAAACTTTAATTCAAAGTAGTATTCAGCTGAAAAGACAGTAACTAAATTTTTCCTTTAAAAAGATTACATCTTAAAAATTTTTGCTTTTTTCCTTTTACTTTTTTTTTTTTTTTTTTTTTTTTGGTCTCTTTGAGACAGGGTCTCCCTGTAGCCCCAGCTGGCCTGGAACTCACTAGTCAGACAAGGCTGGCCTTGAACTCACAGAGATCCACCTGCCTCTACCTCCCAAGTGTGGAAACTACAGGCGTGTGCCACCATGACCTGCTTCTTTACATTTATCTATGTGTATGTACGTGTGTACATGGAGATCAGAGGGCAACTTACGAAAGTTGTTCTTCCATGAGGCTTCCTTGGCAGCAAGCATCTTTACCCACTGACTCATCTTGCAGATTTCTTGTTTTGATTTTTTGAGACAAGTTTTTACACAGCTCAGGCTGGTCTCAGACTCACTATGTAGCCCCAAATAACCTTGAACTCCTGATCTTTCTGCCTATACCTTCCAAGTGTTGAGATTACAGACATGAGCCACCATACTGGCTCAAGGTTTTGCAATGTTTCTTTTCTAGCTATTTGGTGCTCCTGGCTTCCTAGTATACTAAGCATATGCCTACTGATGTTGCATTAGGCCACAGATGGATATATTACTATCAGGTGATGGTGAGGATGGGAAAGGCCCACACCATGACTCAGTTTCAATTTCCCCAGCTTTAAAATGAGCTTGGACTGATGTTTTTTAGGCTGTTCTATCTTTTTAATGCACACGAATCATTTGTAGAAATGATTTTGAGAGTGCTGAAACCTAACTGATCAGAAATGTTTCTATGCCTCCAGTGAGACACAAATGAGGCTGTGACTGAGACCACAGAGTTGGCCCATCACAATGTTGTATGATCAGACCCCACACAAGCTGACCTCAAGTGTACCTGTCACAGGTAAAAACAATGAAGAGAATGTTCAGCTTTTTCTACTGTCCAAAGTCAGCATTTCCTGAATCATAGCATGTGAATTACTAATAGGTGTCACATATAAGATGCTATACAAATTCAAACAGGTTCTGTTTTTTTTTGTTTGTTTGTTTGTTTTTGAAACAGGGCCTCCCTGTAGCCCCAGCTGGCCTACAACTCACTACACAGAGGAGGCTGGCTTCCATCTCACAGAAATCCACCTGCCTCTGCATCCCAAGTGATGGGATTAAAGGCATGCACCACCACACCCAGATCAAACAGGTTTCGTTCTTTTTTTTTTTTTTTTTAATGCTTTGAAGAATTATTATTTTTATTTATTTATTTATACAGCTACTTCCCAGGTAGCACCCTTCCATAGCCTCCCTCCCCCCACTAGAACCCTTATACTCTGATATCCCTGCTACTGTCTGCTGTGTTGTCGGCACCCCCAGCCATTCCCCATTACCTGCCCTTCTGGTGAATCTAGTCAGCCTATCCAGAGGTCTTTGTTTTAGGAGGGTCAGCTGTTCCTCATCTAGCAGCAATCAGTTGACTATATTCCTTTGGCGAAGATTGGGGTCTGCTGTTCATTTTCCCAGTTCTATGCTGAGTTACTGTTTGCCTTGTTTATGCTGACACCATTGCCATAGAATCATATGAACATGTTCCCAGGAGCTTGTAGGACTCTGTTTCCCTATGGTCATGCACGTCCTCCCTGGCCCTTACAATCTTTCTGCCCTCTTTTCCTCAATGGTCCCTGAGTTTTGGTGGGAGAAATTTAATAAAGGGATCCTGTCCAAGGACCAGCATTCGGCAGACTCTTGATCTCTGCACTTTGGCTATTTGTAACCTTTTGTGTTCCTGGCCCTCTGCTGCATGAGGAAGCTTCATTACTGAGAACCGAGATACCCGTTA
>NW_008338996.1:1873687-1874373 GCF_000622305.1 Nannospalax galili | reverse complement strand
ACTGGTTCAAGTCCATCTGGTGGGGTCTCCTCGGCCTCCTTGATCAAGAGGACAGGTGACCCACCACCACTATAGGACATTTTGAGAGATGCTCATTGTGCCCTGGAACTAGTTGACCTAGGAGGGCAAGGAGCAAAAAGTGTCCTTTATTGACATAAATTATTCTGACCAAATTATTATAGACCTCAAAGTATGTCTGTTAAACAACCAAGAAGGTTAGTTCTGCCAGTCTGGTATTTTCAATTACTGTGTATCATGTAGATAAATCTTGGGCAAAGACCAATTGTTCTCAGATAAACCTTACCTAAACATACGTATCTTGATCTGCTATGTATAATTTATCAGTAGGTTATAGGAGTAATATGGTTCTCTCTGGTTTTCAAAACTAGCTAGGCATTGTTTATCTTTCACATTGTCTCACCCCTCCATCATATTTTTCCCACTTAAAGTGCCCTCATTTCCCCCCTTTCTCCCTTACTAATACCCTTCTCCTACGGTCCTACCTCTCTTAAGCTCCTTCTTCTCCCTTATCCCCTAGGTTCCTTGTATACCCTTCCCTCCCCCGTCCCTTAAACTAACCCAATTTTTATCCGTATCTCCCTTATTAAGGCCTGTTTCCTACTGCTCTTCTCTTTCAGGTTCTTTCTTTTCCTTTACCTCCCTGTTTCCTTTCCATTATCCTGGTT
>NW_008338996.1:1872044-1872586 GCF_000622305.1 Nannospalax galili | reverse complement strand
AGTTTCAGAGTTTCCAGCTTTACATTGAGGTCTTTGAGCCATTTGGAATTGCTTTTGTACAGGGTGAAAGACAGGGGTTTAGTTTCATTTTTCTACAGGTGGAGATCCAGTTTTGCCAGCACCATTTGCTGAACATGCTGTCTTTCCTCCAGTTAATGTTCTTGGCCCCTTTGTCAAATATCAGGTGGCTGAAATTGTATTTACTCATATTTGGGTATTCAATTTTGTTCCATTGGTCTATGGGTCTATTTTTTGCGCCAGTACCATGTTGTTTTTATGACTACAGCTCTGTAATACAGCTTGAAATCAGGTATAGTAACCCACCCGGCATTGCTCTTAGTGCTCAGGGTTGATTTGGCTATCCAAGGTCTTTTATGCTTACACATGAATCTTAGGATAGTATTTTCCAATTCTGCGAAAAATGTCATGGGGATTTTGATTGGCATTGCGTTGAATCTATATATGACTTTTGGTAGGATGGTCATTTTCACAATATTAATTCTTCCAATCCATGAGCATGGGAGGTCCTTCCATCTTCTGAT
>NW_008338996.1:1871204-1871426 GCF_000622305.1 Nannospalax galili | reverse complement strand
ACCATGTGGTTCTTGTCTTTGAGCCCATTTATGTGATTTATGACGTTTATTGACTTACATATATTGACTCGTCCCTTCATCTCTGGGATAAAGCCTACTTGATCATGGTGGATGATCTTTTTGATGTGTGTCTGTATGTGGTTTGCAAGTATCTTGTTGAGAATTTTTGCATCTATGGTCATTAAGGATATGGGTCTATAGTTTTCTTTTATGGTTCTATCC
>NW_008338996.1:1869673-1870138 GCF_000622305.1 Nannospalax galili | reverse complement strand
TACTTTGGTCCAGGCTCTTCTGGCTTTCATAGTTTGCACTGAAAAGTCAGCTGTAATCCTAATGGGTTTTCCTTTATCTGTGACTTGTTGTTTCTCTTTTGCAGCTTTCAGAATTGTCTCTTTGTTTTGTACATGTAGTGTTTTTACTGTGATGTCCCATCAAGAGTTTCTTTTCTGGTCCTGTCTATTTGGTATCCTATACGCTTCTTGTATTTGTATGGGCATGTCTTTCTTTAATTTTGGGAAATTTTCTTCCACGATTCTGCTAAAGAGCTGGTCCATGCCATTAATCTTGGGATTCTTCTCCTTCCTGTATGCCTATGATTCGTAAGTTTGGTCTTTTTATGTTGTCACACAATTCCTGCATATTCCATTCTTGTGATTTCTTCAATTTTTCATAATCTTTGCTTATGTGGTCTAGTTCAACCACTTTATCTTCCAGTCTTGATCCTCGGTTTTCCATTT
>NW_008338996.1:1821440-1869270 GCF_000622305.1 Nannospalax galili | reverse complement strand
TGGTTTTTCATGTTATTATTTTTTTCTCTGTGATTTTGACATGTGAATTTCTTTTGTAGTTTCTGATTCTTGTGTGAGACTCAGGTCTTCAAGTTTAGGTCTGCTTCTTTTTGACAACTTTATATGTCTTTGTGGTTTACTTTTGGGTCATGAAAAGCTGGTTCGTCTAAGCTTCCGGTTCTCTCTTTTGATTTTATATTGGAGTGGCCAGATTGATTTTGTCTTCAGGAGTTCCCACAGAGGCCCAATACAGGTGAGGGTCAGATGTTTTCAGGCTTTCTCCTAAGGTCTGGATCCCTCCAGGAATGATCTTGGCCTCAGGAATTTGGGGTTGGACTGGCCTGGGAGCCTGGCCCAGGAAAGATGCTGGTCTAGGGCAGGTGGTGGCCAAGCCACCAAGAGATGCAAAGGCAGATGGGGCAGGAGGAGGCCCCAAGGCCTCTTGGGGACTGCACTGAGGACCTGGGTTGGTCTGGATGCAAAGGATCAGGAAGAGGAAAGGTCAGCCCCAGAGTCCCAGAAAGAGGCTGGCGGGTGGTGCAGGCTCAGGGAAGCAGAGGGTATTGAGGGTGGGGCCAGACACAGACGCAATGCTCCTGGGGCCCAGAGAAGGCACTCCGTCTGGATGAAAAGGATCAGGGAGCAGTATTGGTTCCCCAAGTGTCTGGGGCCCCAAGACAAGGAATGGGACAGGGCCCAAACTTGGAGGAGAGAATGGCGGCAGAGATGGGAGGGTGAATGGGGCTGGGGGAGTCAGGGCTTCGAGGGCGCAATGGACTTACCCCAGCAAGAGGCCTGCGGGTAGGAGAGAGGCCTACTGCAGGTCCTGCAGGCCCAGGGAAGCAGAGGGAGATGAGGGCAGGGCCAGGCCCAGAATCAGAGGTCCTGGGGCCCAGAGAAGGCACTACGTTGATGTGAATGAAAAGGATCAGGGAGCAGTATTGGTTCCCCAGTGTCTGGGGCCCCAAGACAAGGAATGGGGCAGGGCCCAAACTCCGAGGAGAGAACGGCGGTGGAGACAGGAAGATGAATGAGGCTGGGGGAGTCAAGGCAGGCAGGGCACAATGGACTTACCCCAGCAAGAGGCCTGCGGGTAGGAGAGAGGCCTACTGCAGGTCCTGCAGAGCTCAAACAGGTTTCTTAATGCAGGACTTGAGTTATTAGCAATAAAGACTTGCCAGCTCCTATCCTAGGTCTGTACCAAAAGCACTTTATTTCACAGCTTTATAGATGAGGAAACTGAGGCATAGAGCTGAGAAATTTACATAAAATCATGGACCATAGAATACGGCCTGTACATGTCTTTGGCAGGATACCAAACATCCTAAGACTCTGGTGCCTAATGTCTCTCATCAAATTAAATGCCCTCATTCATTACACAGCAGTGATGCCCATCAGCCTCAAACATACTAAAAAAGATTGCCAGTCCCTAATATGAGTCCACAGTATGCAGTGGATCACAAAATGATTTGTTATTAGAACTCGTATTTTAAAATTTCTTTGGTCAGAGCTGAGTGTGATGGTGCACACCTTTAATCTCAGGAGGTAGAGGTAGGTAGATCTCTGGGAGATTGAGGCCAGTCTAGTCTACATAGCAACTTCCAGGCCAGCTGGGGCTACGGGGATACCCTGTCTCAAAAAAAAAAAAAAAATTCTTTTGAGGGAAACCTTCCAAATTAGACTTCCAGTAGGTCCCTCCATTTCTACTCAACAAAAGGCCACGTGATGACTGGACTCCACTGGGGACCAGGTCCATGTAACAATGCATAATTTCAACCGACTCTAAGACAGAACTTAGGATATTAGACCTGAAGGAGGTCTGAAAAACTATTCTATCTAAGCTTCACATTCTAGAAAAAGGTGTTGAGTTCTGAAAAGGAGAGGAGCTCATGATTCAGAGTACGAGAGGGATTAGAATCCAGATCTTCAGGTTTTAGCATTGAACACTTTCTCCTCTGCTTCTAAAAATTCTGTCTGGGTGCAATATTTAACACACACAACATTGTTTATAACTGATGTGGGCCTTCCTAAAAGCAAGCTACTGACCTGTATATTCAAATATTTAGAACTGGAGCAGACTTTCAAAGGTAAAGCACTTGACCCAAAGGAACATTACCTGAGAATATCATAACTGGCAAAGTCCCACTGGTATAGACCAAGTGCTGAACTACAGACAATGTATTGGCCATCGAAATGAAGTCTTGGCTGCAGGCATATACTTCTATCCTCAGAGACAGACAACGTCTTTAAACACTTGCAGTTGATTTCTCTCCCAATCGGCCAAATCTACAAGAAAAAGAAAATTAGGAAAGATGATAGATCACATCACCAAAGGAAAGCTTGTCTTTATACAATGTGGCACATGGGGGGAAAGCGGCATAACTCCTTAATTTACCTTTATTTTCTATTTTCTCTTTGATGAGACAAATTAATGGAGGGAGAAGACTCACCTTAATCTCATATTTGTCTGCACTTAAGAGGATATAGTCTCCAGGGCTGTGCAAGAGGGACTTGACTTTGCACTTCTGCAAAACCACCTGCAAACACAGTATCTCTGTTAGACAGAGCTTCCTCATGCTATTCCTATACATTTTACATTAAAATATTAATTTAATAATTTGAATGCATTTTTTTTTTTTTGGTCTCCCTGTAGCCCCAGCTGTCCTAGAACTCACTATATAGACTAGGCTGGCCTTGAACTCACAAAGATCCACCTGCCTCTGCCTCCCAAGTGCTGGGACTAAAGGCGTACACCACCACACCTGGCCCTGAATGCATTTTTAATTAAAGTATTACAATGATATCAAAATGTGAATTCAATTAAAATATGAATAGGAACCTGAATTGATATGGTATGCTAGAATACCTAAACTATAACTCTATTACCAAGTTAATGCCTAACGTTTTTACTATAACCCTGTTCTCTGTTATGAGCTGCATCTAAAAGTGTCTAATGTTAGCAGCACTTAATCTTTAATCTGGAAGTATCAAAATCAGAATAATTTTTAAAATTGTAGCCAGGCATGGTGGCGCACGCCTTTAATCCCAGCACTCGGGAGGCAGAGGCAGGTGGATCTCTGAGAGTTCAAGGCCAGCCTGGTCTACATAGTGAGTTCCAGGACAGCTGGGGCTACAGGAAGACCCTGTCTCAAAAAGACCAAAAAAAAAAAAAAAATTGTAAAGCATAGATGGGGATGTAGGTCGAGTCTTGTCTACCATGCTCAAGGCCATGGGTTTGCTCTCCAATACCATATTATCATTACCTCCCACATTACAAAATGTAAGGAACACAAAAAAAGTCCACAAAGAAGTAGATGCAAATTATCTGTTTTCCCCAAGTATATGCATTAAGGAAAAGCACCAGACTCGGACAAAGTATCTGCTATCTGCAACCCTAGTGAACTTTTTTATATGTGTACTGAACTACACCCCTAGTCCTACTCTTTCAGTTTGGTTTGTTTTTTTTTGGTCTTTTTAAGACAGGGTCTCCCTGTAGCCCCAGCTGACCTGGAACTCACCATGTAGACCAGGCTGGTCTTGAACTCACAGAGATCCGTCTGCCACTGTCTCCCAAGTGCTGGGATTAAAGGCGTGTGCCACCATGCCCAGCTTAGAGGCAAAGCACCTATTACCTTACTTCACGAAAACACAGTGAAGATGAAATAAAAACATGCAAATAATAGTAATAGTGAAAGTGACACAATAAAGGTAAAATTCCACAGCACTTGGGATGACCTGTTAACATTAGGTCCCAGCTATTTTTTTTTTTTAATTTTTTTTTTTTTTAAATAAATAGGCACAAGGTAAGAGGGGAGACAGGGATCACTCATTTATAAGCCTGGGATGCAGATTCAACTAAACTGCACAGACCTACTCCTAAGCATCAGGCACCTTCACTAGTTGCTATTCCTAACATCTCATGTAACATTCATAGGAATTTGGTAGATGATAAAATTCAGGTCCTGAGGGGAAGAGGAACTTGTCTAGACATAGGTAGTGTCCTGACCCCACATCTACTATTCCCCATTATCACCAAGTTTCCTTGTAACCTACAGCTTCTGTTTAAAAAGTTAATGTGCCAGGGGCTAGAGAAACAGCTCAGCGGTTAAAAGCACTGACTGCTCTTGCAGAAGACCTGGGTTCGATTCCCAGCACCCACATGGTGGCTACAAACTTTCCTTAACTCCAGCGTCATGGGAGTCCGAAGCCCTCTTCTGACCTCTGCGGCACTGCATACATGGGTGCACTCATGTACATGCAGGCAATACACTCATACACATAAAAAAAAAGTTAGTGTGCCCAATACATGGCTACTGATCTTCTCACAAACAGCTCTCTCTTTAGTTTCACCTATTTCAGAAGACTAATATAGTACTCATCCAATCTAAAACCTGCCACACGCATCTCTGATTCTTTCTTCTTTATGACTTATAGTGAGTGTAGAAAGCTTTACCTTAAAGATATATGCTTCACGTACTGCCATGCAAATCCAAGTCCTGGGCACCTTTTGCTTGGACTAAGTCTCATTGGGCATCCTGCATCCACGTGCATGTGTCTTACTCTAATCCATCACCCTTCCACATTCAATTTAAACTTTTCAAAAAACTACAGTTTTGGTTTTTTTTTTAATCTTTTTTTTAATCAGTTATCTCAAAGCCTTCTTCTTTTTCTTTTCTTTTTTTTTTTTTTTTTTTTTAAGTTGAGGGAAGTCTAAATTGCTTAATTACATAGCCTGTGAATGGGAAAACTATTGACTGGGTAAATGCAATACCTCTGCTTCTCGACCTTCACTGAACTGTGTAAGGGGAGAGGAGGGGATGGGCACAAGCACCAAGTAAAGGAAGCAGAGGCCTGGTCAATCTGGGGAAGGACAGAGCAGAGCATCTAGAACTTGTAATGCTAATTACTCTTGCCTTTACTTCTTCACAAAAAAAAAAGTTTTGCAATTTGGGAGTCTGTCAGATAGACTGAAGGGGTACCCCAATTGCCTCACCCTGAGTCCCTGTTCAGCATGGAAGAAGCCAGAGCCATCTGCCTCCCAATTCCCTATCTGAAAGTTGGGTAACCTCTTCAGAGGATAGTGTGGTAAGAATAGGAGGTAGGAACTGGCTAGGCAGTTAAGGTAAAGAGACCTCAAAGAAAGGTAGCCAGTTTCTTCGCTAAAAGTCACAATGTCCTTGGGCCTCTTAGCAATATACTCCATTTCAAAGATTAAAAATGTCTAAAGTATTTGGGAGCTTTTATCTAACCCTTAACAGATTTTAGGGTTACCTCTTCAGAGGGGAATGTTAGAGTAGCCAAAAGCCCCATAAAAAAATAAAATAAAATAATCAAAGAAGAAGAAAGAGTACATGCATGAAGTTATCAGAAAAAAGTGATGGGGAGATATGGGAGAAGTTGGAGGGGAGGCAGTGGGCATAAATTTGATCAAAAACACCTTATATGCATGTATGAAATTCTCAATAAATTTTTAAAAAATAAATAAATGAAGAGTACATTAAAAAAAAACAAACAAACAAAAAAAAAACCGGGCATGGTGGTGCACGGTTTTAATCCCAGGACTCAGGAGGCAGAGGCAGGCAGATCTCTGTGAGTGCAAGGCCAGCCTGGTCTACATAGTGAGTTCCAGGACAGCTGGGGCTACAGGGAGACCCTGTCTCAAAAAGACCAAAAAAAAAAAAAGAAAAGAAAAAACAGGGGATCTTATCAGAAAAAGAAGTATTCTCAAGGTATGTGAACCAATATTTTAGGACCAACTTCTCTTTTCCAACAGAATCTTTACAGAATTGTAGATATGACTACACGTCCTAGATCTAGCTTGCTATTATCTTTCAGAGCAACTGTAAAATGAATACATGTAAATAATTCAGTGTACAGCTTGTTTCATAACATGTTAAAACATCTGCTTTAAAAAAATAAATAACAAAAAAACCCAACTACATATACTCTCTTTTTTTGAGGTAGGGTCTCCCTGTACCCACAACTGGCCTGAACTCATTACGTAGAACAGACTTGCCTTGATCTCACAGAGATTTGCCTGCCTCTAGAGCCTTGGGTCTAAAGGCGTGCACCACCACTGGGCAGAGACAGGGGATCCCTGTGAGTTCAAGGCCAGCCTGGTCTACATGGAGATTTCCATGCTAGTTGGGTTACCGGGAGACCCTGTCTCAAAAAAGACCAAAAAATAAAATAAAATAAAATAAATAGAGATTTATTTTTATGTATCTGAGTGTTTGCTTGCACATATTTCTGTGTACCACACATGATTTGCCTGGTGCCTTCAGCGTAGGCAGTAGAAGTGTAAGGTAAGGCTCCCTAGAACTAGAGTTACAAACGGCTGTAGGTATGTGGGTACTGGGAACCGATTCTGGATCCTCTGCATAAGCAGTAAGTGCTCCTAACCACTGAGTCAACTCTCTAGCCCTCAATTTACATTCCTTAAACATAAATCATAGAAGACCCTTATTCATAACTTCCAACTGTTTATAATATCTACCATCTTTACTATGGCCTACTAACTCATACAAGCTGGCCACCTCTCCCCACTATCACAGCTGCACTGGCTTTCCTTCAGATCATCAAATGTTTCAAGTTCTTTCTTAGCCCTGAGCACACATATCTATATATATCTCTCTGTGCCTATCTGTCTGTCTCTCTCTCTAATTATACCCTCTGAAACTGTCTTGTCTGCTATTATTCCCACAGCTATTTCCTATCCATCTTTTGGCCCCTCTTGAAAAGCTTTTTCTAGCTATGTTCCTAGACTTTCTTATATAACACTGTACTTCTTCACAAAACTTAGTTTGTAATTATACAGTATTTATTTCTGAAATTACTACTTAATGACTTTCTATGAGATTAAAACTCATCAGATCAGGTCAGAATCTATTCTGTTCACTCCTTTACCTTCAGTCTCTCAAAGATCAGCATAATAAGCTCAAGAAAGTGTCTGTGTAACAGATCCATTACTAATACTGCATTTGACACACAACAATCACAATCTTGTTTTGAAAACTGGAAACCATTATAATATTCTGTTAAAGATAAAAGCACACCCGCCCCTTTTTTATTGCTATGGCAGTCCTGGGAATTGAACACAGGTCCTCATGCATGCTAGACAAATGTTCTACCACAGTTACATATATATACCTGGCCATTCCACATCCTATATTTTGCAAATACTATAGATTTTTGTTGATTTTAATTTTTTTGTTATTGGTTTTTGTCATTGCTGGGTTTTGATTTTTTTTCATTTGTTTGTTTGCAATGCTGAGAATCAAACCCAGAGCCCTGGGCTAGGCAAGCATTCTACCACTGAGCTATACCCCTGGTCTGTACACTTATTTTTTCAAAATGAAAAACACAGTTCTGATTCAAAGAGGGTGTCCATGTGTAGCTCAGGATAGCCTCATACTCTTGATGTTCCTGACTAGCCTTTCGAGTGCTGGGATTACAGATACGTACCGCCACTCCCAAATAATCTGATTATTTACCAAGTAGATTCTACATGCTGATCACTGTGCTACACTATCATGCTGCAGCTGCGTCTATTCCAGCTATGATTCGTCTACCATGATATGGTCATTTCTACCATCCTCTATTCCAACCAGTGAGGAGCCTTGACAGCAAGATTCCTTGGTCTTCCTACCTTGGTGACCCATTCAGTGTGCCCAGTGAGGGTGTTCAGGCATGTCCCAGCAGATAAAGCCCACACTTTCACAGTGAAGTCAGCAGAGCCACTCACCAAGATATCCAGTTCATCATTGTAGTCCACGCTAAACACTAGTGCACACAACATAAACAAAGTTAAAACATGCTTCTTTCCAATGGATCGTTTGTAATAAGCACTCAATAATGTTTATTCTCCGAGGCAGCCTAAATATATAACTTCCTAACCAGAGCTACTAAAGAACTGAGCTACTCAGTCAGAAATTTTAGAAATTTTTTTTTTCAAAATTATTACATCTAAGGTTGCAAAGTATTGAGAACAATACAATCTTTTTATATTTGTGTCAGTTTCTGAACGAGAACCACCACCAGTGATAGAAATGATGGCATTGCTTTCTTAGGACTGCCTGCTTGATGCTACACAAAACTATTTAGTTTATGCAAAACCCCCAGAACATATGTGTCGGTGTGCAGATCTGTAGTGACAGTAAGACAGAAATGTAAAGAAAATAAGCAGAAGAGTACTCAGACTCAAGAAAAGTAATGAACATAATAAACCACGGATATCAAAGGTCCGACCAAGTCACTCATTCAAAAATACCTGGCACTTTAATTAGGAAGTACAGTAATTATCTTAGTTCAGGAAGTATAGTGAATACTCAGTGTTTGTTGTCTGCCAACCTCAAAAGGACACTGGGGACCTAGAAATGAAGACACTAGTCCTTCTTTAAGGAACTCTGAGGGATAAAAGTTAAAAAAAAAAAAAAAAGGTTAACTTCTTGCTAGGGAGACACCAAGGAGAATGAATACTCTACCCAGGATTAACAGGGAGGACTTCAGGGAAGAGGCAATATTGGAGACGGGCCCGAGGACGACTAGTTTACCAAGAAAAGAAAAACCACCGAAGGTAGAGGGGACAGCAAAGGCATGGAATTAAAAACAAAACAAAACAAAACAAAAAAACCACAGCAATGTCCAGAAACCAGCAAAGAGCAGGGCCCTCAAAGCTGATAAGGTGTAAAATCTCCTCCAGTCATGACACTGACTATCTTAACATTGTGGACTACACTCAGTTTAAAAGTAAATCATAGACTGCCAAATATTAACTTAGAAAACAAACAGATGATAGCAGACAGCAAAGGTTGAATGTTTTTTAATTATGAGGATAAACAAAATCGGAGGAAAAAAAGGTTTTTAGCAGCAAAGCAGGTAGGTTTAAGGAAATACTAGGCACCAGACACGATACAATGAACTCAAGCCATAAGAGTAAAATAAGGTCAGTGTGCTTCGTGTAAGACCAGTGTCCCGACAGCAACGCTATATGAAGAGCTGACAGCAGAGCTTCCTAGAAGTCCTCTCCATGACTGCTGTTCAACTATGCAGGCTGCAGCTCAGAAGCTGGAGCAGTGCATGAAGGGAGGAAAGAACACAGGGAAGTGCTGCACAGGAGCGGCCAGGCTGATGACAACTACTACGCAAACTCCAAAATAAAACACAACAGAAAGGGGAAACTTAAGTCCCATTCAAAGGACCAGTTTTCTACAATTCAAGCCTTTGTGCATTTATCAGCAGAAATCATCTGCTTCTTTCATTTAATCTCAGCAGCTCCTTGTTTTACTCACTTATCATAGGCTCTAATTGGATGTAATCTGTGGCGATCATATGATCATACTGTGAACCACCTTCCTTCCTAAGGATTTTCAACTCTAAATCTACAAAGAAGGTGGTATGAATGTTACATGCAGGATTACTCATGTGAAGGCATGAAATCCACTAAACACAAACATGATTCTTCAGCAAGACAGAAATGAAGTAGGAGAGGGGGCTCTACTGACACAGCATGCAGGTGCATAAAATAAATTTTGAAGGTCAAAGGAAAGCAAAATTGTAGAAACATTCCAAATAAAGATAACTCAAATAAAGAGAAATAACTGTAGTAGTTGAGAAAGAAGGAAAATGGAAGGTTAAATCAGAAAGAAAGAAAGAAAGAAAGAAGCCTGGTCTACACAGTGAGTTCCAGGCTAGCTGGGGCTACAGGGATACAGGGAGACCCTGTCTCGAAAAGACCAAAAAGAAAGAGAGAAAGAGAGGAAGAGAGAAAAAGGAAGGAAGGAAGGAAGGAAGGAAGGAAGGAAGGAAGAAAAAGAAAAAACCTTAACATACTTGATTATGTTGGTCTTAAAAACATGGCTAAAGTAATTGTACAGACCCTTGAAAAAGGACAACCCACCCGCCCCCGTGTGCCCCCGGAAGTGCTGAGTCCTGGCTCCGGAACTCCATTCCCAACAGGCCACAGTGTTGTCAAATGAGCCTGTCACAAGCTTCTGTTCATCAAACTTCACCGCTGCACAAGTGTGGGTCTGGATGCCATAAACACACTGCCCTGTGCTTACATCCCACAGCTTTGCTGACAAGTCATCTGACCCTTGAAGAGAAAAACAAGGGGTTACTGTGAAACAGACATGCTAAGGAAAAAAAATCAATTCCCGCAACATGCATTCTCTTTCAAAAGAGGCCCTCAAGAGTCACCCCTGCAGCACTTCCACTCTGAAGCTAAGAAATCAAAGCAAAGCCAGATAGCATGACTTGTCAGGCCTCAAAATGGCATCAAACACACTAGGACAGAATCCAAGCTTGTCTTTTCCCCTCAATCTTCCAGGCTATTGGAGGGACATAGATTAAAGCCTCCTTCATGCTTCCACTCAAAGCATTTTGTAAGTCTCTGGTTATTAAGAGCTTTCAGATCCGAGCTTGAACTCCTAGGTCTTACTTATGGCTGCATGTTCACACTTGCGTGCTTGTCCACTACCCAACAATCCTGAGTAAACAAGGAATGCTGACTAGGAAAGTTGTTTCAGGAGCATAGTCCATTTTAAGGAGGGATAAAGGTCACTAGCTAACTTCTACAAAAGCTAAGAGGCAATTCTCAAACCACATTGAAATATGTCAAGGGATCTCAATGGAAGTCAGGAATAAATTACCCTCAGATATTCACATCAACTCACAAAGAGCTTAAAATTCTGTAGGAAATGGGCTACAGAGATGGCTTAGCAGTTAAGAGCACTGGCTGTTCTTACAGAGGACCCAGGTTTGGTTCTCAGTACCCTCATGGTGACTAACAACTGTCTCTAATTCCAGTTCCAGGGGATCTGACACCCTCTTCTGATCTCCATGGGCACTGCACAACACGGGTACACTTACACACATGCACATTTATACACAATAAATAAAAATAAAATATTTTTTTAAATTCTGTAGGAAAAATTGGATTTATTTCTGCCTCTAATAAAAATGTTAATACTAATCATTGTAGTTAATTCAGGACTTAGCTTTAATTAAGTTTATAATCCTAATGACTAACTCATGTCTCAAAATTTACCTTTAGAGGCTCAATAAAACAAAACTTTGAGAAAACACTAAATATAGCTATATAGCTATTATAATCAGGATATAATAGTCTAGGAAAGCACCAACTAGCCAGTTTTCAAAAGGCTGAAATGATTAAACAAAACCAGCCACAAAAATTCCCCCTTTAATCAAGAATCAATGTTTCAGACAATGGATAAAAACAGTCATCTCTTACAAAAGACTGAGCAAGAGCTGGGCGTGGTGGCACACACCTTTAATCCTAGGACTCAGGAGGCAGAGGCAGGTGCATCTCTGTGAGTTTGAAGCCAGCCTGATCTATACAGCAAGCTCCAAGACAGCTGAGGCTACAGGGAGACCCAGTCTCAAAAAAAAAAAGCAAGACCTTAACATGGGCAACTGTATTTCTTGTCACCACTTGGGGGTTGTTTTCGATGGACATGGAAGACTTTTAAAATCATTCAGGGATTTTTACTGGACTCCACATATAGTGCACCAAGGATACAGTTCAGTAGTAGAACACTCGCCTAGCAATCCAAGGTTCTGGGCTCTATCCTACCACCAAAGAAAATGACAGACATACAAAGACAAATCACATACAAACAGGAGGCAAACTGGAGTTCTAGTTTAGAATAGCTGAAGAAAATCCAACAATCTTAAAAGGTCATCAGGCCTTTTTAAAAAACGTTTTTTGAGGGGCTGGAGAGATGGCTCAGCGGTTAAGAGCACTGACTGCTCATGCAGAGGACCCGGGTTCAATTCCCAGCACCCACATGGCTACTACAAACCATCCTTAACTCCAGTTCCAGGGGAATCCGACACCCTCTTCTGACCTCCACGGCATTGCACGACATGGGTGCACTCACATACATTCAGGCAATACATGTGTACACATAAAATAAGAATAAATAAAATATTAAAACAACAACAACACAAAACATTTTTTGAGACAGGGTCTCTCTGTAGCCCCAGCTGGCCTAGATCTCACAGAAATCAGGTTGCCTCTGCCTCCCAGGTGTGCTAGGATTAAAGGCATGCAGTGCCATCAAGTAATTCTTGTTTGTCAGTAATATTTACAGAAATATAAACAATATGGAGGCTGAAGAGATGGCTCAGTGGTTAAGAACACTGGATGCTCTTCCAGAGGACCCAGATTCGATTCCCAACATCTACATGGCAGCTAACAACCATGGCATAACTCCAGTTCCAAGGGATCCAACACCCTCTTCTGGCCTCTGCAGGCACTGCATACACGTGGTACACTTACATATATGCAGGTAAAACACTCACATACATAAAATCAAAATAAATTTTTAGCTGGGTGTGGTGGCGCACGCCTTTAATCCTAGCACTCAGGAGGCAGAGGCAGGTGGATCTCTGTGAGTCCGTTCGAGGCCAGTCTGGTCTACATAGTGAGTTCTAGATCAGCTGGGGCTACAGGGGGACCTTGTCTCAAAAAGACCAAAACAAAAAGCAAAACCAAACAAAAATTTAAAAAAATTTTTTAAATAAATTTTTAAAAAGAAATATAAACAGTATATAATTTAAATCTAATAGTTACTTAGCAAAGTAAAAACACATGAAAACAATTTAATATATATTTTATTTAACTCAGTTTGTCAAAACTATTAACACTTCAACATATATTAAAATTGAGACATTTTGTGTCCTTTTATATTCCAAGTTCTTTAATTCTTGTATTTCACATCTCAGTTTGAACTAGCCATAACTCAAGAACTCAAAGTCAAACAGCTCATGGCTACTGTGTAGAGCTGGCCTGTGTAGAGAGGTAGAGTTAAGTTCCTTCAGCTTGAGCATTTGGTAGCTGTATTCTGAAGGAACTAGAGTAGGTCCTATATGTTCTGGGTTCAGATTTACTGCCAGTGTTTAACTGGTGCTTCATTCACTCAACGTACATGTAGAGATATCTGTGTGAGGCAAGGATCTCCTGCTCTTATGACACAGTCCATAATGGAAAACAAAAGGTAAATAAGCAGTAATGATTCAGTAGAGTCAGTAGCAGGCTGCATAGAATCCCACAGCAAACACAAGGGGATAAAGTGAGGCTGTGTCAGGTGCTCCTGAACATGGAAGTGTTCTGCAAACATGCCTCAGGATCCAGCACGACTGGCTCCTCAACCACACATTGTTTGAAGCCAGGCTTTGGCATGTTTGAAGAAAAGATTGCACGGCTTAAAAAATGCTCAAATGTGGGCTGGAGAGATGGCTCAGCGGTTAAGAACACTGGTTGTTCTTGCAAAAGACCTGGGTTCGAATCCCAGCACCCATATGGCAGCTAACAACTGTCCGTAACTCCAGTTCCAGGGGATTCAACAGCCTCTTCTGTCCTCCATGGGCATTGCATGACATGGGTGCATTTACCGTTTTTTTAATTTTTTTTAAAAAAAAGCTCAAATGTTAACTTATGGAAATCTAAAAGATGGAGGCTGGTGAGGTAACTCAGCAGATAAAGGTGCCTGAATTCAATCCCTGGAACCCATGTAAAGGTGGAATAGAGAACCAACTCCACAAAGTTGCCCTTTGATTGCTATACATGTTGTGGCATGCATGCCCACACCCCCATGTGCATACACACACACACACACACACACACACACACACACACTCATAATAAAATTTTAAAGAGAAATCTAAAGTATGAATAAGTTAATGAAGCCAAGAACTAAGAAATGCAAAGTTCTGGGGTTGGAGAGACACTTAGCACTTACGAGCACTTTCTGCTCTCACACTGCACATGGTGGTTCACAACTGGCCACGTGTCCAGTTTCAGAGGCTCTCACACCCTCTTCTGGCTTCTAAGGACATCAGACACACATGTGGTACACATACAAACATGCAGGCAAACACTAGTATACATAAAATAAATCTTCAAAAAAAGAAATGAAAAATTAAAAAGATAGTATGTAATAGTTTTAAAACTCTGAAAAGGATCTAAATTAGGCTTTGCAAACTAGAGACTAGTGAATTACTCTCTTTTCTGCTAGATTTGGTCTATAAGTATAGGTTTACCAATTCCAGGCATATATCTATCAGCGTACCTATTAGGTATCTCTACCTTACATAAAACATAAGTGACCAGCACTGGGGTCAATTCATAAAAAGAACTATTGGGATCCATCTTAAAGTCTTAAGATTTAGTCACATAACTTGTCAAAAACATTGGCAAAACATGGACACTAATTATAAAAAATGTTCAGACTGAGTTCAGGAGGGAAAACTGGATCAGGAAGATGTTTAATTTATGACTTGCCTACATTTCTGAACAATAGCTATGGCTGCATCATGGGAAATGATTGGGAGAGCAAGAGTAGAAGCAAGGAGCTGGATAAAACCTAGAGGAAAGGGTGAAAAATGTGATCTAGACACACAACAGCATACTGTTCAGCCTTAAAAACAGAATTCTGACACATGCCACGTAAAGCCATTATGCCAAGTAAAATAAGTCAGTCTCACAAAAAACCTAGTACTGCATTATTAACATATGTGGAATTCTGGGGATGCTGGAGGGATGACTCAGTGGTTGTGAGGACTGACTGCTCTTGCAGAGGACCTGGGTTCGATTCCCAGCACCCACATAGTGGCTAACAACCACCCCTAACTCCATGGGCACGGCACGACATGGGTGCACTTACACACATGCAGGCAATATATTCATACACACGAAATAAAAATAATAAATTTAAAAAGAAACATGAAATTCCTAGAATAGTCACATTTATAGAAAGTAGAATGGTAGTTGACAAACTCTGGGGCAGGTGGGGGATCAAGCAATTAGGGTTTAGTTGGTATAGTTTGGGAAGATGCAAAAAGTCTGGGAGATAGATGGTAGTGTTGATGGTAGAGATAGATGGTAGTGTTGGTTACACTACATTGTAAATGTCCATGACATCAGTTATACACTTAAAAATGGTTTGAACGCACACATACACCTGCACACAAGAATGAACACACACACACACATTTTTTTTAAAAGAAGGTTTAAACAGGAACTGGGCAAATGGTTCAGTGCAAATCTCATGTGCAAGACCCTGGATTTGATCCTTAGCATCCATACACCAAATCACATAAAAACCTAAAAAAGGTTAAAATGGTAAATTGTGTACAATTTTGGAGGGGACCTATGGGAAATATTATTTGAACTAATTTTTTAAATGGGGGGGGTGGAGAGATATAAGAGCATCGGTTGTCCTTGAAGAGGACCCAGGTTCGGTTCCCAGCACCCACACAGAGGTTAACTCCAGTTCCAGAGGATTCGATGCCCTCTGTGGCCTCCTTAGAAATTGCATGACACAGGTGCCCTTACATACATGCATGCAAAACAGTCATACACAGAAAATAAAAATACATTTTTTTAGGGTTTTTAAAAAATATTTTATTTTTTATTGTATATGTATGTGTGTATTGCCTGCGTGTAGGTAAGTGCACCTGTGTTGTGCAATGCCCATGGAACACAGAAGAAGCTGTTGGATCCCCTGGAACTGTAGTTACAGACAGTTGTTAGCTGCCTCGTGGGTGCTGGGATTTGAACCCTGGTCTTCTGCAAGAATATTCGGTGTTCTTAACCACTGAGCCATCTCTCCAGCCCCAATAAAAATAAATTTTAAAAAAATTTTGTTTTGGTTTTTGAGACAGGGTCTCCCTGTAGCACCCCTGGAACTCACTATGTAGACCAGGTTGGCTTCGACCTCAGAAATATGCCTGCCCCTGCCTTCAAAGGGCTGGGATTAAAGGCACGTACCACCACGCATGGCCAAACTAATTATTTAAAGCAGTTTATATAGGAGAACATGCCTTTGGTTTTCTAACCTGGCAGAGTGGAATTGCATTCATCTTACAGTGGCACACCTGTGTTTCTCACTGCTCTTCCTTTAGGAGCTACTGCTTGTCACACTTTTGTGGCTATGTCAGCCCTCACCTGCTCTACTGACTAACCCAACATCTTTTCATGCAGCCTACATACAAATACACATGTACGAAAGACTAAACAAATAGGCACTCTCACCATTCATGAAAGAAAAGAAATTCCTCTTAATTCAGAAAATAAAATGAAAGCATTATTTTGAAAAAATCAGGAATGGGTATACAAGAAACATTAGGTGGAAAAATGGAATGGTAACCCAAACAGTAAACTGCCTTATCAAGTTAAGCTTAAATATTTAATTGCTCCAGTCAGCGCTCAGCTCTCAAGCATATCTCTGAGGCACCTGGCACATCAGTCCAACTGAATAAACACTCATCAGAGCCTCCTTAAAGTACTGTCCTCCTCCTTGAAATGCCTCACCTCCCTTCCATTCCCTGCAGGTCTCTCCTTTCTCTAAGCACACTCATACAGGACCATCTTCTCTAGGCTCTGTTCTCTTTCCCTCTCCACATTTCTTAAAAAAAAATTTTTTTTGCTGCTCCAGCCACAGCTGGGATGTCTGAATTTTGTCATCTAGCCCTGAATTCTCTTCAAAGTTCTGCCTCTGTATTTCCAAATACCTTGGGAATATCCTCTTAAGATAACAGAGCCAAATTTAGTTCATCTCAAATTGAACTCCATCTCTTCTTTAAATCCACTCTGTCACCTTCCAGTCTTGTCACTGATACAGCCACCCTCAATGGCACACAAAGCCCGAGCCCTCAGCCACTCCTGAAACCTCCCTTCTTGGCACATACCTAATTCACTGTAAAGTTCTGTCAGGTCTAATGGCTGCTTTCACCTTCAACTGTTCCTTTTTTTTTTTTTTTTTTTTAATGTGTATGTGTGTGTTGCCTGCTGTAGGTAAGTGCACCCATGTTGTGCAATGCCTGTGGAGGTCAGAAGAGGCTGTCAGATCCCCTGGGACTGGAGCTACAGACAGCTGTTAGCTGCCATGTGGGTGCTGGGATTCGAACTGGGGTCTTCTGCAAGAACAACCAGTGTTCTTAACTGCTGAGCCATCTCAACAGCTCCCAACTGTTCCTTTTTTATAAAAAAAAGAAAAAGTGTTTTTAATCACATCTACCTATTTCTAGACCTATCTATCCTGACATATACTATAATAGGTTATATTAATTTGGAGGCTTAGAACTTAAAGGTTCTAAAACTTCCCTAAGAGATCTGGATAGGTTTCTCCTAAGGGACAATTATATTTGTAGGTGAAAAATCTTACTTTTGGAAAGGAAAGAACCTGAACTGAAAAAGTCACTTTAGAGTTCCCTGCTAGGACATAACTGCCAGGGCAATGCTTTCCTACATTCAACCACCAGTGCACAAAGAGGTAACCACAACCACAGTAGACAGAGGCCAGATGGCATCTCAAACTGGCAGCAAAACTTGGCAACACTGTCCACACGGTGGTGGTTTTGCAGTGATGAAAAATGAAAGCATTGTGGGGTTGCCCCAAGATTCTAGAAAACTGCTGAGACCACACAGTGTGTGGAAGGGTTGGATTTCCTGCTAGCGAGCCCTGAGAAGCCACTGGTACAGAACCCCAATTCCTACCTAACAGATGTGAAATGCCCAGAATGCTATAAAATCATTACAGTCTTTAGCCCCCTCCGCCCCACTCACACGGTAGACCTGTGTGCTTACTGCTCCACTGTCCTGTCAGCCTACAAGCAGAAGAACAATGCTTACCAAAGGCTGCTCCTCCAGGAAAAAGCATCACTAAAAACACCTGAATCAAGATGAGTGGGAAGCCATCCCAAAAAACACATTTTGGATAAAATTAATAAATTTATCTACTTAATTCTTCAAGGCTAAACAAACACTGCTTAATTTTCTGTAATGCAGGAAATTACTTTTTCCTCTGAAAAAAAAAGTTTCACAAAATTAACTGCCTTTTCTTTTCTTCTTTGTGGTTGGGGTGCTAGGGTATCAAACTCAAGACCTTGCCCATACTAAGCAAGTGCTCTACCACTGAACTACACCCTTGGTCATACACCATTTTAACTTTTATAGTAAACTCTTATTTTTCTCATTCAACTATAAGCCAGAGGTTACAATAAAGCTGCTCACAAGTAGATTACCTAAGCACAGTATCTTAGAAATCAGGGCAACTCTTAAGAATCAATACTGAAGCTGAGCGTGGTTGGCGCACGCCTCTGATCCCAGCACTCGGAGGCCAAGGCAGGAGGATCTCTAAGTTCAAGGCCAATCTTGTCCATGTAGGGAGTTCTAGGTCAACTGGGACTACAGGGAGACCTTGTCTCAAAAAGACCAAAAAAATAAAATCAATATTGAAAAACTAATCAGAATATTTCACAAAAATCAAGACTTGAGGCTTCCCTTGCATAGTCAGATCTGGCCACCCTGACCCTGAGCCCACACGGTTAAGAATCCACTGCAATGGAGCAGCTGCACTCTAGAAAGGCAAGTGTTGCAACCTGGAAGTCCCAGGAAACTTTCACCTACATTAGGTCACCTCCTGATCGGAGGGCATGTGCTCTCTGAGGAAAGTGCTGCTCTAGTTCTTCCACATGGGCTCCCACACTGATGCCTAAACGGGAGGCATTTCACAAGTCAGTGTCCACTGACCATCACAAAGTACATCTCGTTCCTTTCTATCTATTCAGAAATAAACTGAAAAATGGAAGACTACCTAATTGCACATGACACCAATTTTTAGCATTGGCCAAATTCCTTTTGTAATATGGTCTCACTGTTTGCTCAAGGTACTGAGAGTCACCATAAGCTTACTGCCAAATTCAGGATTTTACAACTCACCCACAGTGAAGTTCTTAAGAAACAGAGGAGGGACTGGAGAGATGGCTCAGCGGTTAAGAGCACTGGTTGCTCTTGCAAAGGACCTGGGTTCAAATCCCAGCACCCATAAGGTGTCTAACAACTGTCTGTAACTCCAGTTCCAGGGGATCTGATGCCTTCTTCTGACCTCCATGGGCACTGTATAACACAGATGTACTTACATACTTGCAGGCAATAGACAATACACTCATACACATAAAATAATACATAAAATATTAAAAAAGAAAGAAAGAAAGAAATGAACAAACGGGGGGCTAGAGATATTACTCAGCAGTTAAGAGCCCTTACTCTGCTCTTCTAGAGGACTGGAATTTGGTTCCCAGCACCTACAACTGGGTGGCTTATAACTCCAGTTCCAGGGGATCAAACATCCTCTTCTGGCCTCCAGAGACCCAAAAACACATCTCACACACACGCGCACACACACACACACACACACACACACACACACACACACACACACAGTAAGAAAGAGTTTTGTTGTTTCATTTTGTTTGAGACAGGGTGTCCCTGTAGCCCCAGCTGGCCTCCATCTCACAGATATTCACTTGCCTCTGCCTCTGTCTCCCTAGTACTGGGATTAAAGGTATGCACCATCACACAGGCTGAATTTTTTTTTTTAATAAACTAGAGGTGACAACAGTTTTCTCAGTAAGATGAAGCTCCAAGTCAATACTGCATCCTTAATCTTTAAACACAAATACCTGCTACAGATCATAAGGCAAAAGGACACAGAAAAACCATTGCCACAAACTAATAAAGTCCAATGGTATTCCAATAACCAGGTTTGTAAGACAGGGAAAACAGTAGGCAGCAAGTTTAGGGTGAGAAAGCAAACTATGAAATGCCTTAAATCAAATGACTATTTTGTAAAACTGGCAAAGTGCCCGGCACTCCCGAAAAGTTATCGATACTTTGTGTAGATATGCAACTTTAGGGTTAGAGAGATGGCTCAGTGGTTAAGAGCACTGATTGCTCTTGCAGAGGACCTGGGTTCGATTCCAGCACCAACATGGCAGCTGACAACTGTCTTTAACTCCAGTTTCAGAGGATCCAACACCCTCTTCTAACCTCCATGGGCACTGCATGACATGGGTACACCTACCTACATGCAGGCATATTACACTAATAAAATAAAATTACACACATAAAATATTTTTTTTAAAAAAGAAATACACGGGGCTGGAGAGATGGCTCAGTGGTTAAGACCATTGACTTCTCTTGCAGAGGACCCAGGTTCGATTCCCAGCACCCACATGGCAGCTACAAACCGTCCTTAACTCCAGTTCCAGGGAAATCCGAAGCCCTCTTCTGACCTCCATGGCACTGCATGACACGGGTGTGCACTCACATACATGCAGACAATATACTCATACACATAAAATAAAAATAAATAAAATTTAAAAAAAGAAATACACATCTATTATAATTTAACAGTAACACAAAATTTTAAACTTTAACAATTATGTATGTAATGTCATTATACAGGTAAATTGTCATGTGCTTTGTTTAAGCTTGTTAACGTAGACTCTGGTAACGAGAGCTCCTCCATCCCAGCATCCAAGACCCCTTTTCCAGGGACAGCCAGTCCTCTGGCTCTGTAATGGGAATGGAGGGTAGCAAGCAGCTAAGGGTGTAAAAACACTGTGTCCCTGAGAACAGCTAGAAGGTAAACTACTTCCAACTAAGATTACTACTGTTTATCCCATAATATAAAAATGCCTGCAGCAGGATGGACGCCTGAAGCTCAGCCATAGGAAGCTTATCCAAGGAGAAATGGGGAATTCAACTGCCAATGGGGAATTCAACTTCCTCAGCCAGTTTCTGCTAGAGGTTGGAATATAGGGTTTGATGTTATCTACTGCTGTCTGTTCTTTTACTTGGCAGCCTCACCTACAGGACATTCTGGTCCACGTGGGACTCTCAATTGGGAACTCCATTCGGGGGCTTCAACATCCCAGTCAACTTGTGCTAGATGTTTATAAGCCCCCTAATCTGATGTTACCTCCTGTCTACCCTCTCAGCTGAGCTATTCCATGCTCTCTGCTGGATGCTTTAAGTGCCCAATTTGATGTTTTGCTGTCTGCTGTTTCTCTCTATCTGCTACCTGCTATTTATTCTTTTACCTTTTGCTTGCTGTACATTTAATAAACTCCCTCATTCAAAACTGAAAGCACAGCTATTGTAGACCACTCTCTGGACCACACAGAATAATGTATTACATAAAGTTACTTAAATACCTAGTTAAAAACAGCCAACTGACTTTTGTTTCCATGCCTAAACTCTCAACATCCAATTCTTTGGACCATAGGATTTTAGAGCATGGAAGACATCTTTCCCTTCCCATTATTTCACAGGCAAGGAAACAAACACAGAAAGGCTAAGTAATTCATCAAAATGTCCTAACTACTTGCCAGAACTAAACTGTGAAAAACAAAACAAAGCAAAAACTACCATCAATGGTGAAAAAAGAAACAAAATTAACAGAGGGAAAGTACTGGAAAGAGTAACTACAGCATTCTGATTCAGATCCTTTTTTAAGAATATATTTTATTATTTTTATTTATTTTTTATGTTTATGAGTGTATTGCCTGCATGTATATAAGTGCACCTGTGTTATGCAATGCCTGTGGAGCCAGAAGAGGGTACTGGATTCCTGGAACTGGAATTAGGGACGGTTGTCAGGGACATGTGGGTGCTAGGAATTGAAACCAGGTCCTCTGCAAGAGCAGCTGGTGCTCATAAACACTGAGCCATCTCTCCAGCCCCTCAAATCATTCTTAACAGAATGTCTGAAGCTTTTTCATAGATCCTTCTAAGAATGACTGTCCTCTCCAGAGGGGAAGAGGATAGGAAAGTGGGGAAATCTACTCAGGGGTCTGGGGAAATGTCACTACAAACATTAACACTTGCTATTCTCAAGCCTGAGTTCAAGATTATACCCTATACATTATTAAGAAGAAAGACACACCCTCCTGCAAACCCCCAAACTCTCCCAGTGTCTCCTACCTGTACAGAGAAGTCCATCTTTGTAGTAAAGTGCATACACTCTGGCACTATGTCCAATCAATGATGAGGTCTCAAAGGCTTCATGGTCCTCCAGTTGCTTCATTCTCAAAATAGCCTTTAAATAAACCTTCTTCCAATGCAAAGCGTCCTGAAGAGAATCATCAATCTGCCAGCCCAAATTTTTACAAGCAGTCTGCCACACCTCTGTACAGGCACTTATCACCTTATTCCACTGCTTAGAGACGAGGCAGCATGTGAGTAAAGTCTGAGGATCGAGCCATTTTAACAAATAAAAACTGAGCTCCAGGGGAAGGAGTTTGAGGAAGTCCCGCTTGAGGAGAGTCTCCAGGTTATTGGAGAGATGCCTGAGCTGGACTGCCCCACTCAGACTAATCAGGTGATCCAGAGTTTCATTTTTCTGCAAGTCCGTCAGAGAAAGAAATGTAACAGAAATGTTATCAAGCCATGTCTCAAAGTCCTTTCTCTCCATAAGGTTATGGAAATATTTACCTGTGGCACATCAAAATATTGTATTAGTTCTGCTCAAAAAGACCGTTCAAGCAAGACTGCTAATAAACGAAGTATTAAAAATTAGTGTAAAAAACTTGGCATTACAACTTTACACTTAGTTACATTACAACTTTACAGTTAATACACTATATTTATCTGATTCTTTCCATGCACACAAAAGAAAAAGCATCTAAGAAAACATTCTGTAACAATCATGACCTCTGAAACACGGTGAAACATGTCAGTGTGACTTGCTCCTTTTGAAGTATAGCACATGCCACATGCACTGTCACTGTGAAAGATTTACAGAACATTCATATATAATAAGTATATTCTACTCTACAATGTAACCTCCAATCAAAACCATTATAAAGGTACTTCTTTAACAAAGTCCTTAAAACACTATTTGGGAAATTAAAAAAAAAGAAAGCACCAGGTTTATAACAACCATAAAGTCAACCTCTGGAGCACTAACCCATGCATTCATTAAGCTAGCCACAGCCTCATCTGCTACCCAGACCACAAAACTACTTTTTTTGTGTGTGCAATAGATAAAATAGCAAAAAAGTGTGAAGAAGAAAAACAAGCAAGTGTAATAGGTTATCCACTTCCTTATTAGTACTGCCTGTTAGAACAGGAATTACAAAAGGCCATACAAGTTTGCTTTTATAAGCCTCATATAAGCTAATGACAACTCTTCATCATGTGCCCTAGAGAGCCCTGAGGGTCCTAGAAGCCTACTTGATAAAGCAAATTAATAATCCCCACAGTGCTGGATGTAATCCTAGCCACTAAGAGGCTGACATAAGAGGATTGGTTAAGTTCAAGGCCAGCCTGGACAATAAAGCAATACTCCATTTCAAAAATACAAAACAAAAATAATCATTCTGATGCTCACCAAAAAAAACAGGTATCATCTTCACTTTGCAAATGAAGAAATTACAGGTCAAAGAAGCTAAGTAAGCTGCCTATGGTCATAAAGCTAGTAAAATAGCAGAACAGAAGGCATGTGCTCTCAGGATCAGAGTGCCAGCTGGCATACCTGGGATCCCAGCACTCAGGTGAAGGCGGGACAGCTCAAAGTTCAAGGTCAGTCTTGGCTATATAGTTAGTTCAGCCTAGGAGCCAACTAAAACACAAAAAGAAACCTAGCACTCCCCCTCTCCCCACTTCAGGCACAACCAAAGACTCATAATTTGGTGCTAGCCTCTGAGGGTACTATGTCTACCTGATTATTCCATTTTCCCTTTTCAGAAAGCAATAAATCGCTTCAGGGATACCTGGGACAAAACAATTTTAAAGTCTCCTGTATTAGTATCAACAAGTGTCAACTTGTCCTTCACAATGAGGACTAGACTAATGGAACGACAACAAAAAATAAAAACACTTTTTAAAAAAGATTTATTATGTGTTGACAGATGATGTGATTAGGTAACAGGCTCATATGGACTTCTTATTTTCCTATGTTTAGACAATTCCATGGCTTTTCTGAAAAAAAAAATCACTTCTGATTACTTACAAGATAAAGCCATATAATTTTTATAACTATGTCCACATTAATTGGGAAGAAAAAAATTTCTTTCCAGACATGTCACCTAGACTAGATTTACACGAAAAGTTATGTATCTCATCCTCCAACACTGTTAATGTAAAGCGAATAAAAAGTAAAGTTCCTGTATCCAATGTGCCAAGAATGTTTTTAGACAAGCAGCAGCACATGAGTGGCCAAGCCCTCAGCCACAGCTTCTCTTTGTGAGTCTTGGCTTCTGGAATACCTGTAAAGCCGAAGGTTTGGGACTAAAGGACATACTATTTTCCATGAAAGACTTCTAGTTCTTCATCTGCTAAAACTAAGCAGTCCACATCATTCTATCAATTACACATGCACACACAAAAAGCCTTCTCCTTTAACTGAACTGTAGCAACCCTCCATAAAAATGCTACTTTGTGTGGGGGTGAGGAGCTGAGACAGGGTCTCCTCACTATGTGCCCCTGGCTGGCCTGGAACTTGCTGTGTAGATCAGGCTGGCCTTGAACTCAGAGATCCACCTGCCTCTATCTCTAGAGTCCTGGGATAACCATGTACCACCATGCCTAACTAAAAATCCCACTTTTAAGAACATCCACAAGATAAAATAATGCTTTTCTGTGAGCATCTATAACATCACAACCACTATTTAATGTTGTGCAATTCAAAACACATGCCCTTGAATTATTTATTCTTTTTTATTGAGATAGAGTACCATTATGTAGCCCAAGTTGGCCTCATACAAGGGAGCTTCTTGCCTCCACCTCCTGAGAACTGGAATTACAGATGTGCACCACTAAGTCTGTCTAGAACAATTTTTTTGCAATGAAAAGCGAGAAACTTTCTCTCTCTCTCTGTCACACACACACACCACACACGTGTCATAGAAATGCTTATTTTATGTGGACTCCATTATTTAACTGGTCACACAGGTCAAATTTTAAATACTCATTATAACACTGTAAGGTTCTTGTCATTTGTAAATACCTAAGAGATATCCCATTAACAGGACAAATTAATATGCCCACATGGTTTACAGTAGACAAATGTAAAAGCCTAACCATTTCTGAGATTTGTATATTCACCTATCTCCTAATAAGAATTCCTTTGTCCAGTTCTTACATTAGAGATTATTCTATAAGCTGTTCAACTCCCTATAAGAGGCTGTTTTCTAGTTCATCTCTATTATGGAAGATATTTAAAAAGAGTTGGTCCCATTAACTCTGTAGAACATACTAAAAAACCCACCAATTTTTATTTTTCTAAAAAAAATTAACTAACTTTGGAGGGAAGCTCCTTACGGGTTTAGGTCTAAACTGACCCTTTTCAGAGCCTCCAGGAATCACATGTACTGGTAACACAAGGCTCCCCCAAGGGAAGCGTCAGGAAGTAGGATTTCAACTCAAAAGGAGGAGGAGCTCTTAAACCGGCAGAGCACTCCAACAATGGAATAGCCACCTCTAAAGTGCAGAGTTTCCCATTACTGTAGTGTCAGGACAGCTGGACAGAGGCAAGAAAACTCAAAGTACTGAACCAAAAAAGTTGTTTTAACTGATTTAACTTTCTGTATGATCATGGAAATGTTCAACTAATGTTAAAACTTCAATTTGCAAAATAGAAGCTACTGTCCAACTTTAGCATGTGAGAATCAGAAACAAAGCAGAGATATATATAGCAGGTACTTTTAGTCAGGAATCTTTTGTGTAGCACTGAGGCTGTAATGGACATGACCTTCTAACGCCCCTTTCTCTCTCTCTTTTTTTTTTTTCTTTTTTTTTTGGTCTTTTTCAGACAGGGTCTCCCGGTAGTCCCAGCTGGCCTAGAACTCACTCTGTAGACCAGGCTGCCCTTGAACTCACAGAGATCTACCTGACTCTGCCTCCCGAGTGCTGGGCTAAAAAGCATGCACCACCACATGGGGCCTAACACCCCTTTCGATCTAAGATCTTAGCAAAGTTTCTTTTCATACCTAGAAGAAAAAAATCAAGGACTCAAACTTACTGGGTGTCTAATTCTACAATTAATGGCAGTTACTGATTTGAGGGAATAACTGTTTCTTAGGATCTCTTTTCTTTCTATACAAACTCCTTGGTTCTTGCCCTTTGTTCCCCTTCTCAAACTAAACATTTAATTTGTACTCCAGCCCTTAACAGAAGCAATTACACAGCTCCAAGGAAATGTGTAGTGTAATAAGAAGAATCTTTAGGAAATTGGGAGATGGAGATGGGAGACTGGGTCTGACCTCTGGTTTTGCCATGAATTCACTGTGCTCCTCTAGGTGATTCTTGGATTTATACCGGCTCTCAGGAGCAAAGCAATGCTCACAAATATCCCCTCATTTGATCCTAACATGGCTGAGGGAAAATAGAAGTACTGCCGCTCTTCCTAACAACGGAAGAAGTCTACCTACCTCCCAAGTGGAGGGGCTTTCCCACAGTTGCACAGGAAGTAGCAGCTCAACACCTTACCCAGTCCCCACTCTCCCAAAGCAAAACTTCTACCCCCTATCTGACTAGAGGCAAAGCATTCTGGATGTAGGGTATGCATATGCTCCTCTCCTTCCACTCCACCAGAACCTGGTCCAATAAAGGAATGGCTCAGCAAGTAAAAGCGCTTGCTGCAAAGCCAGACAACCCCGGTTCTACGGAGAGCCCATTCCACAAAGTTGTCTTCTGAACTCCACGTGCGTGCGTGCCCCAAATATCATACACACTAATAATAAATTTAAAAGCTGTTTTAGATTTATTTATTTGTATGTGTGCAAAAGTGTTTGCCTGCAGATAAATGCAACCATTGTTGTACAATGCCTTCAGAGGCCAAAGGGTGTCAGATCCCCTAGGACTGAAGTTACAGTTAGTCCCATGTGGGTGCTGGGAACCAAACAGAACCCAGTTCCTCTGCAAGAGCAGTCAGTGCTCTTAACTGCTGAGCCATCTCTTCAGTCCAGCTAAGAAAAAAATTTTTTTAAAGAATAAAAGCCTGCTGGGAAGGCTTCATCCCTCAACTCATTTTCATACCAAGTATAACCAGTTTAAAAGAAGAGGCTTTGAAAACACACACACACATAGACACACACCACGCATATGCTTAGGTATGCATAAAAAATACTTTTAATATTCAAGAAACTGGTAACACAGGCAGCTTCCAGAGAACTGGAAAAGGAATGAGTTACCTTTCAATTGTGCACCCTTCTGAATTTAAAACCATGCAAATACACTTTCTATTTTAAATTTCCTTTTTTGCTTGGGAGCATTTAAAAATTTTGTTTTCTTTTTTTAGACAGTATGTTGCTGTGCAGCCCAGGCTGACTTCCATTCACAATTCTACCACCTCAGCCTCATGTATGCTGGGACTACAGTTCACAACTACCCCTGGTCTAAAAGCCTTTCGTACTGATGTTTTAAAAGCTCTGAAAGACTACAAATACTGTTTATAAAATATGGGTTGTGCAACTTCATTTGGTGCTGGCTGACCCTGCGCAAATCACTTCATCGATTCAAGCCCAGTTTCCTCAACTTGAAAACTGTAGCCTGGTACTGCTTTACCTACGAGGGTTTGTGAGGCTTAAACAGGATAAAGCACATAAGGCGTTCCGCACAGCACCTGCACATCACAAGCATACAATGACTTCCCGGTACTGTCATTACTTAGTACGAATACTGTTATTTTTTATTTGTTTTAAAGCAGCATCCCACATACACACCTGTTTTCAAGGCATGACTACAATGACGGTGCCTTACTACACACACTACTCAGCTTGGTATTTCAGAAACCACCTGTCCATATGTTATCCTTTCAAGCTCCCGGTAACCCTGGGCCATCACTAGCTCATTTCGCGCCTAGGGAAACTGAGGCATGAGGCGGCAGGCACTCAAACCTAATCTTCCTGTCTCTAAAAGGAACTCGGGGTCCCGCGGCCCGTGGGCAGCTCCCTGATACCCCGTTCCCGGAGCCGAGTTCCGCGCGGCACTGACCTGAGCGAGCGCCCCGGGGCCCGGGACCTCGCGCCGGGCTCACACCGACTAGGCGCGCTCGGGCCGCCAGAGCGTCGCAGCGGCCGGGTCCGCTCCGCAGCCATGGCGCCTGCGGGGAGAGGAGACAACGGGCCGAGGGCGGGTCAGCAGCGCCGCGGCGCCCCACAGCCTGCCCGCTCCGCCCGCCCCGCCTGCCCAGTACACAGACCTGGACCTTCGGCCACCGCTCCGCTCCGCGGCCGCACAGGGGAGCGGCTTCCGGTGCTGCTGCGTCATCTCCACGCGTCCCTCCGCCCGGCGCTCGGCGGAAGCGACTGCACTTCCGGCCTCACCCGGAGGGAAGGTGAGGAAGGAAGGCGCGGAGTACGCGCTCTACGGCCGGTCTGCGTAGACCGTGTGGATCCATGGGTTCAAACCGCAGTTCACACTCTCCACATTTGCGCGGGATGATTACGTCACTCAGCCAGCTTTCTCTTGCACCAATTTAGGGGCAATTTCTCTTCCTGTTCTCGCGAGGGAGAGGGAGCTATGTCTCAAAGTTCAGGCGTGTCTAAATTCAAACAACCCATTGACACTTGTTCTATTCCAAACATGGTTCTGGCACAGGTGAGAGAACGAAAACACAAAAATCCCTGGCTGCCTGAGGTCTATATGTCGTGTGAGGAAGACAGGATCAAGAACCAAGCAAAGGATGGGGCAAGTCTTAGCAAGTGCTTTGGAAAAAACACTTGGTAATGTTGGGAAGGGGCGGACAAGCGAGGTAGGTTTGAATCACAGCACATGTACCCTGCGCCCAAGACCTGGTGACTTAGCCACTGAGACAGTTCTCTCTTTATAACACGTTATTTGTCAGATGACTGGGATCCTTCTGCCGTCTACAGATAGAAATCATGGTAAACAAGGAGAAACTCTTCAAGTTCTGGTGTCTGGCAGCTTCTGTTTTCTCTTGGTGTTTGACAGCAGCAACTAGGGCAACAGGCGGACAGGAGCCGGAGCAGCAGGACGAGGATGGGGAGGGGGGACCACACGGAGGGGGAGGAGGGCACATGTGTGTGATTCCAGCACTTGGGAGGCAGAGGCAGGAGGATCAAGAGTTAGGATCATCCTTGGCTACTTAGGTCTAAAATGAGACACCCCCCCCCAAAAAAAAAAAACAAGACTTGACAACTCTCTACTGCTGTTCAATACCAAGTCTGCAGTTTCTCCTTTCAGATCATTACAGCCTTCACCCTTCTTCAGACTCCGCTCTGCTCTCTCTTGCCATCTACTTCTTTGGCCCTTCCTCTCCTGGCCACTCTGAAATTGCTCTGCTGCCCCTTCAGCTGTCAAACAGCCTTGCCAGTTTCACAGCTCACTCTCCAGACTGCTCAGTTGTTGCTGCTACTGTCAATTAGCTGCCTGTTCCTTCACTCCTCAGCCCACACGACTGGAAGTTGGCAAGATGAAACCACTGGTGAGAAGCCTTTTACTAGGCTTAATGTTGGAAGACCCAGGGAAGCAGCCCGGAAAGACAGCACAGCCAACTCCTTAAGAGAGGCTGAGCAGCCTGCTTATATAGCCAGAGAATGGTTTGGCTCAGTCACAGCACCAGGTTTGTGTTTGAGCCAATCACAACCCTGTCCTATTGAGACCAGTCACAGCAGTCACTCTGCTAGGCCACCAGGGAGAAGTTCTGTCCCTCTAGTCTAAGTGGAAATGGTTACAGGGTCATTTAGGGTTCACTAAGGCTTGTGATAACAAGTCTGGTATAAAACATTACAAACAGCCCTAGATGGGCTGTGCCTTCAGGGGTTGGGGCGATTAGCCATAGTTCTACAATTTTCTCAAGGGTCCTTGGAGTGTTCAAGACAAGGGTATTTGAACGGACAGTCCCTGTGCTCAAGGCAGTGTGGGCAGCAAAGGAGAACCCAACAACTGTTAGTTAGGGAGTCTACTTGCCTTATCCCTCAGTTTCTTATTTGTAGGAAGAGAAATATCAGAAAGGAAATAAAATACAAATAAAAACAGCATTAACACTAATAGTGATTTTATTAGAGTCTGACAGTGCTTTATTCTTTTAAATCTTGTATCCACATACTATGTGTGTGTGTGTGTGTGTGTGTGTGTGTGTGTGTGTTTGGGGGGGGTATGTGTGTGGAAGTCACAAGGACAACCTCATGGAGTCAATTCTACTTTTACAAAGGTTCTGGGGATAAAACTCAGGTTGTCAGTGCTTGCATGGTAGTCCCTTATGTGTGGTGTGGATTCTCTCCCTTTTACTTACTGAGCCATCTCAGTGCTTTAACAGTATTTATACCTGCCCAGTGCCCCTAGGGACCGGTGGGTCTCCCTCCTCCTTTGTCCCTTCATAGTGCTCTGATCTCTCTGTCTTCAGGACTGGACAAGAAGAAGCAGGTAAATCTTTTAGCATCAGCAATTAAAACAGTGCTAAGAGCTACACACCTGTAAACACTTCATATGTTATTGTATAAATTCCCAGAACTTTACAAGGTAGTTACTATTATTAGCTCCATATCTAGAGATGGGGAAACTGAGGTCAAAAGAAGGTTAGGCATCTTGCCTAAGGTTATAGTCACTGTCAGAGGATTAAACCCAAACGAACTTCAGAGCACAAACTATCCTTCTGTGCTTGTCAGGGCCCATACACTAGACTTGTAGACAGCATACGCCCATATCTTATAGCCTTATAGCAATAAGGTCCACAGTAATGATGAAAATACTCTGTTTTTGTCCTAATTAGGTGTCGTTAGCCTCTTTGCGTACTATGTAAAGCAACTAACATAACCAAAGGACTAATTTTTCTTAAATTTTTTATAGTTAATTTAAATTAATATAGCCATGTGTGGCTAATGGCTGCTGTACTGGACAGAATAGTCCAGTAATTTACATATATAGAAAATAACAAAGTCACATATCCAGTTAGTGGTTGAACACAGCAAAGTTCCAAGTATTCTGACTGCATCCAGGATGCTTCAAGCACTGAAAACAAAAATCGTTTGGGGAGTTGGGGAGATGGCTCAGCAGCTAAGAGAACTTATCACCCTTGAAGAGGACCCGGGTTCAGTTCCCAGCAGGCACAAAGTGGCTTACAACTCCCTGTAACTCCAGTTCCAAGAGATCCAGTGCTACCTTCTGGCCTCTGTGGTTCACATGCATACACATTAAAAATATTTCGAAAATTTGTTTGGGGTGGAAACCAAGTGTATGGGCCTCAAAATTAGGTCCCCAAAGAGCAAATTTGATTTGGTAGGCAAAAAGAAGCCACTGTAGACGTCTACACCAGAGGTTGACCAGTGACATTATATGAGATTGAGGAAGACATAAACACGCAGATTGGAGAGCTTGTATGAAAGAGAAGTTGGGAGGAAAACCAAGCACCAACATCTGTTTGCAGCAGTGGTCTCAACCACAGCAGGGTAAGTCAAACTGCAAGTTTCAAAAGGAGCTTCCCAGAGAGAATGCTATTTGACCCCCCCTCATTGAAAAAAACAAAAACCTAAACTGTAAATTTGAGGCCCAGAGAAGATCCACCAGCAAAACTTGTGGGAGACAGGCTTGAGCCTAGGGTGATACTGCAACTGTCAGGGTCATGTGGTTTCCAGGAATCCAGGCTCTGTAATCTGAAACCCAGTATGCTAATGAGATGTCCTATCCTCTATTCTGTGATAGGACGTTAAGTCTGTTATGCTAATAGGATGCTGTTTGTTATGCTAATTAGGTATCCTACTTGCTGTGCTGTGTGATTGGACCACTACCCCTATATAAGCTTGTGCCTTCCCACAATAAAACAGAACTGTGTCACTGAACCTGATCTCCTGTGTCTGAATGTGGCTCTGCTGACACAGTCTCCTCACCAGCCCTGGGGTCCTGGACCGGGGAGAAGCAGCAGCGACAGGAGGCAGCACAGGGCAAGCAAAAGAGCTGCCTCAGCACTAGGCGAGGAGAAGAGCAGCCTCAGCCAAGGGTAGGCAGAAGAGGGGTCTCAGCCCAGGGCAAGCGGAGGAGCAGCCTCGACGCCGGTGAGAACAAAGTAGCAGCACCCACGAGAATGGAGGAGCGGCCGCCGATGGCGGTGACCACAACTTGTAACCATCAAAAATGGAAATTTCAAAAACAGAATTATGCTTCATTAGATATTTATAAGACCCATTAGTATATGCAAAACTACCTTTCATTTGAATTTTCAAGTTAGATTTTCCCACTTGGTAAAACTTTCCAAGATCATCAGATAGTTGTTCAGAAAACATAGACAACTTCAAGGACTTACCCTTTCCCTTTTAGCGAAACAATGGTTCATTTTCATTGTCAAGCTGTTTCTTTATTCTTTCTTTGAGTGTAAGAACAGTTCCTTTTCATTGTAAAGTTATCTTTTATTTACTTTTAAAAATTAACATACAAGATATTGTTTCATTATGGCATTTTCAAACAAAATGTTTTTCTTTTCCTACCCACCTCTTCTCCCTAGGACTCTTAAATTGAGAATGTCGTAGAAATATACAATGTGTTTTGATCAGGTCCACCCCTATTCCCTCCATCCCAGTTCTTCCCCCACATCCCCACTATTCCCTCCCAACTTCATGTGTTCATTTTTTTTAACCTTCTGGGCCCACTCAGGGCTGCCAGTATGTATATGGGTGTAGGCCATCTAGTGGAGCATGGGTAGCAGAGCCACATCCCTAAGGACTTCTTTTTTGTCAAAAAAAAAAAGTTTTATTTATTATTTTATTTTATGTGTGTGAGTGTTATGCCTGCATGTAAGTAAGTGCACCCGTGTCGTGCAGTGCATGTGGAGGACAGGTGAGGCTGTTGGATCCCCTGGAACTGGAGTTACAGACAGTTATTAGCTGCCATGTGGGTGCTGGGATTCGAACCCGGGTCTTCTGCAAGAACAATCAGTGTCAGTGTTCCTACCCACTGAGCCATCTCTCCAGCCCCAGGACTTATTCCTAACAGCTATACAAAGGCTATAAATGGTGAATAGAGAGCTCAATATGTGAAAATAAAAAATATCACCTGGCATGCGAACAAAATGTTCAATATAATTGCTCGAGTGGTAATAATACGAAAATATGCTGAACTCATTTCTTGACGTAAACTTGCAGGTAGGAATATTTAACATAACTCCTACATGTTTCAAGGGAACAGCAAATACCAAATTCTTAGTTTCTTCAGCTCAGGATTAAAATGGACTATATGAAATTTTCTATTTGGAGATAAACTTACCTGAGGGATGTAGTTTGTATTTCTTGTCCTGCGAGGGTGGTTTTGAGACAGGGTAGCCCACATTGGGGTACTTTGTATTTCTTATAATTGATATCTTACATAGCTGAAACCAGAAATCCAGAATCTTTCCAAATGAGACATCATCAGATCTGAATATATGTTTTTTTTCCTTGGAGAGAAAAAAATGCACCACTAGGGATCATGTGTTCCTTGATGTTTAGAGCAGTTTTAATATGTGCATATACCAGGGATTAGGCATTATTCCTACTGTTTAGTATATTGAGATGCACTTTTTTAAAAAGCTCACTGTTTTTCTCTTTGGATGATGATGCTGTGGAAAGGTGATACAAGTGAATAATTCTGTGAACTCCCATACACACCAGGAACCCAGCATGAAGATAAGAAGCCGGCTTCATGAGATACACAGGGTGGACTTGTTTGATGAGGTTTGCGTTTTCTCTTCTTTGTTCTGAATTTGCACTGGCTGCAACCCGATCAGTACTCACCCTCCTATGTACAAAAGCTCAGGTTGATTGGCGAGAAACCTTATCCTCAAAGTCCAAGGCTCCAAGTACTCGACTGCAATTGCTATTAGTTTTCCTAACATTCTTTAGGGCAATACTTGATATCTGGACTTAATAATTTCCAAAGCCCTGAAGCTGCTCATAGACAACAATGCAGGTAAGTTTCTGATCATCTTTGAAGCGTTTAATCTCTATTAAAATAGGTTCTTCTGCCGGGCATGGTGGTGCATGCCTGTAGTCCCAGCATTTGGGAGGCAGAGGCAGGAGGATCTCTGTGAGTTCAAGGCCAGCCTGGTCTACATAGTGAGTTCCAGGACAGCTCAGGCTACAGGGAGACCCTGTCTCAAAAAGACCAAAAAAAAAAATATAGGTTCTTCTGCATGTAAATCATTAGCACTGAGAAAATGAAAAGCAGTGCAGATAACTGTAAAAGGTCAGTTTTATTTTGTTTTTTTGTTTTCTATTTAGTGGCTATGGACAAGGAAGAGGAAGAATCAGAATTCCCCAGTGGTTATGAGTAAATGTTAGACTCTGACCAATCATAACTTCACCTTAATCTTTTACCCACTGTGTGCTGTTGGGAAAATCATTAAATCACTTAGATGTTCCTGTTAATTTTGAAGCTAATCTATCTGAAAGAGGTATTTCTTGGGTTAAATGACTTAAGGCGTAAAGCACCTAGCACAGTGTTTGACACACAAGTACTCAGTAAGAGGTAATTATTATCATGAGATCCATTTTAAAATCAAAGTTCTAATGAACAGAGTTTTAATTCCTTTAGTATTCCCTACTCTGTCGTCATTCTGCATGGTCCCTTTCAGATGGAAACTTTGTCTTTGGATGAGATGGAGTAAGCCCAGCACAGGTCCATCCTAGGTCTGCCTGTTCTGCAGGTAGCAGGGATCTACCCATATTGACAGACATGTCTTATGGGTTAGGAAATACCATCAAACTACTCTGATTTAGTAGATTAAATAGAAAATTACACTAGAGGAATATAAATGTTTGATAAGTAGCCAATGTGTGGTAGACCCCCCAAGAGCAACCACATCATGGAAAACAGCCCTTGACCTTTGTAATTAGAGAAGGAACTGATCCAAGTGCTTCCATTCAAGAAAGAACATGTGTTTTTCCTGCAGGTTTTTATCTCAATGATGTAGCTTGATACATGGTGTCTGTGTCTGTGTCTGTGCCTGATTCTTTGCATCGCCAGTGTTTCACACAGTATCTTTTTTATACTATGCAAACTTTTTATCCAAATAAGGAAGTAAACATCTAACTAACATTTGCTTAACTAACATTTCACTTTCTGGAAAGCACTGGACTCAGCAGCACTAGAAAAGAAAGAAAAATAACGCATGTGGTCCAGGAGACTGCAATCTAGCAGAAGAGATAGGTAATAACAGACTATGCTGCTAAGTACTGTAAGAAGTCCACATAGGGGTCAGCTGGGAGAATAAACTGGCGAAAATGAAGCTTGAATGAATGTATCTCCTTTTCTAATTTAGGTGACATTCTGCAGACTTCGGACTCACCAGTGGTGTTTCATTCTGTTTAATGTCATACTATTTCATGCCTTGCTATTTGGGGCTGACTTTGTGGAAGAATACTTTCTTCATTCTTTGCCTCATGTAGATATGAAAATTCTTGAAATTAAGAACAAGGCAAGAAAATTGAACATGGAACCTTTAAGAAATAATCCTTCCAAATATTACATCCTGAGCCAGCCGGAGGTGTGTCGCGGGAAGAACATTTTTCTGCTCTCTCTTATCTTCAGTAGCCCAGGAAATGGAACAAGACGGGATCTCATCAGGAAAACCTGGGGCAGTGTGACCAGTGTCCAAGGATACCCCATTCTCACACTGTTTGCTCTGGGAATGCCAGTTTTGGTAACTACCCAGAGAGAGATAGACATAGAATCTCACAAGAATAATGATATAATTGAAGGAATCTTCTTGGACAGTTCTGAAAACCAAACCCTGAAGATCATCACAATGGCCCAGTGGGCTGTGACTTTCTGTCCTAATGCCCTATTCATTCTCAAAGCTGATGAGGAGATGTTTATCAACATACCAAGCCTGGTGGACTATCTTCTCAATCTGAAAGAACACCTTGAAGGGGTCTATGCAGGAAGAGTTATTCATCAGGATATACCCAACAGAGACCCCCAGAGCCAAGAATTTGTCCCTGTTAGTGAGCATCCAGAAAAATACTACCCAGATTACTGCAGTGGTGAGGCCTTTATAATGTCCCAAGATGTGGCTCGGATGATGTATGTGGTTTTCAACCAAGTACCTGTTATGGTACCTGCAGATGTGTTTGTAGGAATTTGTGCTAAGTCCATCGGTCTTATACCCACTCACAGTTCAAGGTTTTCTGGAAAAAGACACATTCGATATAATAGATGTTGCTATAAATTCATTTTTACATCCTCAGAAACTACAGATGCTGAAATTTCCCTGGCATGGGAGGAAATTAACGATGGGAAAGAGTGTTCACTGATTGAGACTTACTATGGGCTCATTTCTTGCAAGCTTCTAACATACCTCGACAGCTTTAAGCATTATTACAAGGAAACGACAAAAGACAGTGCTATGTATTTGGGTGATTAGTATTCATTTGCTTTTCCTCTAAGTCTATTATTTTTAAATTGCTATTTTCACATTATAGAAAGCAATTCTCTGTCCCCATGTCTTATCTAGCCTCTGTGAATATTTATTCATACTTAGCAAAAATACAAAATGCTTTTAGTGTTCTGATGTACTCAATCTTGGTGTCTTGTTTTAAGAAATTTAAATTAGTTTGATGTGATCCTTTCAAAATAAAATTGTGAGGGATGGAGAGATGGCTCAGCGGTTAGGAGCACTGGCTGCTCTTGCGGAGGACCCAGGTTCCATTCCCAGCACCCATATGGCAACTAACGACTGTCTGTAACTCCAGTTCCAGGGGATCTGACACCCTCTTCTGGCCTCTGTGGGCATTGCATGATACACATGCACTTACATGTATGCAGGCAATATGCTTATGCACATAAACATAATAATAAAATATTTTCTAAAAATAAAATCATAAGCTGGACATGGTGGTGCACACCTTTAATCCCAGCACTTGGGGGGCAGAGGCAGGCAGATCTCTGTGAGTTCAAGCCCAGCCTGGTCTACACAGCAAGTTCCAGGACAGCTGGGGCTACAGGGAGACCCAGTCTCAAAAAGACCAAAAAAACCTCCCCCCAAAACCACCCAAAAGACAGAACATTAAATTTAACATATATATTGTGGTAGCAGTTTTCAAATATATATATATATATATAATATATATATATATATATATATATATATATATTGCTATTAACCATCATTACTGTGAAGTATAATAGATTTCCTGCACTTTTCCTGTTAAACTGATGATTTCCCTGGTCTCCCCTCCCCCTCCCAGCACCTAGAAACCATCACTTCACTGAGTTTGGCAGTTTTACACTGCATATATAAGTGAAAACATGGCTGTTTGTCCTTCTGTGCCTGGCTGTTTTACTCACCATGATGTCCTCCAGGTTCACCCATGTTGCTGCAAATGATAGGACCTCTTTCTTAAGGGTGAATAGTATTCCTTTGTGGCTATAACCCACGTTTTCTTTTTATTACATCGTGTGTGTGTGTGTGTGTGTGTGTGTGTGTGTGTGTGTGTGTCATGAAGTGTTTGTGGAGGGCAGAGGACAATCTCCTGGAGGACGTTCTCTCCTCCTACCATGTGGGTTGTGGGGCCCGAACTCAGGTCATCAGACTTGGCATCAGGTATCTTCATCTGATGAATCATCCCACTGAGCCGTCTCACTGGCTCTAATTCACATTTTCTTTATCTGTTCATCTACTGATGGACAGACACTTCAGTTGATTACATGTTTTGACTACTGTGAATCATATTGCAGTGATCTCCTCAAAATTCTGATTTCATTTCCTTTGGAAACATATGCAGCAGGATTGTGGGATTGTATTCTAGTTCCAGTTTTAACATTTGAGTAAATGCCACACTGTTTTCCATAATGGTCTACTATTTACATTCATACCAATGGTGTGCAAGGACTCCCCTTTCTCCGTATCCTCACCAACACTGGTTATCTTTTGTCTTTTTTATATAAGCCATTCTAAAAGGTAAAAGTGATATCTCACTGTGGTTCTAATTTTTCATTTTCATTTTTCCGCTTCACTTGGCCATTTGTAGTTTTTGTGAGAAGCGTTTGTTTGTTTTTGTTTTGAGATGGGGTCATGGTGGTTGCTCAGGCTGGCCTTAAATTCCAGAGCCCACTTATCTTGGCCTCTGAGTACCTAGGATGACCAGAGCACACCGCTGTGCCTAGCTCTGCTGACCATTTTCATGTCTTCTTTTGAGAAATGTCTATTTAGGTCTTTTGTTTGGTTTTGAATTGAGTTGCTTTCTTGTTACTGGGTTCTGTAGATTTTTCTCATCTTTTATTTTTGTCCTTTATCTTGATATATTTTAACGTTTAACCTATTACCAGATGATGGTTTTCAAATTTTTGTCCCACACCCCCTTTTTTTTTGGTCTATTTGAGACAGGGTCTCCCTGTAGCCCCAGCTGTCCTGGAACTCACTATGTAGACCAGGCTGGTCTTGAACTCACAGAGATCTGCCTGCCTCTGCCTCCCAAGTGCTGAGATTAAAGGTGCCACCACGCCTGGCCCAATTCTCTCCCGTTCTATAGGCTCTCTCCTCACTGTTGTTATGGTCACTATGCAGAGCCTTGTAGTTTGAGATGATCTCACTTGCCTGTTTGTGATTGAGTTGACTCTGTTTTGTGGGTTATATAAAAAAGTCTTTCCTAGATAAATATTCTGGAACTTTTTGCTTGTTTTATTCTGGTAGTTTGACAGTTTTTGGTCTTATGTTTGAAGCTTTACTCCGATGTGCATTGCTTTTTAATCTGCTGTGAGATGAAGTTCTTATTTCATCTTTCCACATGTAGATATCCATCTCTTTCCAGCACCATTTGTTCAGGATAATGCACTTTGTGTTCTTGGCGTCTTTTCGCAATTGGTCATAAACTTATCAATTTATTTCTGAGCACTTGGTCCTGTTCCACTCATCTGTGTATTTTTGTATGGCAATCCCATGCTGTCTTCATCACCACAGCTCTGGGGTATATGTTGAAGTCAGGTGCTGTGATGCCTCTAGCTTTGTTCTTTTTGCTTGATATTGATGATTATTTAGTGTCTTTTGAGCTTCCACAATTTACTATTTTTTTCTATTTCTCTGAGAAATGTCATTGGGGTTTTTATAAACATAATTATCCTGACTCAATTTTTTTTTTAATTTTTAAAATTTCTTTTTATGGCCAGGCGTGGTGGCACATGACTTTTATCCCTGCACTTGGGAGGCAGAAGCAGGAAGATCTCTGTGAGTTCAAGGCCAGCCTGGTCTACAAAGTGAGTTCCAGGACAGCTGGGGCTACAGGGAGACCCTGTCTCAAAAAGACCAAAAAAAAATATTTCTTTTTATGGGCTGAAGAGTTGGCTCAGTGGCTAAGAGTGCTGGCTGCTCTTCCAGAAGACTGGGGTTTGATTCCCACCCAGCACACTCATAGCAGCTAACAACCATCCGTAAATCCAGTTCCAAGGGAATCTGACGCCATCTTCTAACCTTAGCAGGCATTGCATGACATGGGTACACTTAGATACATGCAGGTAATACATCCATACACATAAATTAAATAAATAAACAAAATACAAAAAATATTTGTATTCTATGTGTATAAATGTTTTGCCTGCATGTAAGTGCACCTATGTAATGCAATGCCTGAGGAGGTCAAAAAGAGGCATCAGATCCCCTGGAACTGTTACAGATGGTATTAGCAGTCATATGGGTGCTGGGAGCCAAATTCAGGTTCTCTGCAAGAGCAGCCAGTACTCTTAACTGCTGAGCCATCTCTCTAGCCCCATCACTGGGATATTGATAGACTACATAGACATGAGAAACAGTGATCCTCACTTCATATTCAGATTCTGGGCACCTAAGAGTAGTGAAAGGAAAGGAGTTTATTTTGTGATCTTGTGAAGGCAGCCTACAATGACAGGCATGTGATTCAGCAGGATCACTGATTGCATGCAGAGAGTAGCTTATAAGCCCTGACCGATGGCCCTTGTCCCTTTTTTGGATAATCAGAGGGTGCAATCCTTCGGGTCATTTAGGTTTTATCTTTCCCTCTGTTGCTTACATTTGTCTTTTTCTCAATAAAAGCTGTTCATGGGTTCATCTCTGCTTTACGTTCTGTTTATTTTATAGCCTACCAGGCACATGACCTTGCATTAGTAGTTCATTTGTAGTTGGACCTAAGCTGACTTGAGGCGTCTTTGAAAATGAACCATCCAATTTATTTCTAACAATAGATTAAATACATATCTACAGATGAAGTAGGCCATTTGGATAGAAGGATAGACATTTTGTTGTAGACAGATGATAAATCACTATCCTGATTTCATCAAGTTCTCTGCCTTCTCGTGTATGTTGTTGAGTTTCCCTGAGATCATTAAATTTCATGTCTTCATCAGGCAATTCATAAATTCCATCTTTGGAGTTAGTTTCTGGAATAGCTACTCCAGTTAGTCCACGCATAGGGACTCACCTGCAGTTGGGCCCTAGCCTTACCTGTTGTAGGGACTGCTGTCTCTGGTTCCTGATGGTTCTAACAGTGCAGCCTCTCTCTGTACAGCTTCTTTGGCTGTAGTCTGTCACCAATGACCATGGCTGCTTCAAAGGCCTGGGGTCCTCCCTGTTTCTGTGGCAACAGTGGTAGCAAGGTAGATTATTTGGGGGAGCAATTCCTATTCTGTTTTCACAAGATGGATTTAGCTGAGGGGATGCCTCTTGATGCTGAGGCTTACTGTTCCAGGGCTGTGTCTTGAACTACTGAGACATCTAGATTCACACACATACAGATCACTGCAGCATGAGTGGATACAGGTCTCCCACCAAGCCAAGGATTATAACTCTTGGGAGCTCCCCAGTATCTCAGGCTCAGGGGACAGGGATAGAATTGTGAATCTGACCCTAGGGGTCAGGGCCCAGCATTTGCATGGCTCCAGGGAAAAATATGTTCCAGAGGCACAGATTCTCAAGAGTTGCAATTTGAGTTCTGAAGCCAATGGGACACAGCACCCACTTGAGCAGTCACATAAAACTTTCTGCATGGCAGTGATACAGGTCTTGGAATGGTAGGATAAAGCAGGTTGTAGTACAGGCTGTGAAGGTAGGCACGAGGGCAGCAATGTCCTAGGAATGGTGGGGCACAAGTGTGACATGGTCTCTAGAGGGTGAGAAGCTGTTGACTTCATTCCCCATGAAATGGCATACTTAAGCATCTCAGACTCTAAAAGGCAGATTCAGATCCAGGAAGGTGAGACATTGTGGCTATTCCTCCCAGAAGATGGGGAGATACTGATCAGCCAAGATTTCCCTGGGAGCCAGGAGTGCGAAGAAGGTTCAAGCATCAAGGTTGTTCCTCTAGGCCAAAGTCCCATTTTCCTGGAGTCAGGGTACCAGATTGGTTTAGGCTCTGAGGGGGACCTGGCACCTCCATTAGGCCTGTCTATTCCTTGAGGGGCAGGGTACTGTGTAGGCTCAAAAACTGGAGTCACAGCTGCTCTTGCGGAACTAGGTTCCAAAAACCCAGGTGCAGGATTCAGCAGCAAGTGGGATGGGAGAGAGGGAGTGCTTCCTAGACAACTTTTTATCATGGGAGAGGACTGTAGCAACTTGGCTGGGAAATGGAGCACCAAGTGTGAGTATGGCACACTGTGAAGAGCTTGGATAGAGATGCTACTAACTCACAGTGAATGCACTGAAGCAAAGGTCCAGTTCCATGGCTTAGGGCCACGAAGCGTTGGAATTAGGATCAGCACTTGTCTCAGCAGCATGAAGTGCAAGCCTGCTCTCTCTGATGGTAGATGTGGTATCTCAGGTACTGGCGGATGAATACAGTCCCAGAGCCAGTGTGGATGACGGACACCTCTAAGAGGGGCTGTGGCTCTGGGACCAGTCTGTAAGGGTTTTGAGAGACCAGGCAACTTTCTCCCCAAAGAACCTCAATTAGCACAGCAGCTGCTTCTGGAGGTGCAGTTGGGGCAGTGCACAGCTTTGACTCCCTCTTAAGGCTCCCTGGCAGGAATGGCCTTGGGTCAACTCAGTGGCAAGACACACCTCTAGCTTTTTTTTCTCTCTGCCCTGAAGCCCTCACTGGACTGTTGTAATTTGTGAAAAGCTACACACACACACACACACACACACACACACACACACACACCTTACAGATTTTATTAAACCCAAAAAATTCACAGGACCAAAACCAGAATGAGTATGCAGGTCACACACAGGAGAAAGGGCACCCCTCTGAACTCTGATGTTAAATTCGTAAAGTTGACATTATGATTTAGAATGGTGGTTTTTAGGGGCCGAGGTGAAATAGGGAGCAATTGCTTAATGGCTATGTAATTTTAATTTTATAAGCTAAACAGAATTGTGGAGATAGAGGGTAGTGCTAACTGCACAGCACTTGCACATATATACACTACTGAAAGTTCACTTTAAAGTGGTAAATTTTATTTTACCATGTGATACACACACACACACACACACACACACACACACACACACACACAAACATTTTACTACAATAAAAAAATTAAGAAAAAAAACCAAGGGCATCATGACTGACATTAAAGCAAAAGTCATTTTAAATACTTCAGGCCAGGAAAGATCAGGCTGTAGCCAAATCAGTGACATCAACAGTAGAGAAACGATCAGCATGGAAACATGGATAAAGCAAACTCAAGACACTTGAGAGAGACGATAAATCTGGACCAGTATTCCATTCATGTGAGAACCATTTGTTACAGAGCAGGGATGGTTCATCAACCTTGCCAAAGCTGTCACTGACAAGCTCAGGCAGAAACCTCTGAGCAAGCAATTTTGGTGCACAAACGAACACTAGGAAACGGGTGGGTACGGTTTTTGTCAATGGGAGGGATAACCTTCATAAAGCACTGAGATGGCATCCTGCTGTACAGTGTTCCTTCTTCTCTCATGCTAGTTATTAGGACTCAGTTTCTCTGTCTGATCACCTCAAGACAAGACTTCATGGACCCTTCAACAACGATGACCCACCAATAAAGAAAATGGCAGTTTAGGGATCATTTTGGTTAATATGTTAGCACACTTCTTTCCCTTAACCACAACATGTAAACTACTCATAAACAGGAACATCATCAAAAGAATACCAAACAACTTTTAGAGATTGTCCTAGTTTCTTTTCAATTGCTGTGACAAAACACTCTGACCAATATCAACTTGGGGAGGAAAGGCTTCCATCTCCCAGGTCACAGTGCATCACTGAGGGAGCCCAAGATAGAAATTCAGGGCAGGAACCTGGAGGTAGGAGCTGAAGCATAGGCCATGGAGGAATGGAACACTGCTTACTGGCTTGCTCCCCTGGTCCACGCTCAATCTGTTTTCCTTTTTTTTTGAGACAGGGTCTCCACGGACTGGGGCTGGCCTGGAACCCTCAGGAATCTGCCTGCCTCTACCTCCCGAGTGCTGGAACTAAAGGTGCCACCACGCCTTCTTTCTTATACACTACAGAACCAGCTGCCCAAGAGTGGCACTGCCCACAGTGGGCTGGACATGCCTATGTAACTCAAAAATCAAGAAAATGCCCCACAGACATGGCCAGTCTAATGGAGGCAATTCCCCAACTGAGGCTTCCTCTATCCAGGTGTGTCAAGTTGACAATTAAGCTACCCAGCACAGATATTTATTTCATTTTCAAAGGAAAAGTACCAAGAGATTTTATTACAAGTATTTATTCCTTGAAATACAGAGAACATAATTTGATGTTTCCAAACTACTTATTTTTCAAAAGATATATCCCAGACTTTGACTTTGAGGTGGAATCAGAAGAAAAAGGGAAAAAAAAGCGATAAAGGGAATTCAAAATCATTTTATTTTTAAAAAGTCATATGTTCATGGGAATTTTCTGAGAACAAAGCTTTTACCTTGTTGCAAAGATTAAGGCAGCCACAGGAATCTGAAAAGCACTCCTATGATCATGTTCCCACTTTGTATTCAATGTAGAAACGCAACAATGTTGATGAGGTTGTATTAGACACTCCATGATAGCTTTAGGAAGAGGGAAGTCCCTGTTTCATAAAACACTGATGGAACCATACACCTTAGGAGACATTCTGATCAGTAACGGTCCTCTACACAGACTGGAGGAAATCAGTCAGCTCCTTCTACGGCTGTGGTGGCAACAGGTTTCACGTAGTATGGCCCTTCACTGAGGTAAGTTCTGAGTCTCAAATAATTTGGGTTTCCAAAGATTTCTGCGATAGTCTTGGAATTGGCTAGTGCTTTTACCAGTTCATATTTGGCATCCTTTGAAGCTTTGTCATGTTCCACAGACCGGTCCATCACATATTCTACAAAACCTGGACTATTAAACATAAGTTTCTGAGCCCAGGGCTGGTTTGCAATGGCCTGAAATTGAAGGTAGAAAGAATACATTCACCTGGGTATTCACCTTAAGTTCAGTTCATTAGTGAAATGATATAAAAGTTAGAAATGTGACAGCACAAACCTTAAAAACATCACCTTTTGCCTTAGCAAACAAATTCCTGAGAAAGTTAAAAATTCTTAAGATTGAGCCAGATATGGTGGTGCAGGCCTTTAATTCCAGCACTTGGGAGGCAGAGGCAAGTGGATCTCTGAGAGATCAAGGCCAGTGTGGTCTACATAGCAAGTTCCAGGCCAGCTGAGGCTATAGGGAGACCTTGTTTCAAAAAGCACCCCCCGCCACACACAAAATTTCTAAATATTAAAAAGCTTTGTATACAAAGATACTCATCACTGTGTGAAACTTATAGATGCCTAACAACAGGTTAAGTAAATTATGATACATAGCAATAAAAACTATATGTTAAGTGGCCAGAGAGATGGCTCAGTGGTTAGGAACAATGGCTGCTCTTACAGAGGACCGGGATTCAGTTCCCAGCATCCACACAGCAGCTAACAATCACCCATGATTCCAGTTCCAAAGGATTTGACACCCTCTCTGGCCTCCACAGGCATTGCACACACAGGCAGGCAAAACACTTATACTCGTTAACCCCCCCACCCCAAACTAAACATTAAAAATTAATTATTTTTAAAGAATAATGACATAAGTAAATCCGCTGCATTGAAAAAGCAGATCCAATTCTTAAAGCACAATAAAATGGTATAAATTAAGAGCACAAAAGAGGACTAAAGGCACCCTCACACAGGCACACATGACACCTGTGGAGAATGCACGCTACAGCATCACTTGCACTAATGCCATCTAAATCTTTACTTGCAAGATGATGAATCACCTCTTAAATATTTCAAAACTGAAGTTTAAGAATGACGATGACACAGTTAGTAGAAATGTGAATCACCATAGGCCTATAAATCCTACATTTGACAGCAACAGACTCCAGGCAGGAGCAACATGAATGAGCAGGGGTTAAATAAAGAAAGCACTTTATTCTTGAAATATTTCGCTCGAAATAAAGAAATATTAAAACTAAAAAGAAACACAAGTACATAACTTTATGATTAAAAAAATTCCTACTTTTAGTCTTTCTCAAATTTTAGAACGAGCAAGCAACTTTTATGTTTATTAAATCCTTTTATGTTTTTCCATTATTACTTTTTTATTTGGTAAGGGTGTTGAGACAGGGTCTTCTTGTAGTCCCAGCTGGCCTAGAACTCACTACATAGACCAGGCTGGCCTCAATCTCATAGAGCTCCGTCTGCCTCTGCTGAGATTAAAGGTGTGCACCACCATAATCAGCCTCATAATTACAATTTCATAAAGAACACCAGCAACATCAGCATCACCTTGTTAGAAATTCGGGCTCCTTAGGGGTGGAACACACATCTGGCACTGTAGACCCAGCAACCCCCTGGGGCAGGGAAGACTATAGGCCCCAGTGGGAAGTCACTGCAATTGCTTTGTTAGATGGAAATGATGCACCTGCTAAAGTATTGAACAAGCATTTGTGTTTACACCATAGGTTAAGTTATCATAGCAGTCACTGTTTGGATTTCTTCCTTCTTGATGTGTGTGTTTTTATAGTAGATGGAATCCCACTGAAACTGGCCAACAGCCCATGATCCAGAGACCCGAAAGTTCAGTGCCTTGCTGCAAACAGAAGCATCCCACACCTACCAACCCCTCCAAGGCTCAGGGACTTTTGTGGAAGAGGTTGGAGGTAAGAATGTAAGAGCTGGAGTGAAAGGGTGGAGTGTTAACTGGAAATGTCCTCCCACCACTATGCCAGCAAGCTATAGTCACACCTCTTTCCCACGCTCATCAAGGAGTCAAGGGGGGAGTCAGTTATCCCTCCCATCCAATCAGTTAAACTTAGCTGCATGTGGGGGGAGGGGCAAAGGATATATAAGCTGAGAACACCAAGAGGCACCTCTGTCACCATTTTGTGCAGCTGTTGGAAGGTCACAGGAACTGCTGTAAATGTGGGGCGCCCACTCTTCTGTAAATAAACCCCTACCCTATACTCTGTTAAAAAAAATATAATAAGGGGCTGGAAAGATGGCTTAGGGTTAAGAACCCTGATTATTCTTGCAGAAGACCTGGGTTCGAATCCCAGCACCCACATGGCAGCTAACAACTGTCTGTAACTTCAGTCCCAGGGGATCTGACAGCCTCTTCTGACCTCCACAGGCATTGCATGACATGGGTGCACTTACTTACATGCAGGCAACACAAGCATACACATAAAATAAAAATAAACAAAATTTAAAAAATAATGATAAATAAAATATTTTAAAAATTAAAATTAATGGGGCTGGAGAGATGGCTCAGTGGTTAAGAACACTGGATGCTCTTGCAGAAGACATGGGTTCGAATCCCAGAACCCACATGGCAGCTAACAACTGTCTGTAACTCCAGTACCGGGGATCCGACAACCTCTTCAGACCTCCGCGGGCACTGCATGACACAGGTGCACTTACCTACAAGCAGGCAATACATGCATACACATAAAATTTTAAAATTAAAAAAAAAATTAAAATTAAAAAAGTTCTAAAAAAAAATTTAGGCTTTTAAGCTCCATCTCAGAAGTACTGAATCAGAACGGACGTTTCAACAAAAGCCATAAAACTAATGCTTGAGAAACACTGGCCTAGATAACAGGCAAGGATGAAAAGTGGAAGGACATAAAAAACAGCCAGCCCCCACACAAATCAGATTAAGACAGAAGAGCAAAACCAAAATAAAGCAGCTGGAGAGATGGCTCAGCGGTTAAGAGCATTGGCTGCTCTTGCAGAGGACTTGGGTTTGATTCCCAGCACTTGCATGGTAGCCAGCAACCATCCCTAACTCCAGTTCCAGGGGAATCCAAGCCCTCTTCTGATCTCTGTGGGCACTACATGACACGGGTACACTTATATGCAGGCAATACACTCAAACACATAATATAAAAATAATGAAAAAAAAAAAAAAGAAAAAAAAGCATTAGCTGGGTGTGGTGACGTACACCTTTAATCCCAGCACATGACAGGTAGAAACAGGCAGGTCTCTGTGAATTCGAGCCCAGTCTGGTCTACAAAGTGAATCCAGGCCAGATGGGGCTATAGGGAGACCCTGTCTCAAAAAAAACCAATAAAATAAAATAAAATAAAAAATAATAAAAAGCACATGTTCTTGAAGATGACAGGAACATCTGCACTCTTCAACGCTAGGATCGCTTACCACATCTTCAGGAAGCTTTCCTCCCTGTTCCCTCTGAGTTAGGCCTGGTATGCTGCCTAAATCCCATCACAGACTAAAGAGATTATATGAGCACAGTTTAAGACAAGAAGGCTAAGAAGAGAACAGATGAGCTTCCTAAGTACACACACTCTGCTTAAGAGGGGAAGAAACCCAGCAATGAACACGCTAGGATCGCTTACCACATCTTCAGGAAGCTTTCCTCCCTGTTCCCTCTGAGTTAGGCCTGGTATGCTGCCTAAATCCCATCACAGACTAAAGAGATTATATGAGCACAGTTTAAGACAAGAAGGCTAAGAAGAGAACAGATGAGCTTCCTAAGTACACACACTCTGCTTAAGAGGGGAAGAAACCCAGCAATGAACATTTCCACATAATATGTAAAGTACACACATATAATCCTTACCTGGGCTATAATTTTATAATATATATATATATACATTTTATATATATAAAACTT
>NW_008338996.1:1798949-1820880 GCF_000622305.1 Nannospalax galili | reverse complement strand
ATAAAACTTTTTTTACTTTCTGGTTCCCTCAATAGACTACAAATTCAGGAAAGGCTCAACATCTAGCAGGAGCAGGGGGCGAACTCAATGTTTGCTGAATGAGTATGTGATACATGAAAACCAACATCATTTAACTCTACTTTGAAGGTCTAGGCAAGTGTGCTGAAAAGACACCTGAGCTGGTTCTTCAATAAATTAAGAGGTTAATAAGCAAAACTACCCAAGGGTGTAGAGTGCAGAAAACAAAGCAAAGATCCAGAGATAGGAATCCAGCAAACTGGCATCACCAGAGCAGGGTAATGGGAGGAACATGTGCTCAAGAAAAAGATGAGGGCTGGGTTAATTAAGCAAAAAAGACAAAGAATTGGGAATAAATCTGTGATCCAATGAAACCCTGTTCAAACCTCAAACAGCACCTAATACCTTTTCCTAAACTATCTGTTTACATGTTTTCCCCTCACCAGTCTCTGAAGCAGTGGAGGACAAACTGCTGTGTCCTTACGCATCCCCAGAGCATGGCACAATGACCAGCTCATTGAAAATACTCATGTATTGAACTAGAGGTCCCGGAACGACCTGTGAAGAGAATACCTACCGTGAACACTTTCAAGGCAGCACAGTGTAGTTCAGGGAAGGGCTGATTACTGATGCCACGGAAGAGCTCCAGGGAGTCCCGAGACAGAGCGGAAAACCAGGATTCTGTCATCCTCAGGAAGTCATCTGTCTGTTGCTCAGGCTACCAGAGAGAAAAGGAAAAGCTCATGACAAGGTTAATGGATCTGAAGAAAAGTATCTGTTTATGAGTCAGAAAACCTGAGATGACACTCAGCTAACTCTGGAGCACTCATCTCCAGCCCAGAACTTTTTCATTTTTGTTGGAAGGAATATATAATCTCTAGATCGCTTTAGTTCCATTACTCTGTGATTCCCTGGAAGAGGTTAAGGCCAACTGAGCTACCTGGAAAAGACACTGTCCAATCTGCTGAGCTGCCTGCAGGCTGTGCAGTGCACCTCAGATGTCCAGTTTTCCTAAGCTTTTGGTGATGCAGCTGTCTCTTGAGTCATTTCTGCTCCTCTAAGTAACCCCAATAAAACTCACTGGCTCAGGCTGGGTGTGGTAGTACACACCTTTAATCCTGGCACTTGGAAAGCAGAGGCAGGCAGAAATTTGAGGCCAGCCTAGTCTATCAGCCTAGAGCAAGTTCCAGGCTAGCCAAGGTGCTGTCTCAAAAACAAACAGAAAACCCCACCAAAACAAAACCTCATTGGATCAGCAAATTGGACTTTGGTGGTATCCTTATTTTGGTCTGCTGTTGGCTCCCTATCTGGAAGTAGACATTCACTCACATCTCCCCAGGAAGAGTGTCACACATCATCAAACTAAGTTCAATCCCCAGATCCTACATAAAGGTAAGAGGAGAACCTCAATCCCACAAAGTTGTCCTCTGACTTCCACATGTGTACCTTGTCATATGACCGGATACATACATACCCTCCTTCATATACACATTAATAAATTAAAATTTTAGAAGGAGAAGAGGGGGTCCGATGTGGACTAACCAAAACTAAGGATGCATGAAAAAGTCTATGGAAACTCATTACTTTGTAGCCTAATTTAGGAATATAGCTTTTTGAAAAAAAAAAAGTTTGAGTGCTGGGCATGGTGGCACATGCCTTTAATCCCAGCACCTGGGACGCAGAGGCAGGCAGATCTCTGTGAGTTCAAGGCTAGCCTGGTCTACATAGCGAGTTCTAGGCCAGCTGGGGCTACAGGGAGACTGTCTCAAAAAGACCAAAGGGGTTAAAAAAAAAAGAAATTTGGCCAGGTGTGGTGGCGCTCTCAAAAAGACCAAAAAAGAAGTTTGAACAGAGGCATCCTGCATGGGTAGACAATGCTGCTCCCAGAAATAGGTTATAAAATGAAAATCTCAGTGCCTTCCTGGGTTATTGAACAGGGAGGCCCCAGAGCCCTAACACCCCACCACCAAAAAAAAAAAAAAAAAAAAACAAAACAAACTGACACCAACACAAGTTACTGCCATTGCTCTTGGTTGCCCACCATAACTAAATGGTAAGACCCTACTGTGAAGACACCACACTCTTTGATTGCAGAGAAATCAAGCTGGATCTGACTGGGAAACATCCTCTTAGCTGGCTAGCTTTCCCAGTGCTAGAAGATGCTATTCAAGTTGCTGGGGGAGAAAAGCCACCAACAGTCTTACCCAATGCTGGACCCTGCATGTTACAATACCAACCTGCTAGACACAATGTGCCAACTGTACAACAGTGGCACGACTGTTATACAGGTAAGTAACAACTTAAGGTTGGATTTGAGACTTGTTACACAGTTCATGCCTGGGACTGTCAAAAGTCCATGCTGGGGACGTCATAGGCCTCAGAGGGGAACTCACTTTGTGAAATAGTCATGTTTATATGCCTAGATTTGTGATGTTCTCAGCCCTGGTCAGAGAAGCTTCCTTCTGGTATAGGCAGTGATTAATGCAGAGACTCAAAACTGGTCAAAGTGCTGAAAATTAAGACTTTAATACTCTGCCCTAAGTAAGACATCTGTATCAATCTCCTCTTCCCCGAGGCTCAGGGAACATCGCAAAAGAGGGAGCAGAAAGAACGTAAGAGCTGGAAGACAGGGAGGAGTGCTGGGAAATGCCGTCCTCTAGACATGCCATGACTGCGTCACTCATGAATTCACAGCACCTAGAATTACCTGCACAAGACCTACACAAGATCAAGCCAGTCAATATTCCAGCATGGACGGGGGGAGCTATTGGCAGTTAATGGCTGCTGGGGGAAGGAGAGTCATTTTTCTTGGTGAGTATGGCCACCGGTGGCTTGTCCTTGCTCCAGTGGATGGTCCCCCATCATGTGCATACAGGCAGCACTCAGTGGACTCACTGGGTTATTAAGAAAAAAAGAAAAGGGCACAAGAAAGGAAGATGTTTTGGGGGGACTGGGAGGAAGGGGAGTTAAAGAGGGTAAATATAACTAAAACACCCTGTATACACCTATGAAAATGCTCAAAGAATAAAGAATATATTTTTTAAAAGTTTTAAGGGCCAGGTATGGTGGCACACACCTTCAACTTCAGCACTCAGGGAGGCAAAGGCAGGCAGATCTCTCTGAATCTGAGGCCTGCATGGTCTACATAGTCAGTTCCAGGCCAGCCAGAGCTACGTAGTGAGCTCAAAAACACATAAAATAAAATTTTAAAAAATTAATGCCATTAGTCATTTAATGAGGGTTATCATTTTTTACCAAAAGTGAGAAGCATGACATTCCCTTGGTCAACATTTAGGTTAAGTTAACTAGTACTAAGCTGACTCATTTTCCCTAGCACATCCCACTGCCCTTCATTACTTTCCCATTGTACTTACTGATAAATATAGAAGCAATGAAACTGCATCCAAACATCTAATTTTTAGCTCTGTGGAAGCATTCTTTGCTTGATGTCCTATTCTCATGAGGAGGCGTTCAAAGCGGGTCCCTTTGAAGGATAATGGTAACAGGCTTAGGTATGTGATAAAATGTAGCTGATATAAAACTTACCACTGAACCATCTTAAGCACACAGTTCACTGCTATTAAACATTTTCACACTGCTGCACAACCACCACCACGATCCACCTCTAGATCTTTTTCAGTAACCCAAACTGAACGATTCCCACTCTACTTTCTCTCTCTTTTTTTTTTAATCTTTTTGAGACAGGGTCTCCCTGTAGCCCCAGCTGTCCTGGAACTCACTATGCAGACCAGGCTGGCCTTGAACTCACAGAGATCCACCTGCCTCTGCCTCCCGAGTGCTGGGATTAAAGGTGTGTGCCACCACACCTGGCCAAACAATCTTTTAAGTAAAATCACAGAGTATCTTCATGACTGGATTATTTTACTAATGTCTTCAAACTTCCTTTGTACGAGAGCTTATGTCACAATCCAGTACTTCTCCAAAGCAAGACTTCATTGAATGTAATATCATTTTGTTTATTTATTTATCCATCCATCAATGAGCATTGGGTTGTTTCCAATTATTTTTGGATTAATGCTGCTATAATATAAGCAAACAACTGCTTGAGTCTTTGCTTTTGATATTATCTAGTAAATATGTAGAAGGGGAACTGCTGGTTCATATAATTCTGTTTAACTTTTTTGGTGGAACTTCCATATTATTTTTATTTAGTATTTTATTTAATTTTTTAATTTTATGTGTATGAGTGTATTGCCTGCATGTATGTGAGTGCACCTGTGTCATGCAATGCCACAGAGGTCAGAAGAGGGCTTCAGATTCCCCTGGAGCTTGAGCTAAGGATGGTTCATAGCCGCCATGTGGGTGCTAGGAATTGAACCTGGGTCCTCTGCAAGAGTAGTCAGGGCTCTTAACCGCTAAGCCATCTCTCCAGCCCCCCATATTATTTTTCATAGAAATTGTGCTATTTCATATTTTGGTCAGAAAACATGAGTTTTTCAACATTCTAACATTTGTTATGCTTTTCAATTAAAAATTTTTTTTCATGGCCATCCTCATAGGTATGAAGTGGAAAATGAAATTTTAAAAAAGTATACTTTCATGCATTATGACTCCTATCTACCTAAAGCAACACAAAAACAAGCATGTGGTCAGAGACCAAGTGACAGATTTAATACACTCATGTGCAATACTGCATATATAAGGCAAGGTGTACTGGACTGGAATCAAATGGCCTCTTTATGAGCAGCAATTGCCCCAGTTTCTATGATCTTAGAGCACTTTCTTGATTCCTCTGAGTTTCAGCTACCTTATCTGCAAAATGAGAATGACAGTGGATGCTCTATGCAGGACTATAAAAGGATTCTACACCATAGGAAAAACACTTAGAAAAGCACACCAACACTGTACTAGCTGTGACACACAATGGCACATTAATTCTTAGTATACATCTCAAAGGGCTTTCAAATATAGTGCTTTATTTCTGTATAGAATTTATTATGCTGGTAAAACATTCAAAGTGTACCATAAATGTATCTTTCTTAACGTAAAATCTTGCCACAAAATTTTCTTTTCTGACTTATTACATACATAAAAAATCTTGTGAAATAGTCAAACCCTGCAACTATTGTCATCCTGTTTTAATAAGTGAAGAAAACAAAGCCTAGAGAAGTGAGGTGAACAGAAATTTTAAAAGCTACTATCAGTGTTAGGACAGGGATATAACACGGTCCATGTACCATGACAAGTAGTCAAGGAAGATGCAGACGTGAACAATGTTTGGTCCTAATTGGTTCGTAGAATGCTTTAAACAGTAAAAAGAAAGAGAGACTGTTTTTTAGTAGTAATTATAAGACTTGGATAAATGAGTCCATAACCTCAGACAAGACTTCCATTCAGAGAAGTAGTTCCTCTAAGTTAACTCATCAGCATCTGAACCTGAGGAAACTGAATCCTGACCCAAAACTAAATACATCTAAAAAACCCCAAGATAAATCATACCAACCTGTTTTTTGTAAAACTTGTTTTCCTTCAACACTGGATCCCACGATTCCAACTGTGTCTACAGCTATACCAATCATGGTGGAGTCTTGACTTTCCATCATTTCAAATACTTTTTCCAGAAAGACAGGGTAGCGCTCACAGATCTGTTGAGGACTATCCATGACGGCCAGGTTTCCAAAAAACTTTACGAATCCTAAAGATTTTTACAAAAATATCTTAAAAAAATATTTTATTATATTTTATTTTATGTGTATGTGTGTACTGCCTGCATGAAGGTAAGTGTACCCGTGTCATGCAATGCCCATGGAGGACAGAAGAGGCTGTCAGATCCCCTGGAACTGGAGTTATGGACAGTTGTTAGCTGCCATGTGGGTGCTGGAATTCCAACCCAGATCTTCTGCAAGAACAGTCAGTGTTCTTAACTGCTGAGCCATCTCTCTAGCCCCCACAAAAATATATCTTAACAGAGGGATAAGACAGCACCAACTGTAGGCCCTATGTTTCCATCAGAAGAGGAATAAACCACAGGCTAGAAAGAGAAAGACTATAGCAGTCTAGAAATCAGAGCCCAGAGGAGATTGAAAGACCCCTAAGATGTGTGATTCTGAGAACAGAAATCCCAAGTTACCAAGGGAGCTGGATCTACATACTGAAATACTGTCATATGCCAGAGAAAGACAAGAACCACAGGACACCAATGATAGGAAGGCAAGCTCTGAAGACAGTACTGGAGGAAAGTTTTAAACAGGTATCTTCACTAATAAAGTGGGCTACCTCAAGGGTAGTAAGTCTCCAACTGCTAAGTTACACACATGGAAATCTACCATGCCCTGGAACACAATGGGTGGAGTAGATTCTGTATTATATGAAGATTTCACCTCAGAGATTTCATGGATCTACGACATGTACTGTAAATGTCATTATTAGTATATATTTTAGTTATAATTCTTTTCACTGAGCTGTGATCTTAATGCTCTAAAAAGCATTTTCATAAAACATCCACCTCTTACACTCTTTCTGTCTCTCTTCCTCAATGTTCCCTGAGCCCTAAGTGGGTGAAGTTTAATACAAGAGTCCTGTCTGAGAACTAGCATTCTGCAGACTCTTAATCTCTACACTGTGGTCATCTGTGACCTTTTGTGCTCCTGGTCTTCTGTTGCATAAGGGAGCTTCATTAATGAGAACTCAAAGATTCATCAGTGACCTCTTTACCCCGTTCTATGTTCCCATGAGCCTTAAGTGTAGAGGTTGTACTGTAGGTGTATCACTTAGGCCTGGGCAATTCATAGATGTCTGTGTGTGACAAGTTGTAGAACTTGGTAATAGTCTCTGTCTAGTACAAAAGAAGCTTCTTTGATGAGTGGTGACTGGGATATTTGTCTTTAAATATAAGGATACAAGTTTTGCACATACTAAGAAATTACATTAGTCTAGGGAGTGACAGTCTCTGGGTTTTCTCTAAGATCTATGACCTCTCCAGCCATGTGTATCTGGTTATGTTTTTGGTACCACACTTGAGTTTCCTCCCATCGAGTGGGCTTTTAGTCCAATTAGGTAGGTAGCTGTTGATTGCCCCCAAGATAAAAGTGCTGCTACTGCACCAATGCTGTATGCTGTGCCAGTCACTGATGTGGTTATTTAATCTTGAAGATCATGTTGGACCATTGATTGGTGTTTTCCCTTGGAACCCTCATAGTGCTCTCCAAAGTAATGAGAGCTAGCCTTCAAAGTAAGTGGCTTCCAGGTCAGTTCCAGATCTACTGCTCCAAATCCTGTGTCTGAAGTATCTTCTGTCTTCAGCAATAGGGTCTTACCTTCAAGTTCTGTGAGGCAATCAAGGGCTGTGGCAATAGCCTATGTAATTTTGGGGGTCTCTTGGACCACCCTAGCTAACAATTCAAAGAAAGGTTTCTCCTGTCTGGCACTATTTCTTGTTATATGGCCTTTAGCTATACACTTGTAGAGATATTGTATGTGTAATGTGTCCTTAGGTTGTTGGACCAATATGATTCCCTCTGGTTTTTTAAAACTAGCTAGGCATTATTTATCTCTCCTCTCTCTCTATCCCTGTCTAACCCTTCCACCATGGGTTCCCCATTTCTCCCTTGATAATACCAGTCTACTATGGTCCCAACTCTTGAGCTCCTTCTTTCCCTTAAGAGCCAGGGAGGAGGTGCAAAACCACATGGAAATAGAGTCCTACAAGCTCCTGGGACCCTGCTCATATGAATCTACAGCATTGGTGTCAGCATGCACAATACTCATGCAAACACAAGCAGACAAAAACTTTCCATAGAACTGGGGAAACGGACAGCATGACCCCAATCTTAGCTGAAGAAATATTGGCAACTGATTACTGCTAGGTGAGGAAGAGCTGATCTTCCTGCAGCAAGGGACTCTAGATAAAGCTACTAGACCTCAATAGATGAACTTGTACTGAGGAACATCTGAGGACACTTAACTTGACACAATAGGCCTTTACACAAATGACAGAATGTATGAATTCCAATGGGGGAGCTATGGGAGGGTGCCAGTGGGGACAGGGGTATAAATATGATTAAGACTGAGATGTTCTGTATGAAATACACAAAAATTCAATACAAATAAATTTAAAAAAATTCACCTCATTAAGGGGTCTCTGAGTATTTTTTTAAAAAAATTAACTTTTTAAACTAACAGATTAAAAAATTAGATAAAAAAATTGTACCTAGTTATCGTGTATAACATGTTTAGAAATACATTCATGTCATAGAATGGCCAAATTGGGGAGGAAATACATACATACATACACACACACACACACATATATATATCTTAAATTTTTTTGTGGTAAGAAGACTTGAAATTTATTCTTAGAAAAATTTAAGGACACAACACTGTTAACTATAATCATTATGTCATATACTTCTTTCTGACATTTTGTATCTTTTGACTAGCATCTACCCACACACTGTACTAGGCCTGTAATCACTAATCTATACCTCTTTTTTAAAATTTTGCTTTTATTTTATGTGCACGAATGTTTTACCTACATGTATGTAAGTACACCTGTGTGTGTAATGCCCACAGAGGCCAGAAGAGGGGGGTTGGATTCCGGAGAACTAGAGTTACAGATGGTTGATAGTGGTCATATAGGTGTTGGGAACTAAACCCAAGTCCTCTGCAAGAGTGGCCAGTGCTCTTAATGGCTGAGCCATCTTTCCAGCTCCTTAATTTCTACTTCTGAATCCAACTTTTTTTTTTTTTTTTTTTTTTTCAGAGCTGAGGACTGAACCCAGGGCCTTGCACTTGCTAGGTAAGTGCTCTACCACTGAGCTAAATCCCCAACCCCCGAATCCAACTTTTTTAGATTATATATACATGTAAATGAGATCATGTGATCTTCATTTAGAATGATCTCTGGGGTCATCCACTGTTTAAATGACGGGATTTCTTTCCTTTGGAGGCTGAATAGCATTCCACTGTGGACACTGCTTAGGTTCATTCCCCATCTTGCCCACTGAGGATGCTGCATTGAACATGGAGTACAGGCAGCTTTTCACATGCTGGTTTAATTTCCTTTGGCTATATATCCAATAGGGACAAGGAGCTCATATCCTAATTTTAACTTTTTTTCTTTTAATATTTTATGTATTATTTTTATGTGTATGTGTGTATTGCCTCTATGTAGGTTAAGTGCACCCGTGTTGTGCAATGCCCGCAGAGGACAAAAGAGGCTGTCGGATCCCCTGGAACTGGAGTTACGGACAGTTGTTAGCTGCCATATGGGTGCTGAGATTCAAACCTGGGTCTTCTGCAAGAATAGCCAGTGTTCTAAACCACTGAGCCATCTCTCCAGCCCCCTAATTTTAACTTTTTAAAAGCACTAATTTACAATCCCAAAGAATGTACTCTACAGCCTCAACAATTATCTTCTGTCTTTTTTGATACAAGCCATTGTAAGAGGTATAATTCTGCACTGTGTTTTAACTGAGTATCTGTATGATTCTTGGTAAATGCAGTCAGTCCTTTGCTCATTTTCAATTGGGCTGTTCTTGCTACTGATTTGTCTGCACTCCTGGTGTTTTGTATACTCACCCCTAGTGAGATATACAGTTTGTAAACATTCTCTATTCAGATTATCTCTTCACTCTGATGAGTTTCCATGTCTGAGTCAAAGCCTGTTACTTTGATGACTTCATTTGTTAATTTCTCCTCTGTTGCCTGTGCTTCCAGCAGCCATACCCAAAAGTCTTGGCCCAAACCAACATCTGAAGTGCCTCCCTATGCTCTCCTCTAGCAGCTTCAGTTTCGTGTCTTAAGTTTCAGTCTTTTTTATACTATGAATTGATTTTTTTTTGTGATAAGGGTCTAATTTCATTCTACACTAAATTACCCAGTTTTTCTCGCATCATTTATTGAAAATAAAATAATGTACTCTGCCACTGTGTTTTTGACATTTTTTTGACAAGTGATTATAAATGCAAGGATTCATTTCTGAGCTCTCTACTCTGTGCCATGAGTCTATATGGCCTTTTATGGGAGTACGGTGGTATTTAATCACTAGGTATTCTTTGTATTTATGCTCTCCTAATGTGGATGTTTCTTTGAGTTCTCTTTTGGATAGTCTATTGTTAGGGTAGAATGCTGGTACTTCCGTATGTTGTGCTCTATCCTCCAACTTTACTGAATTAAAATTTTCCTTCCTTCTTTCCCTCCCTCCCTCCCTCCTTCCTTCCTTCCTTCCTAGGAAGAAGGGTTAATTTTGAAACAGGATCTCCCTATAGCCCCAGCTGGAACTCACTATGTAGACTAGGCTGAACTCATAGGGATCTGCCCGTCTCTGCCTCCCAAGTGCTGGGATTAAAGGTGTGAGCCACCATGCCTGAGATCATGTCACCAACAAACAAGAACAATCTAATGTCATTCTTTCAGATTTTGGTGCTTTTCCACCCTTCTTTCCTATAGCTCGAGGATTTCCAGTACTATGCTGAACAGGAGAGGTAAGAAAGGGCATCCTGTTCCTGATTTTAGAGGAAAGGTTTCAACTTCTCACATTTGAGTGCAGCATTAGGTGCGCTTTGTCATACAAGGCCTGTATTGTGTTGAAACACATTTCTTTTTACACCTAATTAAATGAGTTATCATGAAGAAAAGGATGCTGAACTTTTGTCACATGCTTTCAGGTCTCTGTTCAGATGACCTATACTTTTTGTCCTCCTTTCTAATAATTTGGTGTATCCTATTTATTGATTTGCACTTAACTGGGGTTCATGATCCTTTAATGTACTGTTGAATTTGGTGGATGTAAGTGCTCTTGAAAGGAAGCAGTTTGAAGAAGACAGTCCCTGGTCTCCACAGACTAGGGGAGCTCAGAAGCAAAGCATCTACCCTCATCCGCCAATGTTTCTTACCTGGCAAATAGAAGCTGGAGAAAGGGTCTGAATCTGCCCCAACAATTATATTCGATATCTGGTCAATTACTCCTTCCTGAGCAAGGTACTGTCGTCCATGATGGGTGTATGCCAGTGATGTCACCATTTCTATACAGGTGGCTCTTAAATAAAAAAGGACGAAAAGATTTCTCACATGAAGAGAGCTTTTAATTTAAAGATTATTCGTGTGTGTGTGTGTGCGCGCGTGTGTGTGTGTGCCACATGTGTGCTGGGATCTGAACTCCAGACCTCTATAAGAGCATCAAACTCTCTAAACTAATCAACAGAGATCCTGCCCCAAGAGCATGCTTTTAAAATTGTTTTCACATGGGTTATAGCAGATTTAATTCTTCTCACAAATCTGAAAGGACTATAATCTTGGCTCTCCTTTTCAGAAGAGGACACAAGAGCTACAAAATTTTAGTAACTTATTTGGAATCATTTGCTATTACAAGGTAGAGTTCAAAGTTAAATCCTGGCCTTTTATCTGGAGAGTCACTATATTTCTGCAACATAGCTGTTTCCTAAGAAATTTTTTTGTTTTTGTTTGATTTTGAAATATCAAACAAACATTAAATACAAAACAAAACAAGAAGTACAAGGTACCAGGTACCCATTTTTTTTTTTTTCGGTCTTTTTGAGACAGGGTCTCCCTGAAGCCCCAGCCGTCCTGGAACTCACTATGTGCACCAGGCTGGCCTTGAACTCAGAGATCCACCTGCCTCTGCCTCTGCTTCTGCCTCCCAAATGCTGGGATTAACGCACAGCCCCTATCCTATAACCCTATTTTAATAGTTACTGAGTTTTTCCTCTTATTTAACAATTCTTTCCATTTTCTATTGAACTGTTTGAAAGAAAACTCATCTCCTGCACACTTCAGGACACATCTGTAAAATGTCAACACTTCTGTTCCAGCACTCGGGAGGCAGAGGCAGGTGGATCTCTCAGAGTTCAAGGCCAGCCTGGTATACATAGTGAGTTCCAGGCCAGCTGAGGCTACAGGGAGACCTGTCTCAGAAAGACCAAAAAGAAAAAAAAAACAAAAAAAAACAAAGAAAACCCACCAACACTTCTGAACACAATTATACGTCCATCACCATATTTTATTATTTTAAAAATATTTTATTATTTTTATTTTTATGTGTATGCGTGTATTGCCTGCATGTAGGTAAGCGCACCCGTGTTGTACAATGCTCGTGGAGGACAGAAAAGGCTGTCAGATCCCCTGGAACTGGAGTTATGGACAGTTGTTAGCTGCCATGTGGGTGCTGGGATTTGAACCCCGGTCTTCTGGAAGAACAGTCGGTGTTCTTAACTGCTGAGCTATCTCTCCAGCCCTCATCACCATATTTTAACAAACTAACAATTCTTGACTATCATCTAATATTCAATCATAACCAAATAACTAAAAATAGCATTTTCCAGTTGGTATTAAAACTTATTATCTAACCATTTGCAGGTTTAGCCATGACCTCATTAGGTTAAGACACTCAAATGCTTTCTAACAATATAGCCAGTGACTCGTCTATACATATGGAGTTAACAAGTTCAGTCAAATTTATATAAAAAAAGACAGCCAGAAAGTCACTTAATATAAGAAAAATCTATATACACAAAGATGACAATTATAATGATATTAATAATTTGCAAGAGAAGCAAACTAAGTATAGTAGTAAGAACGTAGTAAACTGTGGAATCTCAGTAAAGCACATTTGGCATGCACTAAAAGAAATTTAAAGAGAAGGAAAAATAGGGATCTCCAAGACCCTGGAACTGACTTGAGGGCTACATCAGCCATTATATTGGTACCTATGATTAATTTTCCTTTTTTCTTTATGGAATTCTCAGTGTTCTGAGATGAGGAAACTGAAGTATAGTCAGACCTGGTAGCACTGGCCTCAAATTCTAGCTACTCAAGAGGCTGAGGCAGGAGGCCCACAAGTTCAAGCTCTGCCTGGGCTGCAGAGTTAGTTCAATGTCCATCTGAGCAACTCTTATCTCAAATTAAAAAGCAAAAAGGGACTGGGTAGAGTGCTTGCCTACATATGCGAGACCCTGGGTTCAATAACCAGCACTGGAGGGGCTGGAGAGATGGCTCAGCAGTTAAGAGTGCTGACTGCTCTTGCAGAGGACCCGGGTTCGATTCCCAGCACCCACATGGCCACTATGAACCATCCTTAACTCCAGTTCCAGGGAAATCTGATGCCCTCTTCCGACCTAGGTACTGCACGACACGGGTGCACTCACATACATGCAGGCAATACACTCACACACAAAAAATAAAAATAATAAATAAAATATTAAAAAAAAAAAAGAAGAAACCAGCACTGGAGCAAAAGACAAACAAAATGAAACTGGAATAGAAAAGCTACAATAATTTGTTCTAGTCAAGCAAATAATAAGCAAAGGAGAGGGGTGCAGCCTGACTCTCCCTTTTAAAAGCCCATGCTTTTCCTGTCATGACACAGTGCTATTTGATAATGCTCAATGAATCTACTTCATCAAATGCAAAGTGACCCAAAATGGCACTTATCATGTGATTAGAACAGTCTAAAAGCACACTTGCTCAGGGACAGAGAATACGGTCACTTGAAAACAACTAAAACATCTTGCAGGGCTTTGTTAAGTTCAATATAGTATTATGATATAATGAACAATTTCCTAAAGTCCCTTCCTTAAGATAAACTCCAGTCCTGAGATTCAACCTGGGTACAGTCTCTCAAAACATGGGAAGACCATTCTAAGTTCCAAAGTTGTTTCTCAGCCTTCAAAAGAACACTTTAAGAGCTCCCTAAGTCTACACACCTGACTAGCACATCTTCACCAGTCAGCTCTCTCAGGAGCTGGGTGACCAATCCACTTGTGGTACAGTAATGTAAAGATTCTGATGACACAGAAGAAATCTCCACAATTAGCTGAAAGAACAGAAAGAGAAAAAAGGTTAAAACAGCCATAAACCTGTTAGATCTCATTTTAAGTTAAATTTCAGAACTAGGTATAATTTAAAAAAAAAAAAAATTGGGGAGAGGGGCTGGAGAGGTGGTACAATGGGGGTGGAGGTCAAGGAGGGTGTTGGATCCCCTGGAACTGGAATCATAGATGGTTCTTAGCTGCCATGTGGAGTCTAGGAACCAAACCTGGGTTTTCTGCAAGACAGTACTCTTAACTAGTGAGCCTCCTCTCCAGACCCTATATATAATTAAATTCTTAAGAATTATTATTTTAGAAGCTGGAGAGATGGCTCAGTGGTTAAGGGCACTGACTGCTCTTCCAGAGGACCCAGGTTCAATTCCCAGCATCCATATGGTGGCTAAAAACCACCTGTAACTCCAGTTCCAGGGGATCTGATGCCCTCTTCTGACCTCTGTGGGCATTTCATGACATGGGTGCACTCATATACATGCAGGCAATATACCCATATGCATAAACTAAAAATAATAAATAAAATATTAAAAAAAGAAAATAGGAAACGGTTTTGGATTCACTTGGAACTGGAGTTAAGGACGGTTCGTATCTGCTATGTGGGTGCTGGGAATCGAATCCGGGTCCTCTGCAAGAGCCGTCAGTGCTCCTATCATACACATAAAATAAAAATAATAAATAAAATATTTTTTAAAAAGAATTATTATTTTAGGGCTGCAAGATGGCTCAACGAATTAAGCAACTTGCTGCCACGTCTGACAACTGGAGTTCAATCCTTCAGACCCCCGCATGGTGGAAGAAGAGAACCAACTCCCAAAATTGTCTTTTGACTTCCATATATATACTGTGGCACACATGTGGACACATGTACACACACACACACACACCCACACACTCACACACACACACACCACACACACACACACACCCACACACACAAAATACTTGTAATAATTTTTTTAAAATCCATTATTTGTTTCTAGGAAAAAATCTGTACACTCCCAAAAGTGTCTTTTGACTTCCATATATATACTGTGGCACACATGTGGGCACATGTACACACACACACACACACACAAATACACACACAAAATACTTGTAATAATTTTTTTAAAATCCATTATTTGTTTCTAGGAAAAAATCTGTACTTTTCCTCCAAAAAATCATTAACCAGGGTATAAAGGGTTGCGTTAGCAATGGCAAACAAAACCCCTCATTCAAACAAGGATATATGTATCCTCAGTAGTAGAGGTGCGGGTGCTGGTTTTGGGGGCAGTTGCTTCACATGACTAAGGCCTGAATACCAGCAATGCAAACAAAGCAAAACGAAAGAAAACACAACTCATTCATATACCTGTTAGTCATGTCTTCATTTGACAAATATGTCCTTTGAGCTTAATGGGAGACACCAGATACAGAGAGTTTTAGTGGAAGTGGCAGAATCCAGTATAGGTTTTTTTTTTTCGGTCTTTTTGAGACAGGGTCTCTCTGTAGCCCTAGCTGACCTGAAACTTGCTATGTAGACCAGGCTTGGACTCGAACTCACAGAGATCCGACTGCCTCTGCCTCCCAAGTGCTGGGATTAAAGGTGTGCACCACCACACCCGGCCCAGTATAGGTTTTTAAAAGATCGTTCTTGTGTATGCTACAAACACCATATATAATTTTACCTATCAATTACAAAATAAATTTGAAAGAAGAGACCACTCTGATTGGTTAAGATACACTAGGGATGAGAAAAATAAACGAGGGCGGACCAAACTAGATGCAAATACAGTAGTCCAGGTAAGTGACACTGGTAGGTTGGGCCAGGGTGGCGATAGCTATGCTGGTGAGGAAAAATGCACAGGTTAAATAAAACCAACAAAACAGGCTAACTGGAAATGCGGCAGGAAGAATAGGCCTTTGCAAAGAAGGAGCTTAAGGTCAACCATGTAGACTTTCAGACCAGTTTGTTGGTGCTGGTTTTGGGGGACATGGAATGGATGGAGAAGATCAGGAACTCAGTTTGAGCACAGTATAAGGATCCTGGAACACAACTACCAGACCAACAGTGAGTGAGCAGCTAGACACGAAGGTTGAGGGTCTTAGCTCAGAAGAGAGGTGTGTATGGATTATAATGTTTATGTGTGGAAGCCATCATCACATAGATGGAAGCTGAAATCATGAGAATAATTTGCGTAGGTATGAGTACAAAGTACAAGTGAGAGCAGGGGTTCAGACTTCAATTTCACAAGCTCCGACAATTAAAAGGTCAATAAAGAATAATGGGCCAGGAGACCAGGAAAAGCAGATGAAGGAAAACCAGAGCAGTGCGGTGTGAAAGCATGCAAAGTATTCTAAAGAGGGAACTGGACTATACATAATTCCCTTTTTGGGTATTCAGTGTATTAAACGTGTGAACGTGGGCCAATCGCTTCCTCAATAGTGAGAGTAATAGTATATAAGGTTTACTCTAAGAATTAATGACATGGAGGCTAATATAGCTTGGTCCCCAAAGGGCTTTCCATACAAACACAAGAATCTAAGTCTAACTCCCAGAACCTAAATTAAAAAAAAGAGGAAACAAAGGCTCGACGGCAGGCACTTGTGGTTCCAGTGCTGGGGAGGCAGAGACAGGCAGGTCTCTGGGGCCCACTAGCCAGCCAGCCTAGCCTAATTGAGCTCCAAGCAAATGAGACCCTGCCTCATAAAACAAGGCAGAGGGCACTGAAGACACAGAGACTGACTTCTGGCCTCCACACGCACAAATACCCACATACCCACAAACACATGTACACACACAGAAGAGAATGACAGTACACGTGAGGTTTTCAGCACTGTGTTCATTACAAAGTCAGTGGAAATAAGAGCCATTTCTTCTTCCTCTACTAGGACTAATTTTCCAGTTGTTTCAATAGCATCTTGTCTAGCATAATGCGTACACCACACTGGAGTCCATGCTCTGTCTGCACCATGTCACAAAGGGCCTGACAACACAGATTACTCAGGGAGTGCATGTTAAGGGGGCCGTCGTGCCTGCCTTTGTAAATTTACCAGTTTTGTCTTATGAGCATCAGGAAGCATGCTTTTAGTCTTACCTCATACACCCTGTATCGAACAATGTCATTTGTTTTCATTACATTTTTCAAATCATCCAGCAAATTGCTTTCAAATAAAGCCTCCAATCCAGCTTGGGTTAGTGATATTCTTGACAGGGATTTGATAGCCTTATAAGAAAAGAAAATATTAAGTCAGAAAAATCCAGAATATTTACATCTACTTCCTAAGACTGAAGTGAAAATTAGTACATAAGGTGCTAATCTGGGGCTGGAGAGATGGCTCAGCGGTTAAGAGAACTGACTGCTCTTGCAGAGGACCTGGGTTCAATCCCCAGCACCCACATGGCAGCTATGAACTATCCTTAACTCCAGTTCCAGGGGAATTGGAAGCCCTCTTCTGACCTCCATGGCACTGCACAACACAGGTGCACTCACATACATGCAGGCAATACATTCACACACATGAAATAGAAATAATAAAATATTAAAAAAAAAAGAGAGATGTACTAATCCGATGAGAATTCACTACATTTTAGCTATTGTTATTGGAAAAGATGAAGCAACCCAATGTAGTCTGACAGAAAATATGTCTCAGGAACAGCCCACTACATCTACAAAGGTTACAAATTCAATTCCACCTCAGTTCTAGAAACCATCTATTCTAAACCTTCCTTCTCAGAAGGCCTTTTTTTGACTTTAGGACATCAAGATGTCCTTAGCTGACAGCTCTATCAAACTCACCGCTTTAGCTACAGACAGGTCCTCACCACCAATGCAATAAACAATCTGTTTTAACAGTTCAGCATTATTCAGAATCTCAGTAACGGCCTCTGAATTTTCAACAATCCTTCCAATCTGAAAGATAAAATAAGTCAGATCCTCTCCAAAGTAGACCTGCATGTGGACCTATTATGCTCACATTTTTCTAGTGTGTAATTATTTTACAAATCAGTTATTATAGCTGCTATACAATCTCAAAATTCACAATGATTCAAATTCAGTAAAGTCAAACACATACATGGTATAGTCATACTTTTATATGGAAAATAAAAGTCAATAGTGGGTAAAGCATGGAGATAGGCTGATGCGTGTAAACAATACAAATACTAACATGTCAGTTTTTAGTTGCACTGACCTTGGACAAAATAACTTCTTTGAACCTAATTTTTTGTTTGTAAAATGGATGTGCTACCATCCCTGCATTCCTCCAGGGATACAATTCTTAATTCCAAGGTAGTTAGACTAAATAAATATCAGACAAGCCATCTACTATAGCACTCTCTGGCACACATGTGGTCAATGAATAAAATGATACCTTCCCCTTTCAAAACTGAATACTTTAGAGAAGAAAAAGAAAAGCAATAGAATATTTACTAATATTTAGTATTTACTAATCAATTGCCGAGTTCCTAACATTTCGACAAGGTAACCCTTAGCAGCAGCGCTTCCCTCAAACAGTATGATGTTTTGGCTGCCAGAATAAGAGTTACTGTCTTAAGTTGTTGGCTTACTGAAATTTACACTTAGTTTGGGCCTCTTCAATTTGACCTAACATGGCAGAGCAACTGTTTGAACATCTGAAAATCCTGTTCTACAGATGAGGGAAAAAGAAACAGATTTATCTTTGTAACTCCAACAGCATGGGACACTACCTGGCTGTCAAAGGAACTCAGTATTTGATGAGTGTGTGACCAGGATGCCTCTTACGTACGTTAGTAAAATTCTGTACCTGGGACAGAGTGAGGATTTTTACAGAATCATCAGGGTGAGTCAGTCCCCTCTGTAGGTCAAACCTGAGGTTCCTAGCCAGGTGAACTGGCTCCACAGCTTGGAGCAATCTCTCCAGAATAGATACACACAAAGTAGTCTGTTCCCTAAAGGAGACAATACAGATTTCATTAGTTCATGTCCTGTCAGACTGGAAGCAACAACCTCATACCTAAAACTTGGCTCAATGGCAACTTCTTCCATAATGATTTCCTTCAAAATAGCAGTTCTACTCCCTCATTAGATATGTGCTCTGCTCCTACTATCTGCTACACCTGTGTTTGGGCTACAAAGACAGGATATATTGTCTAGCCTTAGCGTTCACTCTAATGAAGACACAGAAAAATAAAAGGCAACTATAATCTAAGTAGATAAATACTATGGGTTAGGGCTAAAAGCTATGGGAGCTAAAAAAAAGTTTCCAGGGTATAGGGAAGGCTTCCTAGAGGAGAAACACCTGAACTAAGTTTTAAGGAAAAATAGGAATGCTCTAGAAAGATGTTTCAAGCAGAGGGAGTAGCAGCACAGGAAAAAGCAGAGAGAAATAAGCTAGAGCATTAATACTTCAGAAGAACCACATGGAGCTTGTTTTGACATGGTCGGAATGGTGGAGGGGCAAAGGGATGGCACAAAGCTAAGAGGGACGCAAGAAATGAAACCGAAGGAATGCAAACCTAATTGTAAGTTTCTGAGGTCTTTTATGCCATGCTTGATATTTACAATTTTTCCAGAGAAGCAATGGCAAGTTGTGAAGAGGCTTTACGTAACAAGGTAACACAAGGCTGCGTGGCTTACAGAAACCTCTTTGGGGCTGGGGATGCAACTCTGTGGTAGAGTACATGCTTGGCATGTCACACACACACACACACACACACACACACACACACAGTGCTTTAAACAGTAGTGATGAGCTAAACTACATAGTGTATAAACTGCAGGTCAGATGTGAGCCTTAGGAACCAAACAAGCACAGGTAATAACATAGAATCATTTCTTTGACTTCCATGTTGTAAATCTTAGGTCTTAATTTCCCTCACAAAACTGTTAAGACTGAAGATTTACACCTACAAGATCAGACCCTGATTCAACACAGTAGCTTTTATGATTTAGCCAATAGTAGTGTATGTGGTGACTGTCAGAATACTCTCCAGAGAAGACGTATTCCCATAGATTGCAACTGACACCTAGTACATATTCAGTGCTGAATTATTGTCTAAATTTCCACTACAATTGCTTCCTAGAGTACTACTCCATCATGTAGCAAGCTGCCTTTCCTATTCCCCTTATCTCTCAAACTCAACTTCAGTTCCAGTTGCCAACTTGTGATAGGACTTTTCAAAGTCTCTTCACCTTCAGTATGAAAAGTGGGCCAGGAGTGGTGGCTGACACCTGTAATCCTAGCGTCTGGGTGGAAGATGCAGGAGGGCTGTGAATTCAAGGCAGCCTGAGCTACATAATGAGTCCAATATCGGCTCTTCATAGCAAGACCCTATTGTAAAACAACAACAGCAACAAAAGTTGGACCAAGTACCCTCTCTATATGCTATACACATCACCTTCTGGCATATATATGAAATACTGTGCTTTAAGAGAGATGTAGAGTTGGGCAAAATATAGCCCCTGCCATCAGGATCTAGAAATATACACATACAAAACTGTAACAAAGCAACTGTGTCCTCAACCAGCAAATAATTATCCATTAAAATGTCACTTGCAACTGGAGTGGAGAAAGACATTTGGAGGTATGGCACATTGGCTAGGCCTTAGAAGACAGAATATTTAGAGAGGAGAAGGCATTTTAGCTAGAAGGACTGGTATGAACAAAGTTAAGAAAGTGCAAGTCATGCTCTAAGAACGTTAGTGGTATGACATGGTAGGTGGCACAGATGAATTCACTGGAGTAAAGAAAAAAGATGAGGCTGGAAAAGCAGAATGGAAATATACCAGGAAGGGCCCAAATACCAAACTAAATAGTCACGATTCCACTGTTGGAAAGGGAAACTCTGGAAAAGATGAGCTGACAAACTGGTCGCAGTGTGAGGACTAGTTAGGTAGTGACTGTTACCAGTAGATCTACTAAACAGTGGGAAACGAGAGCCTAAATTAAAGAGAAGGAATAAGAGACATCTTGTAGGTATCTAAATAATGTCAACTAACAGATTTAATGACACGAAAATCGTGAAAAAGGAAGGAATTTCAGGTCAGAGGCAAGAAAGCTTTCTGTAAGCATTCAGTGTTGACCAAACAGTTCATTACCTTTTAAATTCACTTTTAAATTCTGGAACATACATACACACACACACACACACACACACACTCACTCACTCACTCACTCTTAAATTCTGGAAAACAAACACACACACACACACACAATTCCTTTAAATAATCAAATCACCAAATATGTTTTTAATTTAACACTATAGGTGCAGATTAGGCCAAAAGGAAAAGATGGTTATCCTAGCATTTAAACTCCCATGTCTGTATTAGTATTTTCTACAAATATTCCTATACTATACAAGTTATACAGGTAGGGGAGTGTATGCACTGTGGTTTGTTTGTTCAAAAAAATTTTTTTAACAGAGCATAGGGTAGGGGTTTATTTGCTAAAGAAGAGTGGGCGCCCCACATTTACCGCTTTGTCACAAGGTCACTGTGGTTCCTTTTAAAATTCACACATATTGATATGATAAGCTCTGCCATTTTCTTCATTCACATTCTCATGCTCAGGTAGACGTACCTATTTTAAACAGCTGATAGTGTTAAGTAGCTAATCATTTTGAAGTCCTTTTATATGGTTAGCTTCTACCTTTTTGCTGTCTCACACACTGCTGATTGTTTTTCTGTATATAGTGCGTTTTAATACAAGTATACTAACATTCTTACAGTCTCGGCAGGGCAATGACTAAAGTGAAAAGGTGAGTGACGGATCCCGCCACACCACCAGCAGGAGATGAAAAGGAGCTGCTACGTACAATTATGGCATTTCTGCAACGGGAAAACTGGACTTTCCACCTATCCCTACCTCCTGGACACAGACAGCACTGAGGCCAGGTGGCCAAACACCAGCCACGTCTCTGGATGTCAGGCCCGGTCCTCCCGGCTACCATTCGACTTCCTCGCTCCTGCATCCCCAACCTCCCGGTCCCCTCCGCCGAGCATCCCCGGGCCTCACCGATTGTTCTCGTTAAGCAGGGAGAAGAGCGGCCCGAGGCGCAGCTCGCCCGCCTGTTCTCGAAGCTCGTTGAGCGGCACGGCCTGCACCACCGACTGCAGCGCTCGCAGCTCCTCCAGCGGCGCCTCCAGCCG